>NC_090230.1:647500-1247500 GCF_024489055.1 Chanodichthys erythropterus
CTGCAATAAACTTATCTGTTAAGATCTTTAACATACTCATCTTTTTTTTTTTCTTACACTATCTAGTTCACTTGCTTCTGAAAAAGTCAAACCAAACAGAAGTTTTATAATACTTCTCAGATTTGATGCCACTAGAAAAATAAAAAAATAAAACTGACGACCAGTTCTTTGGGAATGTAAAGACCTTTTTGGAGCTTTTTGGGGGTAATATGATTTTTTCCCACCAACACCTGAATGACAAATGACTAAAAACCAGAAAAAATGCTAAGAGTTTTTACAGCTCCTCTGTTGTTCTTGAGTTCTCCATGGCAGCTGAGGATCCGTGAGCTGTCGATCAATAGATCTTTCTGGCCGCTTTCCAGATACAGTAAGCGTTCCTTGTAGTAACGGCACTCCGACTCGCCCGTCTGTGTGTTAATATCAGCCACAATGCTCTGGATCATGTTAATCTATGAAAGTCAAAGAGCAGCACAGAAAAGAGACAATTAGGCCATAGGTGTAAGAAGCCATTAAGTTTTGGCATCTCACAGCTGAAAACAAAAAACATGGGGTCAAGAGGTTATTTATTTTGGTGTTAGGTATTTTTGATGACATATTAGCAACACAAATCATCCATGTTAGCACATTAATTTAGTTCAATACACACTATGCAGATTTAATGTAAACTAGCAGAATTATCCAGGAGTAAATTAGAAAAGACTTAAAATTTTCTTTTAATTTAAAGAGTTGCAGTGTAAGAGCAGTGAAGGAATCTGAAGGTGTGAATTACGGTGACAGTAACTCACAGCTTCATCCAGGTGTTGCCGGTCGGGGTGATCATTGGCTGTGTGTTTGAGGATCTCTCGGAGCAGCAGCGGGTATTTGACCAGTCGACTGCGTGGAATGTCCAGAAAGTTCCAGAGGTCCAGTTTGCGGCTGAAAGGTGATTCCAGGCAGCGCTGAAGGAAGTCATGCACCCGATGGTCCTGTTTCTTATGGTCCAGCAATGCTTTGGCTGCTACCTGGTTACTGCAGTAGCTGTTGTAGGTTTCAAGACAAGGGAGCTACAATGAGAATCAAAGAGACATTTTCATGAACAGGGGGGTCCATTCCTGCTTGTGGATGCTGTTCATCACTGTGTTTTTGATGCTAACATAAATTACGGGGGTCAGATTCAATGTAGTTAGCTTTTTGTTACTAACTAGCAGTGTAATTAACTAACATTTCACAAGCTAGCTTGACATAAGTTTAACTTAAAGGGTTAGTTCACCCAAAAATTAAAACTCCGTCATTAATTACTCACCCATGTCGCTCCAAACCCATAAGGCCTTTTTCAGAACACAAATTATGATTTTTTTTTGATGAAATCCATGAGCCACTTTCAAGGCCCAGAAAGGTATTAAAGACATCGTTAAAAGAGTCCATGTGACTACAGTGGTTCAACCTTAATGTTATTAAGAGATGAGAATATGTGTGCACAAAAAACAAAAATAAAGAACGCTGGCTCTGTATTGGCCGATGCTGTTCACGCGAGCACCACGACGTATGCATGTAATGCTGATGCAGGAGCTAGCCAATAATGAGCCGGCATTCTGGCGTACAACCTGGAAGCGCTGCACTGTGTGTACAACGTCAACTTGCGTAGCAGACCGAGATGGATGAGAAGAAATTGTTGAATAAAGTAATTTCCAGCGAGAACAAATCTCATTGATTCTTGTGGAAGCTCAAAAGTGCTGCATAATACACAAGAATGAAACTTATTGGTTCTCCTCTGTTTATCATAACTAATGTGTGCATTGATGAATGTTTATATGTGAATAAAAGCCCAAATTCAATCTGTTCATCATATAAAGTGATTGTGTCTCTTCAGAAAATTTGGACTAAACCACACAATTCATACAGATTAGTTTTACCATCTGTTTGTGAACTTTTGAAGCATCAAAGTGGTAGTTGCGTAACTGTCAATGGAGGGACAGAAATCGTTCAGATTTTGTTAAAAATATCTTCATTTGTGTTCCGAGAATGAATGAAAGTCTTACGGGTTTGGAACGACTTAAGGGCGAGTAATTAATGACAGAATTTTCATTTTTGGGTGAACAAGCCCTTGAACTAACGTTCTGTCTGAAAATATCAGAACCAGTCATTGGGGTAAGGTCCCCTGGTCAAGTCTGAAATCTTTCAGCAACTAGCGTAGACTCGTCCAGACTGTAAATTGGTGCAAAACTTGTATAGTGTATTCCAGCCTTCAGCTCAATATTTTTCATCTGTTTTTATCAGATGGAGAGAACTTCATACATGGCTGAAAATAAACCATGGCAGTGAGATGATCTTACCCAGTCTACTAGAATATGGCCCACATTATCGGTCAAGCCATCAGGCTTCCTGGCCTCTCGCAGTCGACTCAGCAAATCTACAAGATCACAGAGAAACACTTTTTTCCATCTCTGTCAGTTATGTCACACATGGAAAAGTATTGGTCAAGTCACCTTTATTTATATAGCGCTTTTTACAATGTAGATTGTGTCAAAGCAGCTTTATATTGATACCTGGTACATTATTTTGGCTGCACAGCAGCTCTTAAAGAATAGTGTCAATGCAGGCAGATCAAAGCACTGTTGATTATCAAATGCCAAGTCAAATGTCAAGTGTCCCCAACCAAGCAAGCCAAAGGCGACAGCGGCAAGGAACCCAAACTCCAACAGGTGGCATCAGGTGGCAAACAAGTGGCAAATAGGTGTTAAAATGGAGAAAAAAAAAACCTTGGGAGAAACCAGGCTTAGTCGGGGGGCCAGTTCTCCTCTGACAAACAGTGCTTTGTTATGATTCAGGTTGCTATCATAAGTCCAGTATGTAGTATATTTGTCTATACTATATCATATGTTTTCATATTTCAATAAAGTATTGTTTTTAGTGATTCAGGGAAATTACAGTCTTTATGTGAGGTGATTTTTGTCAACTTATTTATGTGATTTGATCTACATTTATGTTTTCAGCTGCTTCCTGAAAGTTGAGATGGTTTCACCAGTTCAGGTAGAGAGGAAGGCAGCTCATTCCATCAGAGAGGAGCAGAGAAGGTTCTGGAAAACGACTTTGTGCCTCATTAGTTTCTATTCACCTGTTTTTATGTGCATTTTGGGATATCGCATTAAAGAAAAAATCAGTCTATAGAAATACCAAGATGCACATAAATTCTAAAAATGTGCATAAAATACTTATGCTCTCAATTGTGGTGGATCTTTTTTTTAACCAATAAGAAGACATACGATGGAAACATTTACCAAATAAATCCCTTGAAAAATGTGACTTGGCCTCAGCATAGTGGACCTGAAATGCCTGAGCCAAAGCCTGTCATTAGATATTTTGCGCCAATTTCCCAAGAAGTTTTATTCTCTTGAACACATGGAACGGAAGCACTGCTTTATTCACAAATGTTTCATGCAATATTTCAATTTTCGCAAGTTAAATTCACAACTTTGGAATGAAACAAGGTGCTGATCTGATTTTAGATGCTCTGGCATTTATTTGTGTGATCTTCTGTGCTGTCTTGCATAACAATTTATCTCCATTTACTTATTTAAGCAGTCATGTAATGAGTGGTATCATTACTTACTGTACAATTTCCATTACTTGTGTTCTGATTTGCTGTTATTGTGTCAGATCGCACTTACACTTTGGATAAATGGATCCAGCAGTAAATGTGTTGTATTGCACCTGGTTAAGACACGCAGGAACGCACAGAGATGACAGAACGCATCTGCTCACCTTCATGCAGTGGAATAAGGGAGTCCAGCGTGCCGAAGATTTGATTGAGTTCATGTTCCATCATAATCGACAGCTTCAGCATTGGGTCATGGTACGCCTATGATGAAATAACACAATCAGACAGAAAAAACTCAAACATTCAAATCTACTCTAGCAGAACTGAGTAAGTATTTGCAAATCTTACTGAAAATTATTAAGAACAAGCTGAGAACAGAATGTAAAAACAATCGCCAAATAATCTCATGTGCTAGAGCAGGGTTTCCCAAATGGGGGTTCTTGATTTGATTAGACACTAATTATTTTTTAAATAGAGTTATGTAGAATGTGTTAAATTATGGATTATTATTAAAAGGGATAGTTCACCCAAAATTGAAAATTCTGTCATCATTTACTTATCCTCAAGTTGTTCCAAACCTGTATAAATTTCTTTGTTATGCTGAACGCAAAATATTTTGAAAATTGTTGGTAACCAAACAGTTGTGGGGCACCAATGACTTGGAAAAATGTTTGGTTACCAACATTCTTCAAAATATCTTCCTTTGCATTCAGCAGAATAAAGAAATTTATACAGGTTTGGAACAACTTGAGGGTGAGTAAATGATGACAGAATTTTCATTTTTGGGTGAACTATCCCTTTAACTAGGAGGTACTTCAAGAAAATATTTTATGTCAAAGATGTTGAGCTGAGAAAAAAAAAAGAAAAAAAAAATGTTTGGGAACCTCTGTGCTGGAGAAACAAAGATCCAGGGGTAAAACTGGACCCCACAAAAAGAGTTGTTGATGCTGTATGAAGTAATGGGAAAAGAAGAGTGTACCTTCTTGGCCAGCTTCAAGTCCTCAATCAGGTCCTGTTCTCCCTGAGACAGCTCAAAGATGGCCTGACAAAAAGATGACAGAAAAGCAACAACAAAAGGAAAGAGGAACTACAATGAGAGATACGAAAAATCACATGCATCTTGCAGATATTCTGGTTATTTACCCATTTATAAGTAAATTTAAAAGTTTAAAATGTACTTGTGATACAGAATTTTATTGCATTTGTAATTTTTATAAAAAAAATATTGGGTAGAAAAACTAAAAGAATAATATTAGCTAGCTATATTTGTTTAGAAAATAGACTGTTCCTTTAGTCATTTTAATGCCTTATGTCTGTTAAAATGTCTTCTGTAACTTTTACTGTTCATTTTATTGTTCTAATGTATTTTATCTTTCATTTAATAGAACAGTGCACATTTAGAGGTGCTCCAATGCAGCGGTATATCACATGACGTTTTCACATAATAACAGAGATCCACTTGTTGTATAAATCATGTAACAGTTTATGTTTTCACTTACATATACGATTTAGTTTTAAGTCAAATCATGATTGTGTGTTGAGTGAGTGAACTTACTTTCTGTGCTACTGAAATATCTGAATTTAACTAAAAACTTTTTGTTTGTGAGAAAAGAATGCGCGCTCAAAACTCTCACGCTGCGCTCAATCCATGCAGCGTGCTTCACCACAGCAGCTATACAGATGTGAATAGTGGAATATTTATGTTTAATACTCTATTAATTAGATACTGTACATTTACATCATAGACATCCTTAATCTCGGATATATCCATCCAGATCTCTGTTTGATCTGTAAACAGTGTTTCTTAGCACAATATCCGGTATGTGTACATGAACAAATAGCTTATTTGCTCATGTAGCTCATGCTGCACAGACCCCAAACAATGTTTTCTCAAATAAAAAAAAATTGTTCTCTTTGTCCAAATGACATGAAACTTTATACAGTTAACACTTTCTATATCTACAAAGAAAAAAAAAAATGGAGTGATATCTTGTTTTTATGTTAGTGTAAAAAAAAAAAGGTCACACTCAGGGTGTGACACACTCACAAAACAAATGTAATTTTACTCTGTTTATTCATGTTTTTACTTCATATTTGTGTAGTTTTGGGAGGATTTGTAATCTCTTTTAAATTTATAAAAATAAATAAATAAATATATAATATATATATATAATTATATTTATATAATATATACATATATATATATATATATATATAATGTATGTATGTATGTATATATATGTATATATAAAGTATGTATGTATATATATGTATATATAATGTATGTATGTATGTATATATATGTATATATAATGTATGTATGTATGTATATATATGTATATATAATGTATGTATGTATGTATATATATGTATATATAAAGTATGTATGTATATATATGTATATATAATGTATGTATGTATGTATGTATATATATATATATATATATATATATATATAAAGTATGTATGTATATATATATGTATATATAATGTATGTATGTATGTATATATATGTGTATGTATATATATGTGTGTGTGTGTGTATGTATGTATGTATGTATGTATGTATATATGTATATAGGTATATATGTATATGTATATGTACAGTATATGTATATATATAATATATATGTATATATATATATATATATATATATATATATATATATATATATATATATATATATATATATATATATATATATATATATATATATATATATATATATATATATATATATATATATATATATATAATGGAAAAAAATAAGAGACCACTTCAAGTTCAGAAATCAATGTTAAGTGGTCTCTTAATTTTTTCCATAGCTGTAATATATATATATATATATGTTTTTTTTATACAAAAAACAGTTTATTATGTAAAATTCACTTTATAAAAGACCCACATTTCTAACTTTCATTCATGGGGATAACATGGATAATTTGACATGGTTTAATGTAAGATTTTTGCCCATCTTTTGGAAAATGCAGTTTTAAAAGTAAAAAAATATAAGCATTTTTTTGTACTGAAAAAAAAAAAAAAAATTAAATGTTGATTTTGAGGATGAATTTTGTCCAATTTCTAAGCGGGGTCTCATCATAATGTAACAATATTAAAAAAAAAAATAAAAAAATTATACAAAAAATACTAAACTTTGACAAAAAGTAGCCTTTATTGTTATAGATGTGATTTCAGAATATTTAGATATGAATCCAACTGAAAAATACTTATGAAAAGATGTCTTTATTTAATTTTTAGTTATTTAAACAAATAGTGTCTGAACTGTCAAAAATGAATGACATCATAGATGGTGATAGACACATAACATGTAAATGTGTGTTGAGTTTGCAGTCATTTGTACTTTCTGTAATATTGTAAGAACTTTTAATTTGCATTGCTATTACTATATCTTTTTGTAAACATTTAAATTTTTACTTGATACTGCTGCTAGATTTCAGGAAAAGCTCTGTTTACTTAATTAGTATCCATGTTATGTTGTTTTAATTTACTCTGTTGCTTGTCATTTGGTTTTTGAACTCATACTCAGAATTTGTGCTCTGCATTTCACCCATCCAAGTGTACACACACAGTAGTAAGTATTGAACTCACACACTGAACACACACCCGGAGCAGTGGGCAGCCATATTTTTCATTATTATTGACTATTTAATTTAGTTATTAGGATAATTATAGGTTTACTTAATTAAGAAGTACCTAAAGGCTACATTTAATTTGTCTATATTTATATTAACTTTTATATAAAGGACTGTAACAAGAATTGTGAAATTTCACTCATAATGAAAGCCTAGAATGAGGTATATTCAACATTCAAGAGATTTTGGTTTCATAAAAGATTCTTAGATTTCATCCAAATGCGGTTTTCTGAACCAGACGTTCAGCTCAAATACTGTGAGAAATACAATGTACCAAAATACAGCACTGACCAGTCAGAGTTGAGTGTGGGATTTGACTGTAGTGAAGTCACCTCTTGTCTCTTGATCTCTTTTGAGGACAGCATATGACCCAGGCCTAAATCAAATGTCTCGCTCCACAGCTTGCTGTCGCGGCGTTTGGTGATGGCTGGCGGGATCTGCCTGCCCCACGGCCGAGGTGCCATGATCTCTGGTCTGCAGTCACTGCGGAAACTAATGGAACGCTGAAGAGGAAGGAGAATAAGAAAAACTGAGAATATAGTTGAATACTGACGATTACTCCACTTTTGTTTTTGTTGCTCTTTTTTAAGTCACTTTGGATAAAAGAATCTGCTATAATATGTAAATGCATGAATGTAAATTAAATGCCAATTAATAGTCATGAGGGCTTTTTACATTGGGGCTCGTGCTTAACCCTGGGTTATCTTCATTCTAATCCCTGCTTTTAACCCTGTCAGTATAAATTTGTATAATTTTGATCCAACAGTTGACAATATATAATATGAGGATGCACAATACTAGTACAGCCTTAATGTAAACATATCGCAGACACAACAAATATGCAAATAAGAACGTTAACCCAGGGTTTAGGAATGTACAGTGTGAAACATCAGCTTATGAATAATCAGGATTAATTGTTAACATTGGGTAAATTATGAGATATTACGAAACGTGAAGCTTAACTTTTAGCACAGGGTTAACTAGTTTAAATAGGAAAAGCCCTTTTGATGTGCTATATTTTGCGTTCTATTTCTTGTAGGGGTGTATATTTTTTCTACGATGATATCCTGATTATAATTTTAGAGTAGTGGAAGCTGACATTATCCAGTAGGTCACTTGCTTTGCAAAAACCATTCAAAACGCATTCACTGCCTGTTTTAATGCTGTTAAAATGACCCCGAAATGTAATACTGCATATACTGGGCCATTTTTCACAAATGGCCCCATCTTTAGATTTAGTTAAGCAATATGAGTAAAAGTGTCACACTGATTTTATAAAACAGTTCAATAAACATTTTGAGTTACTTTAGACGCAATATTGTCAATCACTCATTTGAATGAATCATTTAAATTAATGGCTCAACTCATTAAGACCGGCACAAAAAGACGCTCAGCAAATATCATACAATTATTGACTAAATCTCTGAAAATCCATGTCATTTTTTTGAGTATTTACTTGAATCAATCATCAAACATCTGAAACCACAACTCAATTTAAACACAATAAGCATTAACAAGCCACCTCTAAGTTGCAGTAAACATGTACAAAAAATAAAGATGTACAATGTTAAACTGACATCATATGTAGTATTTTATTTATTTTTATTACAATAGCACATATCCTAGATAATAAGGGACATTAAATATTAATTTAACCATTAACCATTATGCCTTCAGAGCAGAATGGATAAAACTCTAGCACATCGAGTTAATGGAGTAGATAGTGCATTCAGGCCTGTACCTGCAATGTCTGTCCGATGCGTTTGAGTGGAGCAGCTTTAACTGGAGGGATGAGACTTGCCAGCGACGTCACTCGAGACAGAGGCTTCACCCGCTTGGTGCTGGGCTCCTGTAGATCACACACACATAACAGATGAACACCTCACACCTGCAGCTATTGAAGTGATCACACCTGCTGCCCTGAGGCCATGAGGCTTCAGCCTGGCTGACTGTGAGGCATACGCTGTCAAGACTGTGATTAAAAGGTTTCTGCAAGTGTTTGCCTTGCAGGGAGTAGATGTCTCTGATTCACTATGACATCAGCATTAAGACACATGTTAGGGTTGAAACAAACTGTTTGTGCAAGTTCATGAAAATAAATGTTTCTAGCTACAGGAACATGATTTCACAAGTAATTGTGTTACAAAAGCAGTGATCAAAGGCTGATCAGCTGATATTTCACCATTTCGAGATGAACAGAATTGGCCTATAACCCTGCCAGATGTTGTGGTCCTCCTTTACATTTCAGATTTATAAACATTTTCTGTTTTCAAATGTTTTAGATTGAGGAAATATTTAGTAAAATTTACTTATTTCTATCCATCCAGGCAGATGGATTGATGGATATAATCCATCCATCTGTCTATAATCCATCCATCCATCCATCCATCCATCCATCCATCCATCCATGCATGCGATGTAGCATAGGAGGTTGATGCCTCGTTTACAAAATATTCACAGTTTACTCTATAAGACCTAGACACCCACTATAAACAAGAGAACCCTAAAACAGATATTGACAGCAAAAAAATACAAAAATAATGATGCAAAACTGAGATTGCATGTTAAAATATTTACATTCCATCTCAAATCGTCCAACAGAGGGTTAGGGTTAAAAAATAAAGATGTACAACATTAAACTGACATCATATGCAGTATTTTATTTATTTTTATTACAATAAAAGCAAAAAAGGTACATATTCTAAAAATAATAAGGGCCTTCAAATATCAGCTTAAACGGAGTAATTTAAATAATTTTAAGACTTATTAGGTCAGATTGCAGAGGCCCCCTATAATGGTCCACAAGTCCTGATCGAGTCACTGTTTTAAACCTCATTGACCAGCATAAACAATTGTAAAAAACATATACTGTAAAATGCATTTGCATTTTCAAAACACATAAATAAAGTATGCCTTTCAACATGACTTACATCTGTGAAAATTGTAGCTTCCAATCAGAACTCTCACCAGAGATAATCAACCCAAAACTGAGTGGAATCTCACGCTTTCCTTTCCCTGTTAAAAAAAGACTCAACCCTGAAATGTTCTGCATGCAAACTTCCTACATCGGTGCCCCCTAAAAAGTTACATAGACTCAAATCATTCCCATTATAAACTGACCCAAAATGGAACTTTGAACAACCTTGATCCTTATGTTTCGAGTTTTAAGTCTAAGAAACAAAACTGTGCAAAATATTATATATATGTTCATGTAGCAAAACTCCCAGTGTTAAATTAACACTGCCAATGTTTATATAACCTGTGTGGATTATATACACACACAGGCAAAATTTATTTAACACTGGGGGTTTTGCTAGGGATCAGTTTTTGTTTCAAGAAGCTAGGACCCTCTTGAGCCGAGATGTTGAGGTTTCCGTTAATGTCCATTTAACCAAATTTTTTCTTTTTTTTTTTTTTTTGTGGGCCATGACACAAAAAGAAAACAACTGGTGGTTTTAGCCTAATGTTTATTCCCTACAATCTCAATTCTCATTACACAAACTATCAAGATTCAGGACTGAAATGATGTAGAACAAGCAAAACATGAAGACAAGCAAACTTATTTCAGAGCCTTCAGTGTGTGTTCATTGACAATCCATCACAATCAGCATTGTGCCTTATATCTATGTAGGACAGTCATAGCAGAGTCTGGAGAACGCACATGTTTTTAAAGAAAACATACATTTTATTTATTAATTTGCTTTTTTTTTTTTTTTTTTTCTGAATTGAAGATGTCCTCAGATGTCCCCAAATAAAGGTTCTGTCAGATTTATCTAAAGTCTGGAGACAATTTTGTCCCTAAGCTGTTGTTAACTAAAGCCATACACACACTTATTTACTGTATGTCTCATAAGTACGCGCAGTTACAAAAATCCGGCTGTGCGTACAGTACACACATACTCTTCTGATGACGAAATTCTCATCACATGCATTTTGGGCTTAATAGGGTATTTTGTAAGTGTCAATTAGGAGACGCCCCAAGTTAACTTAAGCCCGGTGCATAGGGGAGATCTACCACACACGATACACCAGTGACCAGTGTAATCTCAAAATAGCAACATGTTGCCTATTATTTGGCCTGGCTGATATGCCTGTCATTAACTAGTTTAAACTATAGTTTTTTTTTTTTTTTTAGAATACTAAATAGTAAATATTTTTGATGTAAAGTATTGTGTTTCAATTCCTTGTTTGACCAGATGCATGTAGATATGGGTATTGGCCAAACTGTCGGTATTGGTGCATCCCTGCACTATAATATCTCATGCTTTCTATGCACCAAATATAGTACATGTATAAATAAACACCAGCATGCGATTGTTCAATATTTGCTTATGCAGATCTCATCATGCCTCCCAGATGTGTGGCCTGGATTTGTACAGGATCAATGTCCATGTGTCATGCTTCATTAGGTGATTATACGGTGGTGCATGAATTTTTCCCTAGTAAGTTGTATATTCTATGCTGTAGCAGGAAACCTTTTAAACTAACAAACTGTTCATATTACTGCTTGTCAGTAATGATTGTAGTATGCAGTGTTTCTTTGTTAAATCTTGACATTTGACTTCTTCTAATCTCCTATCTCACTGTTGGCCAGCAAAACAACAGATTTCCCAAAATAAAGCTTACATAACACAGAACACCAAGCCGCACTTGGTTGAGTGGTTAACCTGTGTGAGTCAGCAAACAGAAACCCCAATCATTCAGTAAGTTCTGTTAAAATAAGTTCAATAAGTTCTGTTAAAACCATGTAAGATGTACAAAACCGAAAAATAAACAGTGATCACGCACATTTACAGCCATATTGAGTGCTGTAATTTTCTCTATTTCAAAACTGCATCAAATTAAGTGTTCTATACTATGAACCAAACCAACCAGCTCCAAAAGGAATGACAACATTACAAAGTAAAGAAACCTTTTCGTTTGTGGAGCCCAGTGATTGCACTCTAAATTTCTGTCCCAAACCATAGAGAGCTGCCTTGCTGTATACGGTCAGGAAGCATCCTAAAACAAATATTGGGTAATATAGTCAATTTCTGAATTAGCCTGGAAGCTATTTTTGCCATTAAATGAAATATAAGCCTATTTCTCTAGACTCATTCTATGCCAACTTTGGATCAACATACAAAACTATCAAATATTATCCTTACATTGAAATCCTTATGATCACAAGCAGTAATAATTTTTTGCTATGTCTGCTTAACAGAACAATAATGTTAACTATCCACATAACTTGATAATCTTATAGCTTTTTATTATTATCATATGGAAATTATGTTGACACTCATCTCTGACTGATAACAGAATGGTCACCATGATTTTGCCAAGTAAGACATGGTCCTAGATCAATATTTCTTGTCTGAATATTTAGTCCTTACCCTTTTCCAATCCCTACCCCTAAACCTAACCCTACCCATATGTTATCCCTAAAATTAGAGGGAAAAGATATGTGAACACTGATGTATAAGCACCTAACCCTGGTTGAAAGCATAAACTTTAAACTAGCCTAAACTGTAAACTTAAAATCCTGTGTCCCTCAAATCTGATATTGAATAAAATGTTATTCCATGGATCAACAAAGGTGTTGACCCAGGAACAGGTTGTACTTGGTTAAAATAAGTTCACCATAACTGAATACTTCCTAAAATGAAGTGCTATACAAATAAACTTGAATAGAATTTTACATTGAGTTCAAGTTGGTTACGTAACAAAAAAAAAAAAAAAAAAAAATGCTTGTGTTGAAAATTACTTCTGTTAAGGCTGTGCTTCATACATTATTTCACTACTGACAATGAACCTTTATTAATTATAATTTTGGTAATGTGACCGCACCTTTAGAAGTTGGCAAAAATTAGCAATCTTAGAAGGCAGCATACCTTGCTTTCCTTTGCTGTCTGTCTGGAGTGCGCTGTTGTCTGTTTTTCTATGGATTATTTTCTTTATGGTTTGTTTTTGCTGCTTGTCTTAACCGACTGAATTTGATCTATAAAATCTGATTTATTTCTGAAAGTGACAGAAAATAAAATTTGAAAGAAAAAAAAAAACTACCTTGCAATTTCACATCATGGATGTATCAGTAAAACAGCTTTCCTTTTCTGCAGTCAATCATCCTATTCACAGCTGAAACTGGGACATATTTACACCTCATGAAAGTGGGACCGGTCACACTACTCATCCATTAATTATTCTATGCTGTTTTTCCCCCCTTTGTTGATGCATTTCCTGTGAATTTTAAATGCTTATATCTATAAAATGATTATGGAGCACCCACAAAGCTAAAACGGCAGCATCCAGGCCCGTTTCCAGGGTGAGCTGAGCAACTGCCATTGTGATGAATGCGAATGTTAACATACAGCTCAAGTTCCCCGAGTCAGACAAATACACAAAATCATACTGTGTGTGCACCGTTCATCTCTGACATTAAGCTTCTAAGCAGATGATTTTAAAGCATCATTTGCCTGTTCTTCAAACTCAGTGCAGTCCATTGTGTGATCCAGAGCTGACATTCCTGTATAGACACTGATCAGGATAAAAGAGCCATTGTAATATATATTTAATATGTAAACATTTCCCAATGTTATATAGCACTTTGTTTCTGCACTGATTCACTGAGCTGAATGAGTTGTTTGACTGATTCAGTCTATGATTCAGACTTAAGACTGCAATTCAGTCTGATTCACCAACCAGTCAAAAGATTTATTAAAAAAGTAAATCACAAACTGAGCGATCCATTAATAAAAAAGACAGCACATTGCGCTGTATGTATGAGCAGTCAGCAGGGCAACAGATATGTACAGGGCAACAGATATGTACTACGCTCGGAGCTTCGTGGAGATTATCCTAAATCCTTCTCTTTATTCCTATTCACATAATATAACTTTCTTATTTTTCACTAGATTACTTAACCTATTGCATAGTATTACTAAACGGAACGATTTATTACTAGCAATCCACCAGCGTAATCACCTAGTGTTAGCCATAGCCTGCTAGCTACCGTCTACTTTCTTTTTTTCCTCTAAACCAACCTTCCTTGTCGATTGAATGGCGGATTTATCCGATGTATGTTATTCTGATCTGTCCTCGCCAGATCGGGAAGCTGTGGAGACGTTGCTGCCCGGCATTCATCGATCCACCGGGAGGTACAGCGTCCCGCACATCACCCTCGCCCCAAGCACCGGCAAGCGACCGAGACATCCAGCCAGCGAGTCCCGTGTGCGTTGCAGTTTTTCGGACGGCGTTCATCAAACACACGGTCAGTCATGTCCGACGATTATCATGTGTAGTAAATGCAACATGTACAGCTTAGCTCTTTCTGTCAGCAGTGAGACTTACACATGTGATAAATGCAGGGATATTGTCAGGCTGACAGAGAGAATCTCAGAATTAGAGACACGCATCCAAACTTTAATTGAGGATAGTGAGAATGAAAGGGCCTTAGATACTGCTTTGGATGCGACTAGCCTAGTAAACACTACACATTCGGTTCCGGTTGTAGAAGCCACGCAGCAGGCTAACTGGGTGACTGTGAGGCGGCATAATGGCAAGAACAAACACCACTCTTCCGTTCCGATTAGAACATCAAACAGGTTCTCCCCACTCAGTGACGCACCCACTGAGAATCCTGTTGAAAGTGCCCTAGTAATTGGCGATTCTATTACACGGAACGTGAAAATAGAGACACCAGCCACCATAGTCACATGTTTGCCGGGGGCCAGAGCACCTGACATCAAAGCAAATTTAAAAGTGCTGGCTAATGCTAAACGTAAATATTCTAAAATCATTATCCACGTCGGCACAAATGATGTTCGACTTCGCCAGTCGGAGATCACTAAAATTAACATTAAAGAGGTGTGTGAACTTGCAAATTCAATGTCAGCAAAAGTAATTTGTTCTGGCCCTCTTCCTGTTCGTCGGAGTGATGAGATAGTTAGCAGGTTATCATCACTCAATGGCTGGCTGTGGTGTGCGCAGAATAATATAGGTTTCATAGACAATTGGAAAAGCTTTTGGGGCAGACCTGATCTGTTGAAAAGAGATGGTATTCATCCCTCCCGGGATGGTGCTGCTCTTCTCTCTAGAAATTTGGCAAATAGTCTTAGAGCTGAAACATGACAAACCAGGGCCCAGATCAGGACGCAGACAAACTGGCTAAACCGACCGTCTGCTAGCCGCCTCACGTCACAGAACTCAGATAATTCACAGCACATAGAAACACTTTCACCTAGATATTATCACATAGAGACTGTGTCTGTACCTCAAACTAGTAAATACAAAAAACTTCCAAAACCTTTTAAGGGTAAAAATTTAATTGATGTTCAAAAAATGAAAATCACAGATAAATCAGATAAACAAATGATAAAGCTTGGGTTACTGAATATTAGATCTATTTCTTCAAAAGCACTTATTGTAAATGAAATTATCACAGACAATAAACTAGACTTGCTGTGTTTGACAGAAACCTGGCTAAAACCAGACGATTACATTACTTTAAATGAATCTAGTCCTCAAGGTTATGATTATCGACACAATCCTCGACAGAAAGGCAAAGGGGGAGGTGTTGCTGTAATTTATAGTAATATATTCAGAATCATTCAAAAGAATTTCAAATATAATTCCTTTGAAGTGATGGTGCTTTATGTAACATTATGTAAGTTGACATTTGTGCTGGCTACTGTATACAGGCCACCAGCGCACCATACTGACTTTATCAAAGAATTTGCTGAGTTTCTATCAGAGTTAGTACTGGCTGCGGATAAAGTCCTTGTTGTTGGTGATTTTAATATCCATGTAGATAATAATAAAGACGCATTTGGATTGGCATTTGCAGATATTTTAAACTCTATTGGAGTTAGACAACACGTGTCAGGACCCACTCATTGTCGTAATCATACCCTAGATCTAATACTGTCGCATGGAATAGATATTGATGCTGTTGAAATTCTACAGCAGAGCGATGATATATCAGATCATTATTTAGTCTCGTGTATAATACAATTAGCCAAGGCTACAAAACCACCACCCAGCCATAAATATTGTAGAACAATCACGTCTGCCACTAAAGATTGCTTTATAAATAATCTCCCCGAGCAGTTTCATCGCCTTAGTATACCTGACAACTTAGAAGAACTCGATGCTGCAACAGAAACTATTGGCTCTCTCTTTTCCAGCACATTAGATGCGGTAGCTCCTTTACGTCTAAAGAAGATTAAGGAAACTAATCCAACGCCGTGGTATGATGAGCACACTCGGGCTCTAAAACGAGCTGTTAGAAAAGCTGAACGTAGTTGGAAGAAAACAAAACTAGAAGTTTTTCGCCTTTCGTGGAAAGAAAAATGATTGAGTACAGAACAGCCATAAGAAATGCTAGATCTACTTATTTTTCAAATCTCTTAATAGAAAACAAACATAATCCTAGGTATTTATTTGACACAGTGGCTAACTTAACTAGAAACAGAGATTCAACTGCTGACGTTTCCATAGAGCACAGCAGTAATGACTTTATGAACTTCTTTACTTGCAAGATTGATAATATTAGAGAGAAAATTATAAACATGCAACCGTCTACAGTTTCTCTTCAGACAGTGCACTGTAGTGTCCCTGAGGTAAAACTAGAATCATTCGCCGCTATAGGAGAGGAAGAATTATCTAAACTTATCAAATCATCAAAATCAACGACATGTATGTTAGACCCAATGCCGACTAAACTACTGAAAGAAATGCTTCCAGAGGTCGTAGGTCCACTTCTTGATATAATTAATTCATCATTAACACTAGGACACGTGCCAAAAACCTTTAAGCAGGCTATTATCAAACCTCTTATTAAAAAACCTCAACTAGATCCGAGAGATTTAGTAAATTACAGGCCAATCTCGAATCTACCTTTTCTGTCAAAGATACTAGAAAAGGCAGTTTCAACACAACTGTGTTCCTTTTTAGAAAGAAATGGAATCTGTGAGGATTTCCAGTCAGGATTTAGACCATACCATAGTACTGAGACTGCTCTCGTTAGAGTTACAAACGATCTACTCCTATCATCCGATCGTGGCTGTATTTCTCTATTAGTGTTATTAGATCTCAGTGCTGCTTTTGACACTATCGATCATAACATTCTTTTAAAAAGACTTGAAAACTATATTGGCATTAGTGGAATTGCTTTGGCATGGTTCAAATCATACTTATCTGACCGTTATCAGTCTGTGGTAGTTAATGAAGAGATGTCGTATCGATCACAGGTTAAATATGGGGTACCACAAGGCTCAGTATTAGGACCGTTGCTTTTCACTCTGTACATGCTGCCCTTAGGAGAGATAATTAGGAAGCATGGTGTTAGTTTTCACTGCTACGCTGATGATACTCAGCTCTATATTTCCTCGCGCCCTGACGAAACCTACAAATTCACAAAACTAACAGAATGAATAGCTGACATTAAAAACTGGATGACAAGAAATTTCTTATTATTAAATTCAGAAAAAACTGATTTCCTAATCTTTGGACCAAAAACTTCCTCACAAAAAAACCTTGAATACTCTCTAACACTTGACGGGTGCTACATTAAACCTTCGTCCTCAGTTAGGAACCTGGGTGTGCTCTTTGATACCAATCTTTCATTTGAAAGTCATGTTTCTAGTATCTGTAAAACCGCCTTCTTCCATCTAAAAAATATATCTAAATTACGACATATGCTCTCAATGACAAATGCGGAACAGTTGGTTCATGCATTCATGACCTCAAGACTAGATTATTGTAACGCTCTACTGGGTGGTTGTTCTGCTCGGCTTTTAAACAAACTACAGTTGGTTCAAAATGCGGCAGCTAGAGTTCTTACTAGAACCAGAAAGTATGACCATATTAGCCCAGTTCTGTCAACATTACATTGGCTCCCTATTAAACATCGTATAGATTTTAAAATCTTGCTACTTACTTATAAAGCTCTAAATGGTTTAGCTCCCCAGTACCTAAGTGAGCTCTTAATGCATTATAGTCCTTCACGTTTATTGCGATCTCAGAATTTAGGCCAGTTGATAATACCCAGAATATCAAAATCAACTGAAGGCGGCAGATCCTTTTCCTATTTAGCACCTAAACTCTGGAACAATCTTCCTAGCATTGTTCGGGAAGCAGACACACTCTGTCAGTTTAAATCTAGACTAAAAACACATCTCTTTGCTCTTGCATACACATAACACATTATCAATACATTAACATTTTTCAAATCCGTTAAAGGATTGTTACGCTGCAATAATTAGGTCGGCCGGAACCGAGAACATTTCCTATAACACTAGATATACCTGTACATCAGAACAAGAATGGCATCTACGCTAATATCTGTCTCTCTGCTTATCCTGAGGTTTGCCGGGTGCTGGATCCAGGCCGTATCCAGGTCAGATGGAGAACCTGCGTCTGGACCTGACTACAACGTAGCCCAGGATCCCTGTATCCGCTTACATATATTTATATATAATCGATTTTTAATCTCTATATCTATCTCCATATACATTTACATATATATATCTTCCAAGGGGTTTTTTCCCTCCTAGGATTTTTTTCCCAGTGCTAGCACGCTGGGTTTTTCTCCTAGGGGGTTTTTTTCCACCCCTGGAAGTCAGCCGACATTGGCTTAATGTAGCACCATCTTGTATATGTTACATATTACCACGCTTGTTTGTACAGTTTTAACCACTTCCCTTTTTTTCTGTGCTTCTAATATGTAAAGCTGCTTTGAAACAATTACCAATTGTAAAAGCGCTATATAAATAAATTTTGACTTTTTTTGACTTTTATTGTCATCAATGACCATAAGCCAAGGCTTTTTGTCCAGTCATTCTTATCAAAACCAGACTCTCTATCAGCTCTTTGGGTCACTATAGATGTTTAGCCGACTTCACACTACAATCAAAGTTTGTATAATTCAAAATCAAACTACAAACAACAGGAGGGAAGGATAAAAATATATCAGCATACAGCACACATATTGTGATTTCTAAATAACCTTTTGATTGCACTTTGCTGATGCTTCTGGGCAAACAACACCGCAAAAAAAAAAAAATAATAAAAAAATTAGAAAACCCAGCACTGACCTACAGATGCAGAAACCTCATCAGAGGAAGCCAAACACCACAGACTGACAGCTGTCATACATTCCACCATACTGAGCCCTGGGATGAAACTCAACTAAATCTGACATTTGCTTCTATGAGAATGAAGTTACAAACTCAAATATCAGTCTAGTATTTCAAGGTACTTTGATCAAGACTACAACCAAATCAAACTGATCATCATGAACAGTGATTTCAGGATTTTAGGCAAGCATGGACAAACCCCACCAACACAGAACGTTCTCAGAACTTTGGCAAGGTTCTCGTCTCAACAATAATGAACAAATCTTCTTAAATGTTAAATTGAAATTTAACAAAACGTTAGCACAAAAAAAACATTATTTATACAGTATTACATCATTCATAGCTGTTTTTTTTTTTCTGAAACATTTTAATTATATGTTAGTCTAACTTTTTAAATGATACTACTTGTTTCAGAATGTTCAGAGATCACAGTAATGTTACCATGATGCTTGCAAAATGATAAAATGGACAGTTCCCTTAATGTTTTCTTAAACGGTCTCAAACGTTTTTAAAAACATTTTAAAACTGGATGTTTTGAAGGATGTGCAGAGAATATTTAGAGAGAAATAACATTTCATAACTTAATTGGAAAGTTAGAAAAACATTTTGTTAGCTGCATCACACACATGGTCAGTTTGTTAACAATAAAACAAGCCAATTGGTGACTAAACAGTATTAATCAAAACAATTCACATAATGCTCTTAAAGAAGAACATTTAAACAAATACACCTTTTAAAATATCCACAACAATGCAAAAAGTAGCAAAAAGTATTATTCACGCTGAACAAAAAATGCTTACAATAATGATATTATTAGAGTTGCAAATAAATAGATACTTATTTATTTATTATTATTGGATTTATATTTATAATAATAATAATAATAACAGCAATCCACTTGAGTCATTTACTGTTTAATAACAGTATATTGCGTTTAATAACTCTATCCTCATAGTCAAGTTTAATAGCAGGGCGAATCTCACCTCCAGCTCTCTCCCAGAGTTACAGCCGCGGCTGCTCGGCTCGTCCAGGCTGCAGTTGGCTCGTTTGATCAGCAAGTATAGCTATCGGGTAATCCTTCGCTACCATGCTGACGCTGTGGTCTGTTGCGGAGGGAATAACGAGGGGAATGTCACACACGACGCCTGCCAGCTTTGCGGACTACAGCGGCATTCTCGAACGCACGTCTGTTAGCTGCGAACGCTTGAGTTGAGAGTTGAGAGCACGCGGGTGCGCGCAAGTAATGTTCCACTCCAGCTGGGCGCGCAGCATGAACGCGCACGGAGAGAACGATTTCACCCAAACCGCATCCGACTCATGTAGGGAGCTGATAAACTACTGCCCAATGAGATTAATAAACGACTGGGAATTCATCTTTTTCTCCATTAACGTTAACTGAAAACAATATTAGGTATTAGATAACTATGTAATATTAGGTAACTATGAAATAAATCTAAACATAGATATAGGCAGCCAGCAGGTATTTGAGTGAGTTGAGCTGAGTGAGACTTTTCTAATATAATATAAACTAGATAATTAATAAACGCAGATCTTTAACTTTGATAAAGACCAATCATAATGCTGCAAGCAAATATTGTCATTTGTCATTGGCTGCTATATTTTTGAATGCTGAACATGAGGTCAGTGGCCTGGGGGATTGTCATACTTTCATTTTTAAATTTCAAACTGGGGTGTGGGGAAAAGTTGTTAAAACCGATTAAATAAAATAAACAAATATTTTAAGATTACATTAATAATAAATTTGATCTAAATAAATAAATAAATAGAGAAAAATTATATTAATAAATAAAAATTATTTATGTATTTAAATTAATACATCTAAAAGAACAGTACAGTAGTAAAAAAAAAAAAACAAAAAAAAACATAATAATGTAACGTAATAATGACCCCACTAATGTGGGTCTTTGTACATTAATATACATATGTTTTTTTTTGTAATTTTTTGTATGATTATATTTGGGGGAAATCAGGCCCAAATTCACAGGTTTTGTTCAGCCCTGGGTGCGAAGTTCCTGCGATTGTGCAGCTATCAGTCATGGGGAAGTGCAGCAACCGCTCAGCTGAACCGCAGCCATGGCACTGACGGTAAACAAACAGAAGCCTTTAACATTCACTCAACAAGGTGCCACTCAAATAACCACAAACAGCACCTAAATGGTGGTGGACGACCCCTCCTTCTGACCTCTGGACATGTGCAATTCATTAGTCCACAACAATTTATGCACATGCCAAGTAGACTGAACATGCTTGAGAACAAAAGCTGAATTCTGTGGCTACGACAGTTGTCATTTATGAAGTTGTCAGTCATAAATGAAGTGATCTAGTTTTTGCAGACCTAATAAAAAAAATAAAATAAAAAAAAATAAAAAAAAAAACACAGGCTGAGGGCTTAATATGTTAATACTTCCTGAAATGAGTCTTATTTAATGTTTCAGAAAGGAAATGGCTGACCATAATGGAAAAAAAAAAAAAAAAATCCAAACATTTGTAGACAGTATCACTAGCAGCATTTACATGAACCATAATAATGTGATCCATTTGTATATAATGATTGTAATGCCTTCTATTTTCTGCATCGTCCCACTCACGTCAGGTGAAGGTGTTCTAGCATGGGATCTGTGAATGATCATAATTCATGCATAGACCTTTATACTGACTCATTGATCCTGATAGCAATTTAAAGAAACATTATACTCCAAAAATCTTTTTTGAAAATGGGGTGTTTTTTAGCACTTAAGCTAAATTCGAACGAAGTGCCAACTCCTTTCAGGGGTGCAAAGCTGTTCCCGCCCTGATTGAAAGCAAAATGTGATTGGTTGTAACGAGAACATGCTGCGATTGGTCAATTGGCAATGTGGCCGTTATCTGGTTTGAGTAGCCGGTGGGTGGAGTCGACCTATTTGTGGATTTGTCTGCAGTTTCAAAATCCATAAATGCAAAGGAAGAGATCCACAAATGTGTGTTGCAATTCACAAATGCACAGAAAGCGATTCACAAATGAATGCCAGGTTAGAGTTGTGCATGAGATATAAAAACATATTTGTGAATATGTTTTTTATTAGCAAATCTCATTTTATTTATTTATTTATTTATTTTTTGGTGAATTTAATTAATTTCTGTGAAACTCCTAACATATTTTTTTGTGGATCTCATTCTATTTATTTGTGCATATGATTTTTTTTTTTTTTGTGTTTGTGTGTGAATCTCTATTTATTTAGAATATTGGATCAAAAATACCCCACATGGCAGTGTAAATTAAACTTGTATATAGCTCAATTTATCTCCTTACTAAAAAGACCATTCCTAAATCCCTGATATTTTGTTTTCTAGATATGGATGGTGTCAGGTGGTGGCTATATTGAGTGCATTATGAGGAGGAGAATCCAACATAAACACTTTATTTTACAATAACACAACCACATAAACATAAACGACACCGAACAAATAACTCCATGAAATGAAGGCTTATACACAAGGGATCAGGTGTGTAACCATTTCCAGAACAGGGATCAGGTGTGTAACTCATTAACAACAATGGAAACTAACAATGACAGGGAACTCAGGCAAATAGGAACAGAACAAAACTAAACATAACCCTGACAGCTGGAGTCCATCCTTTAATTTCTGTGGGATTATTCGCACATTTTTTGGTCCACCAAAATTATGGATATGGTAATTTACAAAAGAAATACCACACAGCAAATAATAATACTCAGAATAATAAATAAATAAAGCGAATAATCCATGAAAAGGCATGTGATGTAATGTAATGTTTTCATAAAACATCATACACTTTATAATCTGAATGTTGTTTTCATCTGATCAAAGCTATCATCGCTCCATTCCTGTGGCATCAAAGACCCTCTTAAAGATGACCACCAACCTGATGACGATAGTGTTATGATCCTTTGAACGCCTGAACATGGCCAAACATCTTTGATGTGAGAGACTGAAAACCTCTGATGCGCTCTGTGTTTTTCAAAGCCCTGGCTTTAATCTTTAATCTGTCCATAATTGGAAATAACATAATACACTTGGATCCAATTTGCTCTTGAATTTCAATTTCCAAGCTGCTGGATGGATATTATGCTTGAACACTAACAAACTTTTGACTAGTAGTTTATGTAAAAAAAAAAAAAAAAAAAAAGCCACAACCAACAATTAGCAACAGAAATATACAAAAAAATCATGATTTCTCAGTGTTGACATTGATTGGGGTTAGAATGAGTTTAATAGTGACAGGTGGAAGCGCATAATTTCGTGTGACATTTTACTGATGGACCATTGTGCAGAAAAATTGATCATAGAGGAAAATGTGCAGGAAGAAAACATCTCAATTGAGCTAAATCCTATAGAAACTGGGTGCCCAGAGGGAATCAGAGATTGATACATGATTATTTGAATGTTTTTTGAAAAATAGTGCACAGCCAGTTGTCAGGGGATGACAACATTTGCTGAAAGGGTTCAGCTTTATAGAGTGCCCTTCAAAGGGTGCTGTAAATGTCACTTCTGTAGTCAGCACCTGAAGAATTTCTCGATCTAGGTCAGCAGATATTGTTTTTGTGTCAAACTTAGGTCAGTGTCATATGATGATGGACCTGTAATGTCAGCACTGGAGAAAGGATAGTTTGTTGCATGCAGATGATTTTGCAATCCTGCTTTGTCCATGAAATGAGACAAAATGTATGCATTGATAGGCGACATACGAACATGGTTTGTGTGTTGGTTAAAATTGCTTATTTCTGTGGATTTAAACATTCTTGGAAACATCTGGGATAATGTAAGTACACAAGTCAACAAAATATATAACACTGTTCAAGTGGTTTTTGGATATTTTAATCCAAAAACCTTACATATTGTGCCTTTCACAGCACCATTGGTTTTGCTTGTCCACTTCTTGGACAAGCCAGAAGAGACTATTCTATGTTTCCTCATTTGTGACATCTTTCTATTTTTATGTCTCAAAGCAAACAGAAACCTCTGTTAAGGTGTGAACAGGAAGAGCTGCCAAGCCTACTAGATGTATTAACCATTTTGAGGAGGTTTAGGAGGCATTATCATATAACTCTGCAGTTCTACGCTGGTCATCTATTATATACAGAATAAATATGAAGGTTTCTTGGTTTAAAGGGTCACATAATGGCAGTTAATTTAAGTCTACCATTAAAGCAGGATAGCACTGCGGCGGGTTCCTCACACACCTGTCCTGAAATAGCTGCCGACACAGCCTGTCAACAAACACTTTTTGTCCAGATTACAAACGTCGGAGACTAAAAATGGAACTACCTGTTTATGCAATATGGGAAATGAACCCTAGAAGGGTTATTTTTTTAGACCTTGGTGAAGCAATGTATAGGGTGGTGGAACAGGAACTTACAGAAATCTTAAATAATATTAAATAATATAATGGATACGGTTAGCTCTTATGTGGCCAATTTACTTTCCATTGTCATACTTCTGTACTACTTTAGTGAAATTGCTGACTCTCTTGGGTTTTTGAAAGGCACAAATGACATTTATTTACAATAGCTATCATGATGAAAGGGGGGTAGGGCACATACAGTATCTCACAAAAGTGAGTACACCCATCATATTTCAGCAACCATTTTGGTATATCTTCTCAAGCGACAATACTATAGAAATGGAAATTGTATATACTTTAGGGTAGTCAATGTGCTGCTTGCATAGTAGTATAGATTTACTGTCCTCTAAAAATAATGCAACATACAGCCATTATAGTCTAAATAACTGGCAACAAAAGTGAGTACACCCTAAGTGAACATGTCAAAACTGTGACCAAAGTGTCAATATTTTGTGTGAGCACCATTGTTATCTAGCACTTAATCCTCCTGGGCATGGAATTCACCAGAGCTGCACAGGTTGTTGCTGGGATCCTCTTCCATTCCTCCATAATGACATCACAGAGCTGCTGGATGTTAGACACATGGCGCTTCTCCACCTTCTGCTTGAGGATGACACACAGGTGCTCAATGGGGTTCAGGTCTGGAGACATACCTGGCCACTCCATCACCTCACCTTCAGCTTCCTCAGCAAGGCAGTTGTCATCTTGGTGGTGTGTTTGGGGTCATTATCATGCCGTTCAGCCCCGTTTCTGAAGGGATGGCATCATGTTCTGCTTCAGAATGTCACAGTACATGTTGGAATTAATGTTTCCCTCAATGAAGTGCAGTTCCCCAGTCCCAGCAGCAATCATGCAGCCTCAGACTATGATGCTACCACCACCATGCTTGACTGTAGGCAAGACGCAATTTTCTTGGTACTTCTCACCAGGGCATTGCGACACATGCTGGACGCCATCTGAGTCAAACAAGTTTATCTTAGTCTCATCAGACTACAGTGCATGGTTTCAGTAATTCATGCTCTTGGACAGGTTGTCTTCAGCAAACTGTTTAGGGGCTTTCTTGTGAGCCAGCTTCAGAAGAGGCTTCTTTCTGGGATGACAGCCATGCAAACCAACTTGCTGCAGTGTCCGGCGTATGGTCTGAGCACTGACAAGCTGACCTTCCGTTTCTGCAACCTCTAAAGCAATGCTGGCAGCACTCATGCATCTGTTTTTTGAAGCGAGCTTCTGCACCTGACGCACAGCACGAGGACTCAACTACTTTGATTCAACTTCTTTGGCCTATTCCAAGTGGAAGCCATCTTAGAAAACCTCTGTATGACACAGGCCACTGTACTGTAACTCAGTTTTAGGCTGTTACCAATCTTCTTATAGCCTAGGCCAACTTTGTGGAGAGCAACAATTCTAATTCTCAAATCCTCAGAGAGTTCCATTTTGCCATGTTGAACATTCAGTGGTCAGTATGAGAGAATTGTACTCAAAGCACCATAATTGAACTGCTCTAATACAAGATGCGCAAATTTGTATTGTCCTATCAAGCAGACAAAAACATGATGAACATGACATGAGCTGTTATCACTTAGGATGTACTCACTTTTGTTGCCAGCTATTTTGACAATAATGGCTGTATGTTGAGTTATTTTCAGAGGACAGTAAATCTATACTGCTATATAAGCAGCACATTGACTACTCTAAAATATATACAAGTTTCATTTCTATAGTATTGTCCCTTGAGAAGATACTAAAATATTTACTGAAATGTGAGGGGTGTACTCACTTTTGTGAGATACTGTAAATAGAGGACCCAATATAGAGCCCTGGGGCACTCACTACTAGCCTGGCTTTCTCTAGATTCTCCTCTCCCTTTCACTGTGTCCAAGTTATTCAGGTTGTACGCATGACATCAGTGGCATTAACTAAATATTCATATAAAGGACACTGCCATAGAACAAAAGCGCACCAGAACAGGGCTGCCATACTCAATCAGACCAGAATTTGCAAGCATATGGAAGTTATCAATAAAAATGGGTGTGCCACAGTTAAGCTTTTCTGTTGGGCCTATTCTCCTGAGTAAATGAAGTAGCTTTTGATATCTAAACAAGTAACCCCATCCAACCCAAGCAAAATTAAGCTTTATCACCTGCAAAAACAGTAGATACCAGATTAAAATCCAACTCAGCTGATATATGTAAATATATGTTTTCTTGCCAGCATATTTTCTGTATCTTTAGAGTACCCACAGGCATAAACTGCAGCAAAAAAGCCACCTGGGTGTGATTCAGCAGGAGGAATACATACATTGTGTTCTTTTACTTTGAGCTGAGTTGGAGATGTGAGATATTCAATTCAAGCTGGCTCACATGGGCAGATAGAATGTGTGTGTAAAACATTAGTGTATACTTTAAATCTAAACCAAACTGTGAGACACAAGAACTAAAATTGCTAGCAATGTGATTAGCAAAACTGTGTTTTTCTTTCAAACTAAATTAATGCACAAACTAAGTCAGGGAAAAACAAGACTGCAAACTACTTTTTAAAAAAAATAAAGACAACAGACTGAAATGGCATGAGCACAAGAGAGATTTTATGCATATAACGCAATAAATGTGGTGAACCCACTCCAGTGGCTGCTGTCTGTTTGGGAAAGGCCCTTGAATAGTGATCAATATCTGGTTTTCCAAACCAGAGGAACTGCAAGTGGCTGCATGATAAACAATAGCAGTAGTAGTGTACCAGTGACCACAGGATATGTCAATATTAGCCAATCTATTGTGTAGCACAGGCAGATTCTGGCTCAGCTTAACACACACCAGGCAGGCACATGGCTCTCCCCTGGCAATTGAGACTCCAGACTTAACCCACTGCAAACCTGCACAAGATTAATCAGCTAATTAGATTAATCAAAACGTTTGTACAAGTTGGTACAGGTGTTGGTACAAGTATACATCATGACAAAAAAAAATAATTACCAAAGCATGCACTATCTAGATTGCTTGCAAAGTGAGGTAACGCAAAGATATTATGGAGCTCAAGGGTTATTTTAGTAAAAAGATAAGCAAATGATCATGGTCACAGGTAAATTATTTACCACTAGCACTGTTATCTAACTGTCTACTAACTTAAATAGGGTTTTGTTGTATATTTGTATTGTATAAATTAAATACTTTGTGTTATTAGGCTATTTATGTTTTCACAATATACTGTCCGATACGGATCCTAAAGGGAAAGTACTTGTACATATTTTTAAAACATTACGCATGTGCGCACATGGGGGACTCCCGCGATACAGCCTCTTTTGCGGTGTCAAACTCCTTTTTATGGATGGCTCTGGGGACGACGATGATGCTGGCTTTCACAACAGCTCTGAAGACGAAGATGCCATCCTGTCATCTGTGATGCCTCAGACGAACGCTCCCACTGCTTTACTGTTCCGTTCGGTCTTCTTTGAGGTTTGTTTGTGAGCGAGCGGCCGCTCGCTTCTACATCGAATGGCAGCCCTTTAAAGTTCCTCTGACAAAGATTTGTTACCTATTGGTGACTCGGGTAATCAATAAGCTTTAATTATTCTGGATCTTAGCGCAGCTTTTGTTATAATAGATTTTTTAACTTTCTAAGAAGACAATGATCTGGTTGAATTAACAGCCCTAAGCAATTCTCTGGCGAGTTTGGAAACTCTCAGGAATCATGTGACAGTCTGGCTGTCTGTGTCAGCCCCCGAATGGGTGATTCAAACTATTATGAAGGGGTACAGACTTCAGTTTCAAGATCTCTTCTCGAGAAGGGGGCGGGGCAAATAGTCCCTCTGCATCATTACAAGCAGGGTTTTCACCCTAATTTCCTGGTTTCAAAGAAGGACAGTCTTCGTCCTATTCTGGATCTCAGAGTGTTGAACAAACATTTGAGGAAACACAATTTCAGAATGTTAACCCACTGCGTTCTCTCTCGTTCAGTAAAACAGAACGATCGGTTCACATCGATCATTCTGAAAGATGCTTTTTTACACATAAGCATTTATCCACCACACAGAAAGTTTCTTCATTTCGCCTATCTATGCACATGTTACAAATTCACAGTTCTTCCTTTTGGACTCTTACTCAGACCCTCGGACTTATTGTCTGTGTGCGGAGGTGGGCTTAGCTCCCCAGGTCTGTGGATTTTGACATACAGATCTGCCGTGTGCTCACGCACATCACATCTCTTGGGTTCAGGTTGAATGTGAACAACAGCAATTTTACACCCAGAGTGTGATTTTCATAGGCTTGGAGCTGAACTCAGTCTCCATGCGAGCGTGTCTCTCTCAATAACGTGTTATCTCTCTAATGAACTGTGTGCCGCAGTTCAGAGAGGGAGCAAAAGTGCAATATCGCACATGCCTCAGGCTGCAGGGTCTTATGACTTCTTTTATCCTGGTTTTGCCCCTGGGACTCCTGAGAATGAGAACATTCATGAAATGGGTTTTGCCACTACTTTTTAGCCCGTTATGCGATATTTGCCGTTCTGTAGCCTAACAGTGACACGTGCCTGCACAGCAGCTCTGCACCACTGAAAGAGCGCAGACTTTTGCGCACAGGGAATCCCTCTGGGGACAGTGATGTTGCGAAAAGTTATGATGTCAGATGCACCTTTAACAGGCAAGAGGGCAAAACGATGAACGGTTTGTGGCCGAGCAGACTAACTTCAGCGCTCATAAATTATTCAGAGCTTATAACCATATGGAAAGCTCTGAATTATTTTGTCTTGCCTGTAGTGACATCATGTGCTCGTACGCTGCGACAATACCAAGGCAGTGGCGTGTGCTCGCCGAAACTTCACACTCTAGCTCACAGGCTTTTGGTGTGGAGCAGTCGATTTTTCCTATCATTATGCACGACTCATGTTCTGGGCATTCTGAACAGAAGCGGGCCTTCTATGGAGGAGGAACCCACTCCACAGAGATTGCCGCCTCCCCTTTCAGATAGTGGCCATAATATGGATGAGATTCAGATAGGCAACCTTAGATCTATTCGCCAAAAACTCCCATTGTCTTATGTTCTTCTCACTAATGGATGTGGACTCGCCCCACGGGTTAGATGCTCTGGCCCACCAATGGCCCAATGTACTGCTGTATGCTTTTCCTCCCCTGTGTCTGATAATTCCCACACTGGCCAGAGTGAGAGAGAAGGGCCTGTCTCTCATTCTGATAGCACCCAGGTGGCCCAAAGCACTGGCAGAGATAATCCTTCTGCTATATGCCCAGCCGTGGCGTCTCCCCCTCTGCACAGAATGGGGAGATTTATAACCCACACCCAGACAGTGTGGCTCTCTGGGCCATGAGAGGACAAACTTAAACACACTAGGGCTTCCCCTGCAGGTGGTTGCTACTATACAGAATGTCAGGGCCATTTCTACATGGATGTAAGTGCCAATTGTTTGAAGAGTAGTGTGATGGGCATGGTCTCACATCATATCAGTGCTCAGTTCCTGATATTTTGTGTTTCCTACAAGACCTCATGGATAAGGGCAGGTCCTTTTCCACAGTTAGGTCTATTTGACTATTTTGACCTGTCATGTGGGCTTTGAGGGCTCAACGATCAGGCAGCAGCCTCTAATCCGCAGATTTATGAAGGGTCCCCGTCGCTCTTTGCCAATCGTCAAAACTGTTCCTGAGCACTGCTGGTGCTCTGTCTCAATATCCTTTTGAGCCTCTGGGAAGTATTTCCCTAGAGTTGCTGTCTTTCAAGACGGCTTTGCTCTTGGCCTTGGCATCAGCTAAACGTGTCAGTGAACTACATGCACTCTCGGTTCATTTCTCATGCACTAAATTCTCTCTTATTGGAGATAAGCTTTTCCTTAAGCTTAATCCTGCTTTTATGCCTAAATGCTTCCCTGTGGTCACATCAGAGGTGTTGGAAGCTGTCCCCCTGTCCCCCTCCACCTTTTTCCTCCACAGAGGATCAGAGGCTGAATGCTCTGTGTCCTGGTCATGCCTTATAGATGTATATGACCAGGACCCGTGTTTTCCGGAAGAGCAACCAGCTCTTTATTTCATTTCACTCCCCTCACAAGGGGAGTCCCATATCTAAGTAATGCCTCTCTCATTGGCTTGTGGAAGCTATAGTGTTGGTGTATGAATCGAAGGGAGTGCAGCCCCTAGGAGTCATCAGAGCTCATTCCACGAGGGGCTTAGCCACCTCTTGAGCTTTGTTCAGGGGAGAGTCACTGCAGGACATCTGCTCTGCTGCCAGCTGGGCTTCTTCCCGTGCGTTTGTGTATTAATACCGGCTGGATATCACTAGAACTGTGTTAGCACATTCTGTTATGTGAGTGGGGTCTACATAGCCCTTCCCTGCGACCCTCATTTTTTCTTTCCAATTACACATTGGAGTGAAGGAACAGAGGGTGAAATGGGCCAGCAGGCCACACACATTCCTGTCATCTAGCATGCATTTACATTCCTGCCTGGGTGTGTATATATGTGTTGCTGGGTCCTTTTCTTGTGTGTGCCACATACATGTTCATGTCCTGCCTGTGCACAGCAGTTATGTGTATGTGTCAGGGTTGCCAGATTCATGATTAATGGGACATGTTAGGCACCGCCCCCTTTGGCTTACGTCCTTCTCTGGCTTACAGAACCTCACTGTGGGTGTATTGGGCAATCAAGGAGCTGTCCATGTCTCTCCCATAGATGGATCTCGAACACGATATGATGAAAGAAAACAATAGGTTACTGTCATAACCCTGGTTCTCTGAAACAGAGTGGAGAGATCCACCAGCTTTGCCCCTTTTGCCACACGAGAAGCAAATATACTTGGGTCATTCTACAGAAACGTCCACTTTTGGTATGACAAAATGTCTTAAAATGTATTTCTTTTTCTAACATTTAAACTTAGACCACATTATTATATTACACTTTGACTCTATGAATACACATAAATGACAGCTTAATGATTTTTTTATTTTTTTGTACATTTATTTAAAGACTGCATGTCCCCTTTTTTGTCACTGGTGTTACCTTACTTCTCTGGCATTTTCAAACAATTTTATGAAATATTATTTCTCATTTTTTTTCAGCACATGCAGTCAGAGTTACAGAATAATAATGATATTGCAAAAAATAAGGAGATTATGTGATTTTTATTTTAATCAGGTTAGTTAAAAGTGTGATTGAATGATAATAATTCAATTTCGCAACCATGTATTTGCTATAACAATGAAAATTTTGGAAAAACAGTTATGAAAAGTAATGATGCAATCCTTTAAATCTTAATTCTTGAGTGTAGCAGAATTCAATGGATGTAAAATTATTATCATGTCACATATGACACATTTTATTTAATGTGACAGACAAAAAACAGTAACAACAGTGACAAAATGAATCTCCAGTGACGTATACGTAGGACCAAAGATCCTTAATTTTTCACCTATAATTAAGTAGATTGGACTAAATTTTTACATTTGGTGTACAATAAAAGACTTATCTTTGACACTTAGTGAAAACAGTCAGAAAAAGATCATAAACAACATTTTAAAACTGTCTGTAAAATACGCTGTCTGTAAAGTCGCTGCACTGAATTTAGCCAAATACCCTTAATTTAGCCATATCTGCCCAAAGGAGAATTAACAATAAGAAAGAAAAGTTATAATCATGTAATCTTAGTGCTATTTTATGCAAAAGAACTAAATGAATAGCTTTAAATAAAGTTTATCTATAAATGGGTAACACCAGTGACGGTAACACCAGTGACAATTTCATAAAAAGGTAACACCAGTGACAGTAACACCAGTGACAATTTTCATGAAAAATGCATTTTACAAAATGGCTGCTGCAAGGTGTCAACCCACATGTTGTCAATCATGATATATTCACTAAATCAAGTAGTTTAATCCATTTGTATTCTAGTTTTTTTTTAATTACCTAGCAATAAAGTAGGTCACACCAGTGACTTCAACTAAAAGCTTCGTATGAAATTATGATTTTCTAATTAAAATTTCTGATAATTGAAAAGAGATAGTGGACTTTACATTTGCCTTTCTTTATTGATCTTCAGGAAACAGGAAGAAGGAAGTCAAGTGATGCCATCAGTGTCAAAATAAGAGATTTTTGTTAAAGGTAACACCAGTGACACAACACCAGGGGACAACTACATTCATTATATATTTTATAATATTTATTTGGCATTTGGTTTTTTTTATGTTATTTACATTATATATTTGATAGTTATGCATACATTATTGAAATTAAAATGGTAGAAAAACCTGTTTCTGAGCTCAAAATAAAGTACTTTCCCTCTGTACATGACTGTGGGGACGACCACTTCTGTGGTGCTTGGAATTTTTAGAATTAATTAAAAAACAAATATTGGCACATTGATGGCTCAAGAAGGTTTAATTGTTCAAATAACATATTGTTTCATATTAAAATATAAAAAAAATTGTAATCCTAAAGTGTTTTTCAAGTGTAATATTTCTGTAAAGTCTAGGGACAGAAAAGTGGACGTTTCTGTAGAATGACCCACTTACTGCAGCGCATGCAGGCCTGATATACTCTCAGGTAAGTGGGTGGGGCCTTACCTGACATTGGCTGCACGCTTCTGTCTGTCTAGCCAGACTTGGTGCAATTGGATGCTTCTGCAGAGGTTAGGTATGAATGCCCTTCCCATAGGCAGATCTCTCCACTCAATGTTTCAGAGAACCAGGGTTACTACAGTAACCTATTGGTCTGAGAGGGACTGTTTTAAAATGGTTTTCTTTTTGGTAAGGGTTGGGGAATTTTGTTCCTCTAGAGTTTTTATTGACTGTGGAGTTCCACAGGGCTCCATTTTGGGGCCTACTCTGTTTTCTATATACATGCTGTCCCTGGGTCTGATTTAAAAAAAAATATGGGATGCCTTCTCTTTATGCTGATGACATTCAGATGTATGTACCTCGTAAACCTGAAGGAAAGATTTCTCAAATGTCTTTTTTTCATCTCCAGTTAAATGTGAATAAATCTGAAGTTATCATTTTTGGGCCAGATGGGACTGACAGTGACTTAAAAGATAGACTAGGTCTTGGTCAGTGAATGTGAAGTCCCAGATATGAAATCTGGGCATTATTTTTTGATTTGGCACTTAGATTTGATGCTTAGATGCAGTATGTGGTGAAAAGCTACTTTTTCCAGTTAAGGATTATTGCAAAAAATAAATATAAATATTTTTTGTCAGATGCTGATCTTAAGACAGTGATTCATGCATCTATTTCCTCCTGCCTGGATTAATGTAATGCACTTTTTTCGGGAGTAAACAAGACTCAGACTCTGACCGTTGTTTTCACGGCTCATCGGATATGTCTGTGATAGGCTTCAATGATCAACGCTGTAAAAATAGTCATCAATTAATCTCTTCACTAAGCGCTTACACAGATACACACGGGAGCGTTTGAAAGCAGGCGTCTATTGCGGATCAGTCCACTGTTAGACACCTGCTTTCAATCACTTTCAAAACGCTTTCAAATTCAAACACTTCTGTTTGCTTTCAAATGCTCCCACGCGCTGATCATTGTAGCCAATCACAGGCATATCCGATGAGCGCGTCAACACAATGGCCAATGAGAGATGTTTACGAATCCGCTCAACAGCGCTCAAAGCGTCACATTTTTAAAATTTCAGTACCGATAGGTACCGAAGTCGGTACTTTTGACAACACTAGAGCATATTACACCAGTTTTGGAAAATTTGCATTGGCTCGCGGTTAAATATCGGATTCAGTATAAAGTGTTGGTATATGTTTATAAAGCAGTACATGGAATGGCCTCAGGTTATATTATGGAACTACATTATGGCTCGAGATTGTGGAATGCCCTTGCGTCTGACATTAGATCTGTATCTACCATTAATCTCAATTGAAAACATTTGTTTTCTATTGCTTTTAATTGTTGATATTTGGAAGCTGTATTTTATCTTATTGTTATGTTTAATATTTTTCTTTGATGTTTTATGTTGTTTTTATCTCCTGTATTTTCTGACTGGACAGTCCTTTGGTCTACTGAGTAGTGGTAAAGGGCTCTATAAATAAACTAGACTTGAGACTTGATTATTGAAAGTGATTTATGACATCTCAATTTTGTGGTTACTAAAAAATTGCCTGAAACATTGTGTGAACATTGTATGACAGAACTGATATAATCTCCATTCAGCAGATTATATATATTTGTTACTTGATTTCCATGTTTCCTATTAGTGTTATAACTCATCCCACCCCAGTAGTGGTTAATTTACAGTGGTTACACAAGTTTCAAAGATTCACATTTTAAGTAGGAAAATTATTACAGTTGGAGACCTAGGGGAAAAAAATGCTCCCCGGTCTCCTTTACCTGTAAGCAGTATCATTGATTATACTTTTATAGTTTTTATTAATGTTTTAAATATATTTTGAATTTATTTGTACATTTCCTGTAATCCTTTTAATTTTAGTCAAAGTTTTTTTTTTTTTTTTTTTTTTTTTATGGTTTTAGTTTCAGTTAACAATAATGACCTACAATAACCCTACTTGTAAGACAAAACCTTTTGTTTTGACTTCCTTTTGAGGGTCCAAGCCTTAAAAAGTGGGCCAGACCCCATAATTCATATTATGAACTTTAAATATGGAAAGTGATTACTTTCAGTGACTCGAATGATGAATTGTTGAGTAAGAATAATACTAATTTTATGACTGGGTCACATGTATGAGTAAGAGAGGAGCACCCAAACATGAAAACAATGGCCAGCCATGTTAGAATTCCCCACACTGACATCACAGCACATCCGTAACAAACCCACCTTCCCAAACAAACCCACCCAGAGCTGACAAGAGAATTCTACCATGCTGAAAATCAGCTCCTTTTGTTCAGAGCTCATACAGGCAGTCTATGATGGGAAAAAAAAAAGTTTAGAATGTCAATTGATTATTGGTCATTTGTATAATAATTTATACTTTTAATAATTAAACATTTTGTTGTCCTAAACGGAAATTCCGTTTTGAGGTCTTAACATAGTATTGTGTAGGAACCACTTTATTAATCAATAATCTGGACCTGTAATCATGATTTGTGTGAAAAGAAATCAGATGAATCAGATGTTGTTATTAAAAATGCCATTGAAAGAAAAAAAAATCTGCCTGGAGAATCTAACAAACAGTAAGTTCAATCATGTAAGTTCTAGCAGTTTTATAAGTTCAAATGCACTAAACTATTGGTCTTAAAAATGAAATACGGCTGTATAGTTTCAAGTATGGTCATGAGACAGATGTGCTGCCCCTTAAAACTAAACATAAACCAACCAGGAGAATCATAAAATAAGTATTTAAGAGCAATAGTACATTCAGTAATAACAACCTGGATAATGGGTGTTACAGACAATAAAGCAAAAATGTAAAACATTAACACTTGTACCTATATTTCTGAATGGCTGTTCCATGCAGAGTTACACAGAACTAAACATCCTTCAGTGTCATTAAAGAGTCATTGGCAGCTTGTTTTTGAATGCTTGAATATTACTATATCACAACATTACTGGTACTGTACATTAATGATCACAACATTTTGGAGAGATGTGTGCTGTCATTTTGAGTCAGATCATTGAGAGTGACATTGCATTCCTCACTGGAAGGAGCTCTACACAAAGCACCATCAGACCACAAAAGCAAAAACATGCAATCATACACTTCTAATAAAACCTTGCAATTACATGCCCTTTTGTTCATGTGCATTGGGAAGCAAGACGCGGGCTTGCGGATTTATAATCAAAATAGTTGCCATTAATAAAAGGAAGGTTTCTGATATCAAGGAGCTATACAGAACTGCAGTGAAGACATATTTTTGTAGGCCAGTATGGAAGTTCTGGTTCCCTCCACAAAAACCCAATAGGATTTTTACATTAGCTTTTGGATTATTGCAAAAAATAAGCTCTGTAACCAAAAAACAAAAAGCTTGTGATTCTTGTGATTCTATTGTTCATCATGATAATCTTCACAAATGAACACTTTTATACATTTTGAAGCCTAAATACGATTGCCAAAAATAAAAAGCTAAAGTTAGGTTAAAAAAATAACTACACCACGGTTGCATGACCACCATTAAGCTTCAGACAACTCCATTTAAAAAACATTTTCCCTGAAAGTTTGAGTTATAACAGTTTTGCAAGAGGCAATTATAAACACAACGAGGCTAAGAAAGCAACTAGTGATTAAATGAGTTTATCTGTTCAGCTGATGACATTTAATGTTCTTAACCTCTGTGGTTGTTAGCAAAAAATGGAAAAGGGGGTTTTATTTCAGGCATTTAACCAAAAACCCATTGACTTTAAGATGAAGGAACCGGAAGTGCTAAAACTCGTTTCTGGGTGCATTATGAGTATTGTAATTCATAATACACATTTAAGTAACTCACATTGATGTCCAAACTGCACAGACTGAGTGAGTCCACATCTCTCTTCCTCTGCTTCCTCTTCTTCTGTAAAGACACAAATGATAATCAGTTGAGTGCTCCATTATCATTAACAAACAGAATTTGTTTCATAACACTTGCATGTTTTTGATCCTACTTATTTCATTATTTTGAAATTGTCATGCAGAACTTATACATAGATCACTATCACACAACAACACAAGATAAAGCTTGTAGGTTCATCATGTTGAAATTAAGTATATTTTCAGCATTTGAAAAATGTCAGTAATAAATGGAAAAGCAAAGAATGAGTGGTGCGCATACACTGAAAAAATACTCTAATCTGTTACAGCCAAGTGTATTACTTTTTCTCAAATTATATTTATTTTGATTAAATCATTTTTGATTTAATATTCAAAAAATATATATTTTTTTTTATTTCTAAAAAAACAAGTAAAAAGGAAAGTAAAAAAGATTATTTATTACAAAGACCATACTTATATATATTTTCTTTAAACATAAGGAAAAATGTTCAAGTGAAAATACAATTAAAACTGTTTCTTTTCATTTTTTCTATGGGGAGTGCTATTTGCTTTCAGACAAACTGAACAAAAAAGGGATAAACCAGAAACTATGATTTTCTTTTAGACTGATATAAAATTGCACTTTAAATAAATTACACTGTGATGGCGGCTGTCACAGCTGGTCGATGCAGATGATGAAAAAGGTGAACAGGATCTAATTTATATACTCAAAGCAATTTTTATTTATAAACTCAAAAATAACAAAGGATTTCAGGATATTACTCAGTAATCAAAACACTTGAACAGAACAACCAACTAAAATGCAATGAAAACTAAAAGAAAACAAGCTCAATCTATACTAACCTAAACCAAAGCAACAAGAAACTGGTGATATAACTTAAACAATGAACAACCATGGCAACAAATGCAAACACGTCCCCAAGCCAACAAAAAAAGTCCATCAGAGGAGGGTGGGGGCTTAGTAGGAGGATGCAAAGCTGGTAGACGTGACAATCCAGGGCAAGGGAGAACCCAGGGAGGAGACGATGGTGGGAGGAGCCAGGGAGCGACCTCAAACAGTGCTATATGAAGGCCCACAGTGGAGCTGTAGTGGAGACTTAATATAGAGGCCAGGTGGAACCAGGGTGACGTCTGACAGAGGCTGTGCCACTGGCTGTTTTGGAGACTCAGATGGAGCCAAAGAAAATGGACAACACTGAAGGTCCTGGAGACCATGACCTGGGGACGAGCAGCCGAGGTGAAGCCAAGGAAGGACTGAGGCGGAGCTAGTGTGTCCGAGGCAGCGAGATCAGAAACGGCCTCATGGTCTTTACGGGATGGGCAGAAGAGGTGTGAGTGGGAGGCAGGGTGAGAGCATCCACAATGACACAGACTTGGTTTTGGGCAATGAAACAGGCATGGTGCTAATCTTTTTCTCCTCCTCAATTATACTCATCCTAGAGTTCAGCACACACTTCTCAGCAGTTGAAGTAAGGGTGGGGCTCCACATCATTCATTCATACTCCACTAGTAAACACACAGGAATAGACTCATGGATTGGCTCTCGCACCTGGTCAAACTCCATGCATGGCTGAGATGGCTCAGGCTCTGGGATTAAAATGGCCTCAGATAAGTATTCCATTAAGGATACTGATGCCAGCCCATGCACCTGGTCAGACATAGCACTCCTTGGATCTGTGTTGGCTCTGGTAGTTTCTCCTTGATGGTCTCAGGCTCTTCTCTTGTGGTAGGCTCTAGCTGTGAGTTTGGGGTGGGCTCAGGTTACTGCTCCGTGGTGAGTGTGGCTGCTGGTGCAGGTAGTGTTGAGTAGATTGTGGGCACTGGTGACGAGTAATCCTCCTCACAATTACAGATGGTGAAGGGGATCTGCACTGAAGTAGCACCCAGTCGACGAATTCTTGAATTGTCCCTTGAGGAGAAACACACACAGGCTGGCGTCATCATAGGGGATGAGATGGAGAAGGTCTACGAAGTCCTGTGAGTGTTCTTTGAGGGAATGATCCACCTGTGAGAGGAGGAGGATTTGTACTGCCGCTAGATCCATTCAAAATAGTTCCGTCTTTCGATCACGGCTAGTTGACGCAGATGATGAAAAAGGTAAGCAGGATCTATTTGCAGCAGTAATTTTTATTTATAAACTTTAAAATAAACAGGATTTCAGGATACTCAAGAATCAAAACACTTGAACAGAACAAACAAATAAAATGTAACTAAACCTACTGGAAAACAAGCTCAATATATACTAACCAAAACCAATAAAAAAATAGAAAGTTGATACAACTTATGAAACAATGAACAACTATGGCAACAAATGCAAACAAGGAAGCATAAAACGAAACAAAGACAAACAGACCAAAGTCCAACAGAGATACAGACCAAACATGACAGTGACAAAATGTCCAGTATAGCATTATACTGCAGAAAAGAACATGAGAAATATTGACAGTGTCTGACAATGTTTCTTTCAAAGCAAAGCAATCATTCTGTTCATGTATTCAGCAAGTTTGTGTCATTAAACCTGCAAATTACTATAAATCATTCCGTTAGACCTGTTGGACTATACTGTAAGGTTAATGACAGATTGTTCACTTTAAATGCATTTAACCAATTCTAGACCAATTGTTGTTGTAGATGGTCAATCAGATGTTTATCTAAATCATTCTATCTGTTTTTTAAAATGGTCAGTTCTATTGCTGGTTTTGTTATTGTTGCTCCATAACTGTTTATTCTCCATGACAACCAGCACCATGCAGAGTGAATATCTAAATACTGATCCATGAGTACGAACAATAGAACACGTGAAGGTCTGGAAGCTGCTGTAGTGTTGCTCATGACCCAATAATAACACCCGCTGTATAAGTTCAAGTCCATAATGTACAGCCTAAGAACTCCCACTATTGCCAGAAAATAGATTTAGGTCTCTTATTTGAAGAAGACAGTACAATTATTTCAGGTATGTTCAGAATGGAATACTGGAATACATTCTGACACTGACAAATATTTTTAAATATTATGTAACAAAATAAAATCAGTTACTTGAATTTTTAAAATGCTGTCATCATTTACTCTAAGATATTAACACACTAAAATATTAAACCATAACCCATAGAAACAGTCCACATGACTTGTGTCTTCTGAATCCAAATATTGGTTTCAGTGTTGAGGGTAACATATTACATTATATTACATGTAACATGAGTTACGTAATTAGATTACTTTTTCAAGCAACTAGTAAAGTAACATTACTTTTACATTTACATCAAAATATCTGAGTTATTTTTTAAAATCTTTTTTAAAAGATCACTGTGGCTGAGCTCCAGAGATGCAGTCGGGAGATGGGAGAAAGTTGTAGAAAGTCAACCATCACTGCAGCCCTCCACCAGTCAGGGCTTTATGGCAGAGTGGCCTGACAGAAGCCTCTCCTCAGTGCAAGACACATGAAAGCCTGTCTGAAGGACTCCAAGATGGTGAGAAATAAGATTTAATTAAACACAATTGAGCATCTCTGGAGAGACCTAAAAATGTCTGTCCACCAGCGTTTTCCATCCAACAATCCAGCGATCCCCAAATCCAGGTGTGAAAAACTTGTTGCATCTTTCCCAAAAAGACTCATGGCTGTATTAGATCAAAAGGGTGCTTCTACTAAATACTGAGCAAAGGGTCTGAATACTTAGGACCATGTGATATTTCAGTTCTTCTTTTTTAATAAAAAATGTCAACAATTCTGTGTTTTTCTGTTAATATGGGGTGACCTATGGAAGAGAAAAAGTCAGATGGGTTTGGAACAACATGAGGGCATACGGAAGTGTGTATCACAGTTTCCGGCTCTGTTTTCAACACTGATGATGAGATATGTTACTTGAGCAGCAAATCAGCATTTTAGAAAGATTTCAGTGATCAAGTGACACTGAAGACTGGAGTAATGATGCTGAAAATTCAGCTTTGATCACAGGAATACATTACATTTTACAATATGTTCTTTTAGAAAACTTTTTTTTAATTATTTTAATAATATTATTTCACAATATAACTGTTTGTACAGTATTTTTGACCATGATGCACACAGTAATAAACAGGAAAATAACAGTATTAACATTGCAAAATTCTTCAATTATAAAACAAATTCAGCTTCAGCTGTAAAGCAGCAATAAAAGACAATAGTATAATCAATTTAGCTCAATAACAATGTCATTGTTGCAAAGTCCATCAGTTATGAAACAAATCAGACTGCATGAAATACATGAACTAGAATACAGCACATTTGGGTGATTTAGCTTTACTTTGCCAAACCAGCTATAGGAACATTTATATGGAGAGTATTGCTGTTTTTTATCCATTGATTGCACTCAAAAAAAAAAGTAAGTCATTATGCCACTGAAAAAACAATCCAGAACCACCTAATGTATCACAAAAAACTTACACAGTAAATACAAGTTTGCAGTTGCGTAACTACTTTCACATGTAGACTATAACAAACCTAACAACCATACAAACCCAACTTTATCCCTCACTTAGAACAATAAATAATTTCAAACACTTATAACAAGAAGAATTTTGAGAGAAACACATAAAACACACTCAAGCTTACATAACAACAGAAGACAATTCATCTGCCTGCGCACTCTGAAAAATAAAGGTTCTTTATTGGCATCGATGGTCCCATGAAGAACCTTTAACATCCATGGAAGTTTTCCATTCCACAAAAGTTTTGTTAGATTTTTTAAAATGTTCTTTACACTAATAAAAATAGTTCTTTTAAGAACTATTCTCTGAAAGGTTCTTTCGGGAACCAAAAATGGCTCTGTAGGAAGTAAAAATCAAGAATAACATCTCTAATATCACAGATGTTTCTCCTAGACAGCAATGAGATGAAATGGAGAGCAAACGGAGACTTTTGATGTTTCTCCTGAGAAAAAGCCCCCAGTAATTGCATGTGTCTCCTCTTTAGTTTAAGAAAAGAACAGTGTTTCAGACTGTTCTTAGATTTGCCAAGATGCCAAAGTGTGCATAGTCTGATAATAAAACGAAATTCAAAATCTTCCAAGATCACATAATTTGAGGTATGCCATTTCATAACTAAATAACATGTTCGCTCACCTTCTGATGGATGAAAAGGCAGCACCCCATCATTGGGCTTCACAGCACTGTTCCTCAGACACACTACACCCCCAAAAACACCTTCACAATCTCCCACCATGGAGCTCTGTCACCTGTCTAACCTTCAGCCATGTGTGTCAACAGATGTGTGTATGTGTGTGTGTGTCAGTACACAGGAGAGCAGCAAACAGGATGTTCTGGAGGAAGTGTGTCGGTGCTATATCGGGCAGGAGCAGGGTGCGAGCTTTCAGACTACATCTCTGCTTGTGTTTGTCTGAGGCCGGTGGCGTCAAAGGCCCCTTCAGTGAGACAAACAGCATCCTGTTACAGGGAAGAATAGTACACAATCGCTTTTCCACCCTCCTCACCCACATTATCCAGAGCTGCTGGAAAGAAACTGGGCTTTACACCAGAAAGGTTACTCTTTTTTTTCTTTTTGGTACAATTATTATCTGAATAATGTTTCACAGCAGGGTTAACCCTAATTGTTGATACACTACCAGTCAAAAGTTTGTAATTATTATGATTTTTTTTTTTTTTTTTTTTTAAAGTCTCTTCTGCTCATTAAGGCTACATTTATTTGATTAGAAATACAGTAGAAACCATAATATTGTGAACTATGAAAGCATTATAATATGCTGTTTTGCTGCTCAAGAAACATTTCTGATCATTATATTTTTGTGGAAACTGTGATACACCACCATTCAAAATTTTGGGGTAAGTATAAGATAAAAAAAGCCTAATACTTTTATTTAGCAATGAAACATTAAATTGATCAAAAGAGACAGTAAAGACATTTTTAATGTTACAACATATTTCTATTTTAAATAAATGCTATTTGACAAAGAATCCTGAAAAAAAAAAAAAAAAAAAAAAAAAAAAAACATGGTTTAATAATATAATAACATGATAATAAGAACCATTATTAATAACTTGGCACCAATAATAATTGATAATAATTGAGCAAAAAATCATCATATTACAATGATTTCTGAAGGATCACGTGACACTGAAGACTGGAGTAAAGATGCTGAAAATTTAGTTTTGATCACAGGAATAAATTTAAATAAATACATTTTCAAATATATTCACTTAGAAAAGTTCTTTTAAACTGTAAACTTCAATATTTCACAATATTACTATTTTTACTGTATTTTCGATCAAACTTTTGACTGTAGTGTATGTTGTTAAAAATATACATCTTAGGAGATTTTAGCGAACAGTTAGCAACAGGAAGCCAGAAAATCCCTGCTAAACACACTTCTTTGTCTTCCTTTAAGCATTTCCTGTTGAAGAAGTGCGCTGTGTATCTGATGCTGCCTTTAAGGCATGCTGGAATCATCATATTTACATGATGAGTATACATGTACATATACATATACAATGTCACTACAGTGTTATAATTAATTACCAGTGGGATTTAGTTAGATTTTCTTCATTTTAAATGGAAAATAATTAGTGTTGGTTAATTGTGAATATTGACAGTACAATTAGGATTTTTTTGGTGAGGCTGTTCACATGATCTTTTAAATGGGGTCTTCAATGTTAGCTGGTACCACAAGTGTAGAAGTAATTGTCACTGCACTTAACTATTACACCTATAACCATCGACAAGGGCATTTACTATTATTCCTAAATGCATAATCGCATGAAATCTGACATTGCTATTTATAGCCACATTGATAAAATTCAGATATGTATATGTAAATATCAGATTAATCAATTTTAACATGAATTTTCAGTGAAGCTCAGTGAACTTAGGCTACTCACAATGTCACATTCAGCTGTGTTGTGAACATATCGTACTGTGAGAACTATTTCTACTGTCACACTACACAAAAACGAAACAAGCTGTGGTTGGACACTTTAAATGTTGGTTTCTCCTTGTCTATACACAATTTTTGAGGTGCACTCACACAGACACGGTGATTGAATCACTGGAGGTTGCCAAATCACAGTACTGTTTCTTGGTTTGGTAGTAGATGTTCTTACTCGACTGCTATATCATCAGAGTGGATCAGGTTTGCCTCAAATCGAAAAAGGCAACATCAAACAAACAGATAATACTAATAATTGTATAAAGAAAGATCATGGAAAAGATGAAGAATCCTTCTAAATTTATGACAAAACATAGGAACTGAAATTACTCGAATGCAAAAAAAAAAGCACTCTGTATGGCCTTATAATCATGTAGTTATATAAATATGAAATTTCATCCTTACATTATAATAATATATCCTATAATTATATTAAAGTTACATTAATATATGTATTATATAATCCATATATAAAATTAGATAATAAAATTATTGAATAATACAATTGAATCTTATATACATTTCATCATATACAGTGATTATGTTCACCTGCGATGTTTCTCTGAATAATTCAGATATATGTGTATGTACAGCTGGCTCATGAGAGGTCTGTAATCTGGTTCTGTATGAAAGGTGAGAACTGATGAGAATGGCACGCTTGGCATTGCTCGAGGATCAGGCGAGAGTGTGTCTTTAAACAGCTGCATGTCTGACGAGATTGACGTAAGTCTGTAAGGAGAGCATGCACGGAAAGCCCTTATATGGACATGGTTTGGGCGTACTTTATGCAAATTACTAACCTCATGCACATTTAGAATACTCCAAAATTCACTAAAATAAGAACGAGGTTAAAAACAAATTCATGTTCGTAAGCACATGTTGTGAATTTGGCAGAGATTTTTCATGAGAATTTCTCCTGTGTGTAAAAATACAAAATAATCCACGCAATTATTAGTGAATAAGACCCATTGTTTGTAGCACACCTCCCAATCCAATAAATCACAATAAGCTTTGTGCCTTGTCGCTTTTAATTTTAAGCAAATTCTCTGCCTTCAAATTCTGTCAACATTATTATTAAAATTAAACAAATAACATTTTGGCAGTCTTTACTGTAGTGTGACAGATCGCCGTTGCGCCTCAGTTCAAGCAGCAAATGAATTGGAGTAGAAACATAATTATGTCATTAAGAAGTTATTATTATAATGTTATGATTATAAAAACTTCCATATGTGCAATTTAACTTCCTGAGGTTTTTTTTCACATTGCAGCCAAACAGACTTAACACACTGAGGTCTGAGGGTATCGCCGGCGATACCACCGAGGTTTTTTTCTTACCAGTGTGAAAGAGACTCAAAATACTTTGTTAATGTTGCACATACAATTAAGAGTTATACACCATTTTAATCTGTGGAATATCTTCTTTTATTTGTGTACACAAAATTGTGTACACATTTTGTAAAAACAAAATGTTGTGCTTTTTGTAAAATAAAGAAAACTAACATGATGCATAATCTCTCTCGTCTCCCTCTGAAGGAAGTCCAATCTGATAGTTCTCAGAAAATGAACTAACTTAGTGAATACTAATCACAAAAAAAATTAGACATGTCTAAAAAAAAACGTTGAAATGTCAGGTTTTAAATGGTGTAAGTCAAATCGAAAACAAACATTCTGTGTTTATGTAATCTTTATGAAAAGAGAGCCATATCAGAAATCCGTGATTCAGCTCATTATCCGCTAATGCGGCCACGCCCACGCTATTCAGAGGCAAATTCAGTCAATACATGCATACATCATCTCAATCGTGTATTTATTGTCTTGAAAAGTGTTTTGAATAGCCATAGTTAGCGATCTCTGGCCTCCGTTAGTTCAGTTATTTCCTGGATTGCCTATTCTTCTTTAGCATTGGCATTTGTGGACTAAAAGTGCACAGAGTATTATGCCATGTCTAACATTACACTTTCCTCCCCTCTGGAGGTCGTTGTTTGTCATAGGTTAAGTTAAACTCCCGTTTGATAAAACTTTATTTGTTATGCTTTCAAGCACACAAAGTGCAGCATCCATTTTCCCTTTCTGCGCAGAAGAAAGATTGCGTGCTCCTTTAATTTCTATTCATTGTTTAATGCCCTGGAGAAGCTTTGCTTGTAAGTTTATCATTAATATGTGTTATTTTAAATATTTTTGGTTTGGATCTTGTTAATATTTATATATATTGAAAGCATTTTAACGGTTTCACGTGCATTATGCGCACATTCTAAGGATCGCCATGTGATACCATAACAACTACTGTAATTTAGCGATGTTAATGTAAACATTGCAGAACGAGTTTATGTATGTTGTTTGTTTATATATAAAGTAAGCATTTTTGTATTTATTTTGCAGTTTCACAAAAGAATGTAACAGAGTTTGAGAGAAACAACTTGATCGCACTCAACAAAGTCAAGTAAAGAGAAAATTTACTTAAAGGATTAGTTCACTTTTAAATAAACTTTTGCTTATAATTTACTCACCCCCATGTCATCCAAGATGTCCATGTCCTTCTTTCTTCAGTCGAAAAGAAATTAAGGTTTTTGATGAAAACATTCCAGGATTTTTCTCCATACAATGGGCTTGAATGGGCACCAGACGGTTCAAGGTCCTAAAGACAGTTTCAGTGCAGCTTCAAAGGGATTTAAACTATACCAGACGATGAATAAGGGTCTTATCTAGCGAAACGATCAGTCGTTTTTAAAAAAAAAAAAAAAAAAAAAAGTTTTATAAGCACAAATGTTCTCCTTGCTCTGTTCTCGGATGCGCGTTCGTGACGTCACGTAATACGCAACTACGCTGAAAAGGTCACGCATGACATAGGCGGAAGTACAGATTCGGTGTTTACAACTTGAACATGCAAATACTAAGTCAAACGCCGTTTACAAAAAAAGGTAACGTTAAAACAACAATGTCGGACGAGGAGAAGATGAGTTTTTCACCTGCCCTACCTTTTGAACCGGAATACACAGAGGAAGAAATTAGGCAGATGGAAGAGACTGCTGCGGCGACACACACCTCTCCAGCATCGGGCAGACGAAGATCTAACGAGACGTGGTGGTGCACATGTGGCAAATGCCAACCATTGCCAACAGAGGAAGAATCTAGATGCTGCCACGACTGGACCATTTCAATCCCGCCATTAGAATCAGTCGGTGAGTCCCTATTTCCATCTCACTGCATTACCGGACAAAATTTCCACCGTTACTGAGCAACAGCATTTTAAGGGGATCACACACTGGACCCGAAGCTCAGCGCGGAGCCACGTCTTTAAAATTCGAACGCATTGTTTCCTATGAGTGTACACACCGGCAGCGACATTCGGTGCCTGTCCGCGGCGCCCAGGAAGTTGTTCAAAATCCTGCTGCGCCACAGAGCGCCATGTACATTGTTTACATTAAATGTATATTATATTTCCCATTAATGTACATACTGACTTCACCCTGTGCTGCAAGATGCATTGGTTTTACATTCTTAGTTTAACAGCTTGAATAAAGTCTAAAAATGTATAATAAACGTAGCCTTTTCTTTCTTTTTGCTTTGTTGTGCCATTTGTCCATGTACACTAACCTCAGTGCGAAATATTAAAGCATATGTAGTGTTTCCCTGTTGACGTAAAACACTCCCATTGTGCAGCTCTTCTATCAGGAGTCGAGTCAAAATTGAGCTTGTGCGTCCGGTGTGCGACCCCCTTTAGAGGTGTTTTTGTTCTGATGGAGAAGGGTATGACAGTCTGATGGTACTGACAACACAGGATGGAAGAACCATTAGTTGTTTTACCTTGTTTTTGTAAACGGCGTGTGTCTCAATCAGCTCCCTAGTTCAGTAGTCAGGCCTATGTCATGCGTGACCTTTTTAACGTAATTGCGTATTACGTGACGTCACGAACGCTCATCCGAGAACAGAGCAAGGCGAACATTTGTGCTTATAAAACGTAAACTTTTTAAAAAAAAAAATTAAAATGACTGATCGTTTCGCTAGATAAGACCCTTATTCATCGTCTGGTATCGTCTGGTATAGTTTAAAGCCCTTTGAAGCTGCACTGAAACTGTCTTTAGGACCTTGAACCGTCTGGTGCCCATTCAAGCCCCATGTATGGAGAAAAATCCTGAAATGTTTTCATCAAAAACAGAAAGAGACATCGTTGACATCTTGGATGACATGGGGGTGAGTAAATTATAAGCAAAAGTTTATTTAAAAGTGAACTAATCCTTTAATAATCTGAGTCGTCATTGAAGCCTCCTCATCTCTTTACAATGTTTGGCTATCTGTATATGCATGCTCAATGCACACGCATGCAGAGGACAGAATAGTGAAAAAGCATCATCACGACGGGCAGAACACAGCACATTACAAGAAAAACAGCTATCCAGTTATTTCACCCATCGCAACTGGCTCAAGATGGATGTTAAAGAGAAAGCTGAGGAGCAACAGCAGACCACATCGAATGTCTCACTCAGTTGACTGGAAACAAGGTCATTGATATCTGCCTCTTCCAAGAGCTCAAGACCATCCACTGCAAGTATGGCAGCAACCAGAGCACGAGCTAAAGCGGAAGCAGTTAGAGCACATACAACATTCATCCAAAGAGAGGCAGAAGTACTGCTAGAAAAGGCTAAACTGGAATCTGAACTGTTATCTCTACAGCATAAAAAGGAGGTTGCAGCGGCAGCAAAAGAAGCTGAGATTCTGGAAGCGGCTGCAGCAGAGATTGAGTCAGGAGAAATTAATATGGCGATGGATGTCACAGCATTTCCACAGGAGACTGTTGAAAAGCGCACAAAGGACTATGTGGACAGTCTATCTGGATCAAGTTTTCATTGTCTCCCTCTCGTTAAAGCAGAGCCTGATTCCCGTGATAACGAACAGTTCAAGATACCGCCTGCACTGCCCACCACGACTGCCACAAGCCATGTCACACAAGATGCTGACAGACTGGACCGCATGTCTACTCCTAAACCATACCAAATAAGTCAGCACAAAATGCCCAGCACACAGCTACCATTTCCTCAGCACACTCCTGTTAACCTGCCATACACACCGCTCTCTCAAAATCAAGCATATGGACAAGTTCCAGTTTCGGAGAAATCGAACAAACCTCAGACTTCCTATCTTAGCAGTGCAACGCATCAGCCATCCTCTTCAGACCATGCAGGTATGAGTGAAATAGCCAGATACCTAGTGCGTCGTGAGCTTGTGAACTCAGGGCTTAGTAAGTTTGATGATCGCCCGGAAAATTACTTGGCCTGGAAGTTGTCATTTATTAATGCTCTAGAAGGACTATCACTTAGCCCTAGTGAGGAGCTCGATCTTCTGATAAGATGGCTAGGACCGCAGTCCTCAGAACATGTTAAAAGAGTAAGAGCCGTCCATGTCGCCGATCCGGCAGCCGGCTGTAGAATGGCATGGTCTCGTCTAGAAGTAAGCTTTGGGAGTGCGGAAATAATTGAGAAAACGCTTTTTGATAAACTGGACTGCTTCCCTAAAATCAACAACAAAGAACCCCAAAAGTTAAGAGAACTTGCAGATCTGCTCAAAGAAGTGGAGTCAGCGAAGCTTGGAGGCTACCTACCCGGGCTCTCTTTCTTAGATACAGCGCGGGGCGTGGCACCTATTGTCAACAAACTTCCTCTTAGCCTCCAAGAGAAGTGGATGTCCCAAGGGTCTCAATACAAGCTTCAGTTCCAGGTACCATTTCCTCCATTCTAATTTTTTACAGAGTTTGTATGCAGGGAAGCCTACATGCATAACGACCCAAGTTTCACATTCCACTTATCTTCGACTGCCCCTGCAAAGCCAGAAATCTCAGTGAAAAGAAGCAGACCACTGAAAAGCTTCATCTCTACTCACAAAACTGAGATTGCACAAGTCAAGTCAAGTCAAATTTATTTATATAGTGCTTTTACAATTGGTAATTGTTCAAAGCAGCTTTACATATTAGAAGCACAGTAAAAGGGAAGTGGTTAAAAATAAGCTGTACAACCAAGCGTGGTAATATGTAACATATACAAGATGGTGCTACATTAAGCCAATGTCGGCTGACTCCCAGGGGTAGAAAAAACCCCCTAGGAGAAAAACCCAGCGTGCTAGCACTGGGAAAAAAGTCCTAGGAGGGAAAAAACCCCTTGGAAGATATATATAATATATGTAAATGGATATGGAGATCAAAATCTGAATTATTCATTTTTATTATAGAGATTAAAAATAGATTATATATAAATATATGTAAGCGGATACGGGGATTAAAAATCTGAATTATAGATGCAGCCAGAACTGAGTCTGTAGGCCCATTGTCTCCTGGGCTACGTTGTAGTCAGGTCCAGACACAGGTTCTCCATCTGATCTGGATACGGCCTGAATCCAGCACCCGGCAAACCTCAGGATAAGCAGAGAGACCGATATTAGCGGAGATGCCATTCTTATTCTGATGTACAGGTATATCTAGTGTTATAGGAAATGTTCTCGGTTCCGGCCGACCTAAATATTGCAGCGTAACAATCCTTTAACGGATTTGAAAAATGTTAATGTATTGATAATGTGTTATGTGTATGCAAGAGCAAAGAGATTTGTTTTGAGAATGTTTTTAGTCTAGATTTAAACTGACAGAGTGTGTCTGCTTCCCGAACAATGCTAGGAAGATTGTTCCAGAGTTTAGGTGCTAAATAGGAAAAGGATCTGCCGCCTTCAGTTGATTTTGATATTCTGGGTATTATCAACTGGCCTGAATTCTGAGATCGCAATAAACGTGAAGGACTATAATGCATTAAGAGCTCACTTAGGTACTGGGGAGCTAAACCATTTAGAGCTTTATAAGTAAGTAGCAAGATTTTAAAATCTATACGATGTTTAATAGGGAGCCAATGTAATGTTGACAGAACTGGGCTAATATGGTCATACTTTCTGGTTCTACTAAGAACTCTAGCTGCTGCATTTTGGACCAACTGTAGTTTGTTTAAAAGCAGAGCAGAACAACCACCCAGTAGAGCGTTACAATAATCTAGTCTTGAGGTCATGAATGCATGAACCAACTGTTCCGCATTTGTCATTGAGAGCATATACCGTAATTTAGATATATTTTTTAGATGGAAGAAGGCGGTTTTACAGATACTAGAAACATGACTTTCAAATGAAAGATTGGTATCAAAGAGCACACCCAGGTTCCTAACTGAGGACGAAGATTTAATGGAGCACCCGTCAAGTGTTAGAGAGTATTCAAGGTTTTTTCGTGAGGAAGTTTTTGGTCCAAAGATTAGGATATCAGTTTTTTCTGAATTTAATAATAAGAAATTTCTTGTCATCCAGTTTTTAATGTCAGCTATGCATTCTGTTAGTTTTGTGAATTTGTAGGTTTCGTCAGGGCGCGAGGAAATATAGAGCTGAGTATCGTCAGCGTAAGGGTGAAAACTAACACCATGCTTCCTAATTATCTCTCCTAAGGGCAGCATGTACAGAGTGAAAAGCAACGGTCCTAGTACATATACTCCATATTTAACCTGTGATCGATACGACATCTCTTCATTAACTACTACAGACTGATAACGGTCAGATAAGTACGATTTGAACCATGCCAAAGCAATTCCACTAATGCCAATATAGTTTTCAAGTCTGTTTAGAAGAATGTTGTGATCGATAGTGTCAAAAGCAGCACTGAGATCTAATAACACTAATAGAGAAATACAGCCACGATCGGATGACAAGAGTAGATCGTTTGTAACTCTAACGAGAGCAGTCTCAGTACTATAGTTTGGTCTAAATCCTGACTGGAAATCCTCACAGATTCCATTTCTTTCTAAAAAGGAACACAGTTGTGTTGAAACTGCCTTTTCTAGTATCTTTGACAGAAAAGGTAGATTCGAGATTGGCCTGTAATTTACTAAATCTCTCGGATCTAGTTGAGGTTTTTTAATAAGAGGTTTAATAATAGCCTGCTTAAAGGTTTTTGGCACGTATCCTAGTGTTAAGGATGAATTAATTATATCAAGAAGTGGACCTACGACCTCTGGAAGCATTTCTTTCAGTAGTTTAGTCGGCATTGGGTCTAACATACATGTTGTTGATTTTGATGATTTGATAAGTTTAGATAATTCTTCCTCTCCTATAACGGCGAATGATTCTAGTTTTACCTCAGGGACACTACAGTGCACTGTCTGAAGCGAAACTGTAGACGGTTGCATGTTTTTAATTTTCTCTCTAATATTATCAATCTTGCAAGTAAAGAAGTTCATAAAGTCATTACTGCTGTGCTCTATGGAAACGTCAGCAGTTGAATCTCTGTTTCTAGTTAATTTAGCCACTGTGTCAAATAAATACCTAGGATTATGTTTGTTTTCTATTAAGAGATTTGAAAAATAAGTAGATCTAGCATTTCTTATAGCCGTTCTGTACTCAATCATTTTTTTATTTCCATGAAAGGCGAAAAACTTCTAGTTTTGTTTTCTTCCAACTACGTTCAGCTTTTCTAACAGCTCGTTTTAGAGCCCGAGTGTGCTCATCATACCACGGCGTTAGATTAGTTTCCCTAATCTTCTTTAGACATAAAGGAGCGACTGCATCTAATGTGCTGGAAAAGAGAGAGCCAATAGTTTCTGTTGCAGCATCGAGTTCTTCTAAGTTGTCAGGTATACTAAGGCAATGAAACTGCTCGGGGAGATTATTTATAAAGCACAAACAAACAACCAGCTCAACCGATTCACTGATTAGTAAGCCAGATATCAACAGACAATGCCCCATTCACAGGAAACCCCATCCCTTCAAAAGGTGCAGAGCCTTCAGAGCCAAGAGCATTGAGGAACGGAAAATGTTTTTGAAGGAGAATAATATTTGTTTCAGATGCTGTTCTTCAAATTATCATGTAGCCAAAGACTGTGATGTTAGCATACAGTGCACAGAGTGTGGCAGTAACAAACATGTCACAGCCCTTCATCCTAGACCACCCCCATGGATGCTAAAGGCACCCAATACAGAGCATGGCGGGGAGAAAGAAAGTGCAAACCCTTCCATTAACTCTAAATGCACAGAGGTCTGCGGGGATGCTAATAGTTCACGATCCTGTTCGAAAATCTGTCTCATCAGAGTTCACCCCAAGGGAGAGGCAGACAAATCACTGAAAATCTATGCTATTCTCGACGATCAAAGTAATCGTTCTCTTGCCAGGTCTGAGTTCTTCGACCTCTTTAATCTCAAGAGCACAGAGTTTCCCTACACTCTGCGCACATGCGCCGGAGTCACAGAAATGTCTGGGAGGCGAGCTATAGACTTCATCGCACACTATCTAGATGGCAGTCTTTCAGTCCCACTCCCTTCGCTCATTGAGTGCAACCACATGCCCGAAGACAGGTCAGAAATACCCACTCCTGAAGCAGAAAAACACCACCCACATCTCAAATCTATTGCTCATCTCATCCCTCCTCTAGATCCAGAAGCTCAAATACTTCTCCTTCTTGGACGTGATATCCTCCAAGTCCACAAGGAAAGAGAACAATGCAATGGGCCACAAAATGCTCCATATGCTCAAAGACTGGACCTAGGCTGGGTTGTGGTTGGTGAGGTGTGTCTTGGTGCTGCTCACAAGCCCTCACCTGTGAGTGTTTACCGCACAAACATTCTAAAAGATGGGCGTCCATCCTGCTTTAACCCATGTCCCAATAAACTCTACCTCAAGGAGAAATTAACTGCACAGCCAAGTGTTAAAGTCCCTCTCCATCCCCAGTTTGCACCCAGCTCATTAGCCACCTCAATCTTCGAAAGAACAAAAGATGATGAAAAGATTGTCCCTTCAATTGAGGATAGGCAGTTCATTCAGTTGATGGACAGGGAGGTCTCCATGGATGACACTAATAGCTGGGTAGCGCCCCTTCCATTTCGTTCTCCTAGACAACGCCTTCCAAAAACAGAGAACAAGCTTTGAGTCGTTTCAACTCTCTCTGTCGCACACTACGCAAGAAACCAGAAATGAGAGAGCACTTTGTAGAGTTTATGCAGAGGATCTTTGATAATGATCATGCCGAGTTAGCACCTTCTGTGAACCCAGGGGAGGAGTGCTGGTACTTACCCTCTTTCGGTGTGTATCACCCACGCAAGCCTGGTCAAATTCACGTAGTGTTTGACTCCAGTGCGCAGTTCCATGGCGTATCTTTGAACGATGTGCTGCTAACAGGCCCAGATCTCAACAACAGTTTACTGGGTGTCCTACTGCGTTTCAGGCATGAGCCAATAGCCATCACTGCAGACACAGAACAAATGTTCCACAGTTTCATTGTCAGAGAAGATCATGGGAACTTCCTCCGCTTTCTGTGGTTCAAGAACAATGATATGTCTGAAAGCATGGAAGAATATTGCATGAAAGTTCACATCTTCGGCAATAGCCCTTCCCCAGCTGTTGCCATTTATGGCCTTAGACATGCTGCCTTGTACGGTGAAGCTGAGTTTGGTACAGACGCGAGACATTTCATAGAAAGAGACTTTTACGTTGACGATGGACTTAAGTCACTTTCTTCCATCAGCGAAGCAATCAGTTTGCTTAAAGGTCCCGTTCTTCGTGATCCCATGTTTCAAACTTTAGTTAGTGTGTAATGTTGTTGTTAGAGTATAAATAAAATCTGTAAAATTTTAAAGCTCAAAGTTCAATGCCAAGCAGGATATTTTATTTAACAGAAGAACGAACATCGAACGGCCAGTTTGGACTACATCCCTCTACTTCTTTAATGACATTACTAAAACAGTTTTTTGACTAACCTCCGCCCACAGAAATACAAAAAAAAGGGGGCGTGGTCTTGTTGCACTCCCACGGAGAAGAGCAAGAGTTGCGTTTGTAGAGTGTGTTTGTCGCCATGTTGTCGAAACGGTGTTATTTTCATGCAGTCATATCACCTTTTGTAACTAACTCTAAGGAAAGAGTAAATAAGTAATAATTTCTTTTGAATTTTATTTTATTCGTCTCCTCTGTTAATGTAATGAGCCCTTTATTTTCCGCCTCTATAGTGGAACGTTAATTTCGCGTCTAGAAAGGCGGGACTGGTTAGTGAGACGCACACACGGAAGAAAGGAAAAATTAATGTCATGTCGCTCTAAACCGCTCCGAAATCGTTTGGTTCTAAAGGAGAGGAGCGGATAATTAAGCACCTAGCTGGAACGGGAACAAGGTATTGTGTTTAGTTTGTTTAATGTTTATGTGCATTAATATGTAGGTTAATTTATTCGTCTTGAAGAAGTGTTCTAATGTGTATCACTTGTGATGTGAAGTTATGTTCACATAAGCTTTTAAGCATTGTTAATACTGATTGAGATAACGTCATAAAAAGGGTTTTGTAAATGGCTATTTGTAATGTTGTTATATATTTTTATATGTATAATATATTGTTTAATGTGGCCTTCGGCTAATGTTTGTGATTGTAAGAGCTAATTTATGTTATTTATCTGTCTTGTAGCTCTTACAGTGTTTCAAGAAGAAAAAGGTGAAAGAAAATAAAAGTTTTTGAAATATCAGTACGCTTCACCATTGTCTGGCTGGGGTTTAGCTACAGTAAGAGCTTCACCCGCATCGATACTGATGACGTGTTGTCTACGACGGGCTACGGAGGGTCTTCACTGCGCCGGCTACAGTTTCTGCTAATTCCTGTGTCATCATGGACTCATTAAGCAGCATCTTCAAGCCTCGTGCCTGACCTACGTTTGACAGCGGTTCCACGGATTCGATGCAATGGTCAAGTACAGCCTCATTCATGAACATTGATGCAGGTTTGTGAGTATTAACCCACTAATACAGTCTATAATACTGCAAAAGGCGAATAACGGTTCAACGGCTTCTCAGACTGAACGTTTAATCCTTACCGGCTCGTCAACGAGAGCAACAAGAATCTCGATTCATTTGCACTCATGCCTGCGTGCATCCACATGGACTCTTTCTAATTAAGGACACATAGACTTTTTATTTATTTATTTATTTTTTTTTTTGAACTCTTTGGACTTTGCATTTATCCATTTAGTTAACTGTTTTTTTAGGGTTTCACAGTTTTATTTTTTGCCTTTTGGATTTAAGAACTTTGATAACTTTGTTTATTGTGGTATTTACACTGACAGTTACAGTTATTTGAGTTTCTGTATGTAAATGCATATGTGCTAGCCACTTTGAACTTATGTTTTGATATTTTATGTTTATTTAGTTCATAACGAGGGCTTTGTTATATCTGCTAAGGAGTCTTCTTCTGCCATTAGAGTTTAAAAATTTGAGGTGATAATGTCAGAGTCAGGTAATGAGACAGAGGTGGAGGAGCAGATGGCTGGTTATCAGCATGAAGATTTACAAAGTGAAGTCCACATAATGGTAGACTCATCAGAGAGACCGTGTCTGAAGGAAACAAATGAAACTAAACGACAAAGTCCAACTGATCTCCCAGGCAAGCTTAACAATTATGAAAATGCTCTTGAAGGTCCAAGACGCTCTGAACGCACACGCCATCCTACAGAAAAGATGCGCGCACATCAATATGAAGAGGCCAAGAAAAAAGAGAAAAGGCTGTATGCCATGTACGAGCAGTGGAAGCTCCACACACGGAAGGCAAGAGATCAGCTAAAAACTTATATGTCAGAGAGTCAGCTCTGGCCTCTCATTGAAGAGCTTAAGAAAGATAAAGAAGACGTAATGAACATTTATTATGAAATTCGAAATCTCACTACCCCCTCCACCGACATAAGAAGAAGAGTTGATACGTGTGAATCGGTGACCACTGAAATCATCAACATTGCCTACAGCAGAGCTATAGATGATGAAAGCGGGTTTAATGAGCAGCAGGAAAGACGCCGCCTTCATGAACTGCTTAGCCATGACTATGCAAAGTCTGTCTATGGATCCGCAGCTTCTTTGTTAAGTCATAGCCACTCTGATCATTACTCCACAACTTCAGTCATGACATCAAAACGCGCAGATGCAGCAGCTGATCTAGCAGTGAAAGAAGCGAATTATCAGATGCTACTAGAGGAAGAAAGGCAAAAGGAATCCATAAGAGAGTTAGAGGAACAACAACGCAAGGCTTTAGAGGCGCGACGGCGTGAGTTGGAGCGATTGCAGGCAGAAAAAGAGATACAGGCAGCTCAAGCCAAGTTGAAGATTTATGAAAAGGAGACTGAACACAAGGATACTACCTATGTTAAAAAAGAAAGGAACATGAAAGTAAAGAATGTGCCTGGATCTATGGCGTCTCTCTCTCAAGATGCATTGCCTCGTTGTACAGACATTTCCTCTCTCACTCAGATCCTTCAAGACAACATAGCCTTAAATAGGTTTCCTGTTCCTGAGCCTTTTGTCTTTAATGGCGATCCCATACAATTCATTGAATGGAAGGCAGCATTCATCTCACTCATTGACCAAAGGGCATTCACACCAGCTGAAAAACTATACTATCTGAAAAAATATGTTGGTGGCCCAGCACGGCAGGTTTTAGATGGCAACTTCTACCGAAATGACAATGAAGCATACCAAGATGCATGGGACAAACTAAATCGTCGCTTTGGTCAGCCATTCACCATTCAGAGAGCATTCAGAGAGAAGCTCACCAACTGGCCGAGAATTCAATCAAAGGATGCTGAAGGACTGAGACGCTTCTCAGATTTTCTGAATGCGTGTCAAGATGCCATGCCTTATGTCAAGGGTCTCGACATTTTAAATGACTGGGAGGAAAATCGGAAGCTCGTTCAAAAATTGCCAGACTGGGCAGCTTTAAGTTGGAACCGACAAGTCACGCAAAGTCTAAATGAAAATCAAGAATTCCCAAGTTTCAAGGAGTTTGCTAGATTCACATCGAATGAAGCCGAGATTGCTTGCAATCCCATTACTTCCTTTCATGCCCTTCGTTCATTAGATTCTATCACTGAGAAGAGAAATCTCAGAGATGTGAAGAAAAACAAGGCTAGTGTTTTTACCACTCAAACAGTCACTGACAATGAAAACCACAAGTCAGTACAAAGGAAGGCTAAGACTTCTTGTATACTTTGTCAAGATAATAAACACCAGCTTCATGCATGCTCCAAGTTCAGTTAGATGGCGTTGGTTGAGCGACGCAACTACATAAAGGAGAAGAAACTCTGCTACGGATGCCTGAAACCTGGCCACAGTGTGAGAAACTGTCTTCATCGTCATTTTTGTGACCACTGTAAGGGAAAGCATCCTACAGCTCTGCATGATGACAACTATAAAAGAGAAAGGTCTACATCAGAACCAGAGACAAATCGAGGTGCTGCTGCAACATCACTCAGTGTAGCAGGTGAAGGCTCATCTAACACATCAATGGTGATACCAGTTTGGGTTTCATCTAAAAATGATCCAACAACTGAGAAGCTTGTGTATGCACTACTTGACACTCAAAGCGACACTACGTTTATTGACCAAGAAGTGAGTGATGGTCTTAATGCTGACAAGTATCCAGTGAAATTGAAGTTGACGACTATGAGTGGTAAGGATACAGTGATCACAAGCGAAGGTGTTTCTGGACTTCGTGTAAGAGGATACAGTTCCGCAGTTCAAATTGATCTTCCGGTCGTCTATACAAAGGACTGCATACCTGTTAACCGCTCACATATTCCCACTTGTGAGACGGCTAAACAATGGAGTCATTTTGCAGAAATAGTGGATGAAATCCAACCACTGAAGGACTGTGTAGTAGGTCTTTTGATCGGCTACAACTGCTCAAGGGCTATGGCACCAAGGCAAGTCCTTTTAGGAGAAGACGAGGATCCCTATGCTGTAAGGACGGATTTAGGATGGAGTATTGTAGGGCGCTCACTACAAACCCATGATGCGTTGAGCACACACCACTTGTGTCACAGAATTACAGTTAAGGAGCTACCTCCGATAACTCCGACCAACGTCATTCGCATTTTAGAGTCTGACTTCAAAGATGGCAGTGACGACAGCAAAATTGTGTCACAAGATGACATCACATTCCTCAACATACTGGATGAGGGAATAAGGAAAAACATACATGGCCATTATGAGATGCCTCTGCCTTTTAAAACCAGACCCAGTTTGCCTGACAACAAAGGCTCCGCTATGACACGCCTCCTTCACCTTAAAAGGAAATTGCAACGGGATGAAAGGTTTAAGAAGCTTTATGTTGAGTTCATGGAGGAAGTCATCGGAAACGGAGATGCTGAGCAGGTCAAGGACGGTGGGAGTGAAGGAGAGAGATGGTACATTCCCCATCATGGTGTGCATCATGCGAAGAAGCCAGATAAACTTCGTGTAGTGTTCGATTGCTCAGCCAGATATAAAGGAACAAGCTTGAATGATCACCTCCTCTCTGGGCCTGACATGTTGAACAACTTAAGTGGAGTTCTCATCCGTTTCCGACAGCACCCCATTGCATTGATGTGCGACATTCAAAAGATGTTCCATCAGTTTCATGTGGTCGAAGCTGATCGCAACTTCCTGCGCTTTCTTTGGTGGAAGCAAGGAGATTTGAACTCACAGCCCAGCGAGTTTCGCATGAAAGTGCATCTGTTCGGTGCAGCTTCCTCCCCGGGTTGTGCAAACTATGGGATGAAACACCTAGCTAAAGAGAATTGCGGCATCTACACTCAAGGATCGAGATTTGTTATGAGAGACTTTTATGTAGATGATGGGCTCGCAAGTGTTGAAAACACTGAAGATGCTATTCAGCTTGCCAGAGAGGCTCGTGAACTCTGCGCCATGGGTGGTCTCCGACTACATAAATTTGTGTCTAATGACAGAAAGGTATTAGAGAGTATACCACCCTCCGAACGAGCGATCAACGTGAAAGATATGAATCTCGCATTTGATGATTTGCCACTTGAGAGAGCTCTCGGGATTCAATGGGATGTGGAGTCTGACCGCTTTAGGCTTAACGTCAGTCTTAAGGAGCAGCCAGCGACACGACGTGGCATTTTATCTACAGTGGCTTCTCTGTACGATCCCCTTGGGTTTGTGGCGCCAGTCATCCTCAAAGCGAAGATCATTCTCCAGGAGATGTGCAGACGGGGCATTGGCTGGGACGATCCTCTCACTGACGAGCTTCGTCCAAAATGGGAACAATGGAGAAGTGATCTAGCCCACTTGGATAATTTCACTATATCCCGTACCTACTCACCTGTTGGATTTGGAAGGATCTCAAAGACAGAGCTGCATCATTTCTCTGATGCCAGTGTGAAGGGTTACGGCCAGTGTTCATACCTGCAACTCCAAAACGAAGAGGGTGATATTCATTGTGCCTTAGTTGTAGGAAAATCACGAGTCTCTCCAACCAAGGTTACAACTATCCCAAGATTAGAATTGACAGCAGCAGTTGTTTCCGTGAAGATAAGCAAAATGCTTAAGGAGGAATTGGGATGTATAAATGCCGAGGAGTTCTTCTGGACTGACTCTAAAGTGGTCTTAGGTTATATAAGAAATGAAGCACGACGATTTCATACGTTTGTGGCTAACCGGGTTCAGAAGATTCAGCTCAGCCCCACAACAGTGGCGATATGTCCCAACAAGTGAGAATCCTGCTGACCATGCTTCTCGAGGCTTAACTGCCAGTGAGCTTTTGTCATCTATCTGGCTCACTGGACCCAAGTTTCTATGGAACAAGGAAATTGAGCTGGCTACAGATGAAAGATCAGAGTTAACCGTCGGAGATCCAGAAGTCAGGAGTGTTTTAGCGCTCAGTACCAAAACCACTGAATGTGTGAGTCTCATTGATCGCTTTTCTAAGTTCTCATCATGGTCAATAGCTACGCGAGCAGTTGCACGCATTCTCAGGCGCATAAGTAAGAACAGATCAAACAGTCTCACCTCTGTAATAGAACGAGAAGAGGCAGAACATTGTTTAATCAAACATCTGCAGAAAAATGTGTATCCTGAAGAGTTGAAACTGCTGAGCAAAGGGATCCCTCTACCACATCACAATCCGTTACATGCTCTTGATGCTTTACTCCATGATGATGGTGTCCTCAGGGTGGGAGGGAGGCTGTGCAACTCCTCTCTTCCCAACTTCATCAAGCACCCTGCAATCATTCCCAAAGATCATCATATCACGAGGATGATTATTGCTTATTGTCACGAGAAGATGAAACATCAAGGTAAAGGTCTTACCATTAATGAAATAAGGCGAAGCGGCTACTGGATTATGGGAATCAACCGGGCGGTTGCATCATACATTCGTCAATGTGTCATCTGTAGACGGCAACGCAGACCTATGGAAGAGCAAAGGATGGCCGATCTACCCCCTGAACGGTTGGAGCCATCACCCCCTTTCACTTTCTGCGGCATGGACTGCTTCGGGCCATTCATTACAAAGCAGGGAAAAAAAGAGAACAAGAGGTATGGTCTTCTTTTTACTTGCCTTAGTTCCCGCGCTGTTCATATTGAGTTTCTTGAAGACATGTCGACAGATGCCTTCATAAATGGCTTTCGATGTTTCATTGCCATACGTGGTACTGTTCGTCAGATCAAATCTGATCGAGGGAGCAACTTCGTAGGAGCCAAAAATGAGTTTAGAGAAGCTCTAAAGGAAGTCGATGAAGACCGTCTGGCTGTATTTCTTGCAGAGAAGCAGTGCGACTTCAGCATGAATGCACCCTATTCTAGCCATGCCGGAGGAGTGTGGGAATGACAAATAAGGACAGTGAGAAGCGTTCTGAGGTCCACTCTTGCCCTTTCCTCTGGTAGATTAGATGATGCTTCGCTACGGGCCTTTTTCTATGAGGCTATGGCTATAGTCAATAGTCGTCCTTTGACCGTTGACAACCTCAGTGACCCCAATAGCCTCAAACCACTTACCCCTAATCATCTTCTGACGATGAAATCTGTCCAGGTCTTGCCTCCCCCTGGTGAATTCGTCAGAGAAGATGTGTATGGCAAGAAAAGGTGGAGACATGTTCAATATCTCGCGGAACAGTTTTGGAGTCGATGGCGAAAGGAATACCTTGCCAATATTGCACTCAGACAGCGCTGGCATGCTCCAAGAAGAAATTTACAAGTTGGAGATATTGTAATCGTGAAAGGAGAGGATGTGCACAGGAACGAGTGGAGATTGGGTAGGGTTTCAGAAGCCACTACTGACAAAGATGGACTGGTAGGGAGAGTTAAAATTCACCTTGGTGACAGTAAGCTTGGCAAGAAAGGTGAACGTCTTCACAAGGTGTCTGAGGTTGAGCGCCCAGTCCAGAAGCTTGTTCTGCTGCTGGAGAGTAATTAAATCTGCTCCTTCCCTCCATAGTGCAAAATATTACATTGTTATAGATAAGTTTCCAACATTAGTATAAGTTGTCTTTGTTCTTATATGGGCTCAGGGAAGGCAATTTTCAGTTAAAATAATTCGTGCCTAAGGTGGTCTGTGTACCATCCCATTATTCACTCATGATTGGTGGGAGTGTAACTAACTCTAAGGAAAGAGTAAATAAGTAATAATTTCTTTTGAATTTTATTTTATTCGTCTCCTCTGTTAATGTAATGAGCCCTATAGTGGAACGTTAATTTCGCGTCTAGAAAGGCGGGACTGGTTAGTGAGACGCACACCTTCCGTGTGTGCGTCTCACTAACCAGTCCCGCCTTTCTAGACGCGAAATTAATTAAAGGAAAAATTAATGTCATGTCGCTCTAAAACGCTCCGAAATCGTTTGGTTCTAAAGGAGAGGAGCGGATAATTAAGCACCTAGCTGGAACGGGAACAAGGTATTGTGTTTGTTTTGTTTAATGTTTATGTGCATTAATATGTATGTTAATTTATTCGTTTTGAAGAAGTGTTCAAATGTGTATCACTTGTGATGTGAAGTTATGTTCACATAAGCTTTTAAGCATTGTTAATACTGATTGAGATAACGTCATAAAAAGGGTTTTGTAAATGGCTATTTGTAATGTTGTTATATATTTTTATATGTATAATATATTGTTTAATGTGGCCTTCGGCTAATGTTTGTGATTGTAAGAACTAATTTATGTTATTTATCTGTCCTGTAGCTCTTACGGTGTTTCAAGAAGAAAAAGGTGAAAGAAAATAAAAGTTTTTGAAATATCAGTACGCTTCACCATTGTCTGGCTGGGGTTTAGCTACACCTTTGTTTGGCCTTCCCAGGGACGCTGTACTTAGAGATCAATGGTTACAATTTATGTTTAACTCGGTTCCCGAAAATTATAATTGTGGTATCCTTACTGAAATAGTTAATGTTGGACTGCAGTGCACATAATGGCCACAAGAGGGGACTATGTTTATGTATATGGCTGTTTTCCGTATGAGGTACTCTTCTGAGTGAGTGCTAACGTTGTACATTTTCTGTCGCTGCTTGTGGAGATTAAAAGAGTTCAGTCTCTCGGGAATTATTGTCTTTTGTGTTCATTCGGCACAACAGCACAATAATCCATATGTAAAACTATGTGCAGCACACGTTATGGTAAGAGGCGTGACCTTTCCGGGCAAGGAGCGCTAAGCTGCTGTCGAATCACAACACAGGAACCGCTGGCACAATCAGAACTCATTACGTATTTCTGAAGGAGGGACTTCATAGAACAAGGAAGTCATCAGCCCATTTTTATGACAGTGGAAACAGCGGTATACAGATAAGTAAATTATGTGAAAAAAAATGTTTTTTTACCCGCAAAACATGAACACGTTATATTGCACACTATAAACACAATCAAAGCTTCAAAAAAACACGAAAAATGGGACCTTTAAGGCCACTAAATATATGCTAGCTATCTCTAACCTAAGACTCCACAAAATAGCATCCAACAGTCCCGCTGTAATGCACGCATTCTCTCCAGCCGACTATGCTAAAGACTTAAAGCATCTGAATCTAGACACTGATTCACCCCCTTTGCAGCGCAGTCTTGGCTTGAGTTGGGATCTCCAGAATGATACATTCACATTCCACGTCAACCTCAGTGACAAGCCATTCACACGCAGAGGAGTCCTGGCGACTGTAAATAGCTTGTTTGACCCTCTCGGCATGGTTGCGCCAATCACCATCCAAGGAAAACTGTTACTCCGTGAACTTTCAAACACGAAGTCAGACTGGGATGCACCCCTTGCAGATGAAAGAGAAGCAGAATGGAACCTCTGGAAAGACTCATTGCAAGACTTAGAAAAGTTAAAAATCCCCAGAACTTATACTCCATTGTCCATTTCTCACTCTGTAAAAAAGGAAATTCATGTCTTCTCGGATGCATCTGTTCAGACCATATCTGCAGTCGCATACTTGAAAGTAACGGATCATGATGGAATGTCTCACGTCGGATTCGTTATGGGAAAAGCCAAGCTAGCCCCACAAACAGTACTTAATGTTCCTGGACTTGAACTGTGTGCTGCCGTCCTTGCAGTCGAAATAGCTGAAAAAATTGTTGAACAGAAAATGGCAGACCTCCCACCTGACCGCATCAGCATGGAGCCACCCTTTACTAACGTTGGCTTAGACGTGTTCGGCCCTTGGAATGTATCAGCACGCCGTACCCGTGGAGGTCATGCTTTCAGTAAAAGATGGGCGGTAATTTTCACATGTTTATCCGTGCGAGCCATCCATGTTGAACTGATAGAGTCAATGGACACATCAAGCTTCATTAATGCACTTCGCCGGTTCTCCGCAATTCGAGGCCCGGCAAAGATCATACGATCTGACTGTGGTACTAATTTCACAGGAGCATGTAAAGGACTGAACATGCTTGTGGTCTCTACCAAAGATTCAAGCGTGACAAAATACCTTAGTGAAGAAGGTTGCAAATGGATCTTTAACCCACCTCATTCGTCTCACGTGGGAGGAGCATGGGAGAGAATGATCGGACTTTCGAGACGGATTTTAGACTCCATGCTTCCTCAAATCAGCTCCTCACAACACTAATGGCTGAAGTGTGTGCTATTGTCAATGCAAGACCTCTCGTATCCATTTCTACCGATCCTGAATCGCCGCTTCTCCTCACCCCAGCAATGATCCTTTCCCAAAAGGTGTGTACCCAATCCGCACCTCCAGGACCATTTGAAGGTGCTGATCTGTATCGAAAACAGTGGAAAAGAGTGCAGTATCTTGCCAGCATATTTTGGGAAAGGTGGAGACGGGAATACCTTGCATCCCTTCAGCCCCGTAAGAAATGGCAAGACAACAAACCTAATATCAAGGAAGGAGACCTGGTCCTTCTGAAAGATAATCAGGTTAAAAGAAACGAATGGCCAATGGCTTTGGTCACCAAAGCTATTGTCGACTCAGATGGCAAAGTCAGAAAACTGGAACTGAAAGTCACTAAGAGTGGTACTGCTAAAACTTTCTTAAGACCTATTACAGAGGTTATCTTGCTTATGTCTTAAATTACCCTGTAAATACAGAAATTAAGAGTGGTATTATACTTAATACCAGACGGGGAGTATTATGCCATGTCTAACATTACACCTTCCTCCCCTCTGGAGGTCGCTGTTTGTCATAGGTTAAGTTAAACTCCCGTTTGATAAAACTTTATTTGTTATGCTTTCAAGCACACAAAGCGCAGCATCCATTTTCCCTTTCTGCGCAGCAGAGAGATCGCGTGCTCCTTTAATTTGTTTCTATTCGTTGTTTAACGCCCTGGATAAGCTTTGCTTGTAAGTTTATCATTAATATTTGTTATTTTATATACTTTGTGTTTGGATCTTGTTAATATTTATATATATTGAAAGCATGTTAACGGTTTCACGTGCATTATGCGCACATTCTAAGGATCGCCATGTGATACCATAACAACTACTGTAATTTAGCGATGTTAATGTAAACATTGCAGAACGAGTTTATGTATGTTGTTTGTTTATATATAAAGTAAGCATTTTTGTATTTATTTTGCAGTTTCACAAAAGAATGTAACAGAGGTTGAGAGAAACAACTTGATTGCACTCAACAAAGTCAAGTAAAGAGAAAATTTACTTAATCATCTGAGTCGTCATTGAAGCCTCCTCATCTCTTTACAATGTTTGGCTATCTGTATATGCATGCTCAATGCACACGCATGCAGAGGACAGAATACAGAGCGCCCTCCTGCTGCAAGTATGAATTGTAAACACAGTATCCAGCGTTCACAGTGATGACAATAAATAATGAATAAATACTCCTCTGTATAGAAAATTGACATAAACATGAGAATCCATCAATATTTCTCCAAATGTGCATGCTTTTAAGCTAAAAGCCTATATGAAATGCCATAGAGGTAACATAATTGTTCAGACACTTTGCATCACAGAAATACATTATATTTTAAAGAATATAATAGAATACCATTATTTTAAATTGTAATAATATTTCACAGTATTGCTGTTTTTTCTGTATGTTTGACTTACACCATGATGAGATTTGAATCATGATCACAGAGGGTTTTTTCACAGCCTACCTGACTGAAAGGCCTCATTAATATGCAAGTCATTTCAGGTCATTATTATGTGATTCCTTTGTCTTCTCAGGTGAGAATCACCCATTACACATGAGGATTCACGCCTCCACACATACTGTGTTTCTTGACCAAAGATGTTTTAGAAAATTTAAATCTCTCTATTGTTTTATATGAACAAGCAGGCAGCATAATTTTTACCTCATTTTGAAGCAAAAACTCTAGTCTACAACCTCAAATACCCAGAAGTCTTGTGAACAAAGATTTAATAGATATATTTTGGCTTTATTTCAGTGACTTAAGTTTTTTGTTTTTTCAATAACCACGCATAAACATTATTCCTTCAAAAACACAAACATGTACATACATGTTCCTCACATATTATTGTAACCTAGTTTGTGCTGAATACAGTGTAATGACACTTTTTCCATTAATATGTTTATGAACAACTGAAAAAAGCACAAATGTCAGGGCATGTCAAAACTTCTCCAGGGTCCCAAAAATAATCAGACCCCTGCGGGTTAAAATACTCCGTCATTTTTTTGTCATAGAGACATAAGTAATATATCAATTGAAACTATAGAATATCTTATTTTATTTGTATACACTCAGATTTAAAACAAAATGTTGTGCTTTTTGCAAAATAAAGAAAACTAAAATGATGTATGATCTGTCCTCTCCCTCTGAACAAAGTTTAATCTGATAGTTCTAAGAAAATGAACTATAACTTAGTGAATACTAATCACAAAAAAATTAGACTTATGTCTAAAAAAATGTTGAAATGTCAGGTTTTAAATTGTGTAAGTCAAATCGAAAACAAAAATTCTGTATGAAAAGAGACACATGTCAGAAATCCGTGATACAGCTCATTATCTGCTAATGCGGCCATGCCCACGGAGCCAGCACTATTCAGAGGCAAATTCAGAGGGAATACATGCATACATCGTCTCAATCGTGTATTTATTGTCTTGAAAAGTGTTTATCTGGATGTTAAAGCCATGGTTAGTGAGCTCTGGAAGGCATGCAGTTAGTTCCTAGTTCTTCTTCTTCTTTAGAATAATTTGTAGACTAAATCTGCACAGAGAGCGCCCTCCGGCTGCAAGTATGAATTGAAAACACCAGCGCTCATAGTGATAACAATGAATATAGAATAAATATAACTCCACTGTATAGAAAATTGACATAAACATATGAGAATCCTTCAATATTTCTCCAAATGTGAATGCTTTTAAACTAAAAACCTATATTCAGACTGTTTGCATCACAGAAATACATTATATTTTAAAGAATATAATAGAATACCATTATTTTAAATTGAGCTGAGACATGATTACAGAGGTTTTTTTTCACAGCCTACCTGACTGAAAGGCCTCATTAATATGCAGCACCATAAGAGGTTCTTTATGCGATTATTTTGTCTTCTCAGGTGTAAATCACCCATTATTCATGATGATTCATGCCTCCACGCATACTGTGTTTCTTGACAAAAAGTGTCTTACAAAAGCTAAATCAATATATTGTTTTATATGAACAAATAGGCATTATAATTCTTTACATAATGTTGAAGCAAAAACTCTAGCCTACAACCCCCAATACCCAGAAGTCTTGTAAACATAGATTTAATATATATTTTTGGCCTTATTTCAGTGACTTAATTTTTTTGTTTTTTTCAATAACCACGCATAAACGTTATTCCTTCAAAAACACAAACATGTGCATACATGTTCCTCACATATTATGGTAGCCTAGTTTGTGCTGAATACAGTGTAATGACACCTTTGTCATTAATATGTTTATGAACAACTGAAAAAAGTACAAATGTCAGGGCATGTCAAAACTTCTCCAGGCCCCAAATCAGCCTCAGACTCCAGAGGGTTAAATGTTTGTATACAAATCAGTTGTGATATGGAGTGATATGACCCAACAATTCTTGATCACATTGGCAGAATTCACAGCAGACCTTGTGCTTTCATACAAAATAAATAAATAAATAAATAAATAAATAAATTCTGAAATGATATAGCTCAGTCCTTTGACTATCTCACAACTGCCTACAGTATGTGGCAGATCAAGGGAAGGCCGACAAAGGCATTCTGAAGGGGAGTGTGATTCCAAAACCATCAGATGTCCAATGATCCTTGATATAGTGACATGATCAGAATTTATGTTTTTTATACTGATTTATGGCCATGTTTTAGCAGTCTAACACCGTCAAACGCTAAAAACTATATTGAGGTAAAGCTTTCTACAACTATTACTGAAAAGCACAACACTGCTGAAAAAGCCTGTATGAAATTTTCATGGAGACTGGTTGATTTACGCTCTTTTGTGCTGGTTTGGTGCTGGTGTAGCATGAGTTGATCAACATTTATTCACAATGCATGAACTTTCAGATAAAGCTTTTTTACACAGGATTTTGCTGGTTAAGAAGGACAAGTTAATGTTTTCATAAGGGAAATAAGCAAATTTAGTTATCTATGTGATTTGTTTCTTGCATCCTGTCATATGCTAGAGGCACACACTTGTTTCACCAGGTTATCATTGGTACATTTGGTTGGTGGAGTGACTTTACTAATTCCATATCTACAAAAGAAGACATCATTAAGAAAGAGAAAAGGAGATATTCTGCCGCCTCACAGATTAAAATATAATTTTATTATTTAGTTTTATAATGTAGTTTTATAATGTTATTAACATATAATGTTATTATTCATTAATTTATTATTAGTTTTAGGGTTAATATTTGCATCCTGAAATTGATTTCATTTTTTTTTTTTTAAATGTATGTGGCCATATAAAAACACTTTAGGTCAAAGGGATAGTTAAAAAAAACACAAACAAACAAACAAACAAACAAAAAATCTGTCATTACAGTTTTTTGTTTTTTTTAATTGCTTTGGTGCAACTTTCACCAACTGGTACATTTTCAAAACTCTTAATACTAATATCACAACAGATCATCAAAAGTGCACTTTTTTCAAACATTTCAGCGTATTTTCAATTGTGTTAGTAAAATACACAAAATCAGAAAGTATCCTTTTCACTACACAAAATAAGTGTTTCATCTATATAAATGTTTCATTCACAGGAACTGCCTTTCATAATGCCTTCATCTGTAAAGGTCGACAACAGTATATATTCAGTCATATGGTACAGTGAGAAGAACATTTACTGTATTGGCAGCAAACTCTGTTCTACACAATACCTGGATTTTATGTCAATTATGTATTTTAGGTAATGTAATCAGTTTTAATCAGTTGTCTCAATTTTTTAAGTTAACAAATTCCAATATTAAATTAGAACTTAATATTTAGATTTTGTACTACACAAAACATGCTAATTGCAACTTAATTAAAATCTTGACTAAGCTAACTCATACAATTTGATTGCATAAATATCACATTAACAAATCTTTAACAATTAGCTGCTAGATAACAATAGCACACTAACGTGCTAATATAAGTAGCAAAGAGACAATCACTATACATTTGCATATATGCAACATGCCATTATATACACAGTCTTCAAATTTAGCTGTCCATCCTCAACCTAACTACAGACATACTGTTCACCTGTAAAACTGTAAAATACAGAAACCCCTTAATTGCAACATAACAGAAGATTAAACACTAACACATCTCTCACTATATTAATCTTGTGTAAAAACACACAAAATAACACTTAATTTCAACATGTATTCTCCTTATGCAGTCTGATACAAAGCATTCTGGGAACTAGAACTCTGCTGTACTCATTCAGTTTAATATAATCAGTTACTGAGCTCACTAAACGTTTTTTATTTTAAAGGATTAGTCCACTTTAATAAAAATGTTCCTGATAATTTACTCACCCCCATGTCATCCAAGATGTTCATGTCTTTCTTTCTTCAGTCGAAAAGAAATGAAGGTTTTTGATGAAAATATTCCAGGATTATTCTCCTTATAGTGGACTTCAATAGCCTCCAGACGGTTGAAGATCAAAATAACAGTTTCAGTGCAGCTTCAAAGGGCTTTAAACGTTACCAGATGAGGAATAAGGGTCTTATCTAGTGAAACGATCGGTCATTTTCGAAAAAAATACAACTGTATATGCTTTATAAAGCCTTGCACGTGCTTCCGCTTTCCGCATTCTTCAAAAAGCGTAACACCGTATGTCCTACGCCTTCCCTATTCTACTTACGGAAAAAAACTTAACTGCCGCTGCGTTCATTCCCTAAGTTGAACAGGGAAGGCGTAGGACATACAGTGTAAGCGATTTGAAGAATGTGGAAATCGGAAACACATGTAAGGCGATAATTTGTGTTTATAAAGCATATACAGTTGTATAAGACCCTCGTCTGGTATTGTTTAAAGGCCTTTGAAGCTGCACTGAAACTGTAATTTTGAATTTCAACCATCTGGAGGCCACTGAAGTCCACTATAAGGGAAATAATCCTGGAATGTTTTCATCAAAAACCTTAATTTCTTTTTGACTGACGAAAGAAAGATATGAACATCTTGGATGACATGGGGGTGAGAAAATTATCAGGAAAATTTTATTTAAAATTGGACTAATCCTCTAAGTACAATGAACTTTCAGTAATATTTTCACTAATTTCACTTGGTTTATGTCAGTGAACAGTGTAGGGTACACATGCACTAATAAACTGTTTTTCAAACCTGGCCATGGTGTATGGCCAACAGTACACATTTTGAAAATGATTTTGGATCATTTGGGGAACACTGCATTATGCTATGTTCAAGAATGCTGCAAATCCATTGATTTCAAAAAGACAGAGGAAAATGGTCTTCCTGTGAATGGACCACAACAATAGCATATATTCTGAACTCACCCCTCTGAAGAGCCACTTCTCTGATGTAGGGAGGAGAGAAAATGACTCCTTCCTCTGCAACATCGCCCTGGTGGGAGAAAACAAGATAAAGACATCAGAAACAGGCTCAAAGAGTCTCAGTAATTTAAATTGTAGCAGCAGAGACCAACACAGGCGAGCACAGATAGCCACTGACACATTCTAAAGGTGCAGTCACATTTACCGTTTTTGGAAAATTTTCACGGGAGAAATCCATTCATTTCGATAGAGTGTTGCAATGATGACGTATTTTTATTCTAAAAAATGTTTTTAAACAAAGACAATGTAAAAACAGACAAATCATTTGTTATATTTAACAAATAATGTTTAAAACTCATTCTGGTGTCTGTAGACCAAGACCAACTGGGGCAAGGGCCTCAGAACATGGACACTATCTGATAAGGTGGTTTATTGCCCTCCCAGCTATGTGGAACAACAATAACCATAGAAAAACCTATAGCCCTCAAAACAGAGTTTCCTGCATTCATTTAGGATTATGGCTGTGTAAACACTGAGACAAATCGAGAAGATTTAACCCCTTACCAGTCACCCCCACTTTTGGCCAGGTAGTGAAAAATGACATACCCAAAATAAAATGGTTGCTGCTAACAAGTCCTCCGGACTACACACAAAACCAAGGTATCATTTGAAAGCTGACAGTTTACTATGAAAGACTCAGAATTACTCTAGCAATTACTAATAGAGAGATAAAAAAGCTCAAACACAATGGATATATATATATATTTTCCCCCATAATAATTGTTTATGAAAATGAAAAATGCAAAATGAAAAGCAAACTAAAGCCATATGTCTAATCAATATATGTTTAAAATTTGAAGGTGATACAAGCAAAGATGAATATTTTACAAGCATTTATTTCAGTGCATGTCTAGGCACCTTTCCAAAAAGGCCACTTGGAGATGCCAAAGGGACACTTGGTAACCACCTTTTACTGTGAAGTATAAGAAGTCTATTTTATCTTTTCCATACATTTTATCCATACATTTTTTTCCTCTTAAAAGTTTAGAAAAATGCAATCCAAGGATCATTAACATACAGCAATACCACCCTGTTGTTGCCCTGATGGCACATTTACACAATTGTAAATTTTATAATCAAATTCCAAGGATCATTTACATACAGCAACAGATTTACATCAGTTTACAATTTTTATATTCAAACGCAAAGGATCATTTACACCAGTGGTCGCCAACCCGTCGATCGTGATCGACCGGTCGATCTTTATCACTGTTCCAGTAGCTCGCGAAAATAACAGAAATATCTCCAGTCTTTGTACTGTATTTTTGTATTTATTTTATTTTTGGGCGCTACTGGGACAGACAGATAAAGGTAAATAGCCCACATCATTTCTGAGTCTGTAAACAGCCGTTAACAAGAGGCCAGAGACGCTTAAGACGGACGCAGAGATGAGACAATTCTGTAGCAGGCAGATCAGCTCACTGTTCACGATGCTCGAAATATAGGAAGAAAATATAAATAATGAATTTGGGTGAGGGCTTATATGAATGCATCTTTAAAAGGAGATCAGTCTTCAGAAAGATTTCGATGGCAATGGCATTTTATTTTCCTCTTACCTTAGAATATAGTAGCTAATTATTAGCGCATTTCAGTATTGTTTACAGCAGTAACCAAGGAAACACTGTATTACTGCTGCTCCATAAGCGCCACCTGCTGTTGAATTTACGTTTTTGTTTCATGTTTTTTTGTGTATGTAGCATAATTGAAAATTACAATTTCACAAAGATAAAGTCAGACTGTTCTGTTTCTGCTTTAAATCCAGAAATTAAATCTAATTAAAACAAAAAAACTGCTCATGCAACGTGCGTAGTTTCTTTGTTTGGATTGTGATCAAAAAGCAGTGGTTCCCAATTTGAAATGGCTATGTATTTTTGATTATTATAATAATATTAATAATAAATATCTGCAACCAGTATCTGTCACGATCACCTGTGAGAGTGCCCTTCAGCCTCTAGAGGGCACTCCTTCCCGGACTCTCTGTTTCACCCATTTCATGAACTACATTTCCCATACATACTCCTCGGACTAATCACCATTCGTCATTGCACTCAGCTGTTTGTTATTTTGTCATTAGTGTCTGTGTATTTAATCTGAGTTGTTTCTGTCTGTTCTTGTGGTTCATTGTTTGATGTCATCCTTGGTCTGTTCCCTGTTTTTTCCCTTGTTCTCCCGTTTTGGTTGGTAGTTTTCTCGTTTCTTGTTTTATTTTTGGACTGTTGTTTGGATGCTGACCCCTGCCTGTACTCTGGATTACGCCTTTTGGAATTGCCCTTAATAAACCCCTTTGCTGCACTTGGATCTTCCTTTTGCCTTTCTGTTCCGTGACAGTATCAGAATCGGCCAATTTGCTTGTAAAAATAAATAAATAAATCAGAATCTACATTGGCCACGAAAAAAATACTAAATACAATCTGGGCTGTCTTTTTCTATCAAGTAGATCTTGTCTTTCAAAAAGGTCGAGGTCAGGGATCTTGGGCTTAAAAAGGTTGGTGACCACTGATTTACACAAAGCAATTTACCATCATAACCACTCTATTGTTACCCTTATTGAACATTTACACCAGCAGCTAATGACCAAGACTGCAATCAAGACGCTAGATACAGCATTCTCCTCCGAATAATCCACATTTTCTTCATCTCTGCTTCGCATAAGTTCTTCCAATGCAGCAGCAGGAGAAAACAACTTCTGTGCACGACGCTGATCCATGGCTGACGAACGTATTACACGCAAGATTATGCTAGCAGTGCGAGTGCTAGTGGCCAGCAGGTGCGTCCCTTATATTTGCGTCACGCCAGCGGGCGTGTGCTTTTTTTCCTGGAAGCAAATTGTTACGCACACTAAACAACAATGTATTACACACGAGATTATGAAAATCAACACATTCGTTATTGCATAGGCTAACGTTACATGACAACACAATAGTTTTGCCATTGCTGTCTTTTTACTTTTTTCCCACTTATGTTTGCCTGTGCGTAATCACATGTCACTGAAAGCGCCTGTCCAGTGTCCACTTTTTTTTTTATACATGTATATGTGTCTAGTTTTCATCGGACATCTTCTGGGCTGTTCTCATTCATTTACAGACACTCTACTAAATACAGTGATAAGTTATATTTCATTGAATAAAGCGCTAGATGTGGACAGTTCGTCAAATAAACATGACAGCGCACCCGTGAATAGCGCTTACAGGATGGAAACAATAGAAGTTATATCGATTTTTATACCAGTTTGCATGCTTTTGGACAAATATGTACTATGGAAATCGTGTACTGGACTCTTCCCATGGAAAAATGTTGATGTCACCATTATACTGCCAAACATTACAGTTCCACGACACAAAAAGGTAAGGACGTCCCCTCCCTTTTGTTGTCTTAGGAAATTGTTCAAGGTCATACAGAATAACAAAAAACTACTATAAAGTTATCTTGATTGTATAATGCTTGTACAGGTTGAATCAGCATTCTTGTATCTTTAACACAACTTGATCAATTTCACTCAACTTGATCATTTTACTTGATAAAATGTATCGCTTGATCAATGTAAACAATGTCACATGTGAGGCCTTCGCCAATCCTTGAACGTAAAGGGGTTAAGTGCTTGTGTATACGATATGTTGATACCTGTGCAACACATCAGTATTACAAGAATCTTTAATAGTTCCTTTTCAACCACTCAGCCATTTTAATCACGCTCGTTCATAAATGCCCCCATAGAGGAATTTTGCCGCTCAGAGATCCTACCCATTTCATTGGTCAGGTCAACCTTTAGGGGTGTGACTTCTCCCAGAGCTTAAAGTCAGTACGCAATGCTCCTCCCAATCTCTTACCTCAATGACAAAACAGCGACTGCAGGGGCTGCCTGTGGGCCTGGGCCTGGGCCTGCCCTGCCCCCGCCCTGCCCCCAACCATGTGCTTGACTAGGAGAGGGAGATATTTTTCCAAATTAACAGCTCAAGTTGTTTCATATGTCTTTGACCAATGCAGAAGATATTGGTTACAACTCCAGACTGAATCATCAAGAATTTCTCCTCAGCCGGCAGATCCGATGCTCCACAGCCTAAAGGCATTTTGCAAGTATCATACATTTGAACACTAAACAGCAATTTAGTATTAATTTGTAAACCACCTGTGTCAGCTAAGGTGCTTTATTACTAAGGAAACTGATGATTCTTTTCCAGACCGTCTTTGTCCTTTTCCCATAGCTTCATTTCCGGTCCCACTTCCGGTTCAACTCTACTCTATCATTGTTCATTTTTACCTATGTGTACCTACCTACACACACCTATTTTACCTACACCGACCTATGTGTGTGACCTGCGTGTATGTTGTGTTTGTTAGTTTAGTTATGTGTTTGTGAGTTAGTTAATAAAGCTTGTGCACAATACATGTTTGGTTTTGATTCAATCAGCTAATATATTGCCTCTTAAATGATTTTGATCTTGACTACATGCTCTGAGTAGTACTGTACAATAAGAATGTTGCTTTCCATAACCTGGAAATGAACATTTCTTAGAATTAATACACAATTAACACTGAATTCTCACTGGATGAACAGGTTAATTGATTGTAATATTCATTTTAATGTAGCTACATTAAGTTAATCCGATTAACTGATTCACATATTCATAATTAATCATAATTAACAATCACAATTAGTTATTATTAATATTCCCCCTTTGAGTTAATTCACTACAACTGTTTTGTGTAGTGTCTATGAGTTTGTATTTTGAAGATTTAAATGATCCTGTATATGATATATTGATACCTGTGTAACATAGCAGTATTACAAGAATTTTTAATAGTTTCTTCAAAACAACTCAGCCAGTTTCATATGCAAATGCTCTGCAAGAAACACAAAGGTTCATAAAAGCCCCCATAGAGGAGTTTTGCCGCTTGGAAATCCTACCCATCTCATTGGTCAGGTCAACCCTCAGGGGTGTGACTTCTCCCAGACCTTAAAAGCCAGCACACAATGCTCCTCCTGCTCTCCCTTGCTTCTTGGACGAACTGAAGAGATCTCGTGCTGGGCGGCCTCTCAGGCCAAGGCCTGTGGGCCTGGGCCTGCCCTGCACCACAGCCATGTGCTCATCTAGAGGAGAGAAAAGGACTCTTTCCCCACTAAGAGTGCTATTGTTGGGGGACTCAAGATGGCGCCAGTGTACATGGCGTGCCGTCGGTCTCGGAGAATAGTATTTGTATTGTTTGTTTTATTTTGAAAGTAATGCAGTGCGCGATATCGGCCTATGACAGGTCAAAATCTTAAGTCTGCGGACCAGTTCAAACAATTTGCTGGGCTATCCACCTCCTCCTTTCCTATTGTCGATACCTGGTTATCTACGGTGATGGCCTTGCTCGTTACCAGTGAAGAGACAGAGGAAGAAACGCAGAAAACAGTGTGGCTGTACTGGTAGGCTGAAGTTCTTCCTGGCTCTGCGGTCTGGTGTACGGCCTTTGGAACTTCAAGAGAGGTGTTCGGTCGGTGACTATTCTGTTCGCTGGCGTTCCCTGGAGTGCTCCCCTGGTCCCAGCTACGGTGACCTCTGGTGTATGTGGTTCTCCCCGTATCTACCGCCGAGGAGTGTGCTTCAGCCATCTTCGCACTTTTCCTCGGGCGCAGCAGTCGGAGGAGCAGACGGACAATCCGCTTCGTTTAAGGTCTACTTAATTCGAGATCGGTGGTAAAGAAGACTTTTACTATAAATTACTTTTTTTTTTACTTCGCGTGAGTTGGACTGCTTATTTATTAAGGTAACCTAGATTACTGTCGGTGATTAAAGCCCTTTTCTGAACTTTTACCTTCAAACTGTTTGTTTTTAAATTCGCCTCGCTTAACTGGCAGGGGTGGCGGATTACTCTATTTTTAAAGACAAATTTTCTCACCACCAGTTTTGAGCTGCAGCTGTTTACACTTGAACTGAATAGTCCACTATTATTAGCCCAGTTCTGTCAACATTACATTGGCTCCCTATTAAATATCGTATAGAATTTAAAATCTTGCTACTTACTTATAAAGCTATAAATGGTTTAGCTCCCCAGTATCTATGCGAGCTCTTGGTGCATTATAGTCCTTCACGTCTATTGCGATCTCAGAATTCAGGCCAGTTGATAATACCCAGAATATCAAAATCAACTGAAGGCGGCAGATCCTTTTCCTATTTAGCACCTAAACTCTGGAACAATCTTCCTAGCATTGTTTGGGAAGCAGACACACTCTGTCAGTTTAAATCTAGACTAAAAACACATCTCTTTGCTCTTGCATACACATAACACATTATCAATACATTAACATTTTTCAAATCCGTTAAAGGATTGTTACGCTGCAATAATTAGGTCGGCCGGAACCGAGAACATTTACTATAACACTAGATATACCTGTACATCAGAATAAGAATGGCATCTACGCTAATATCAGTCTCTCTGCTTATCCTGAGGTTTGCCGGGTGCTGGATCCAGGCCGTATCCAGATCAGATGGAGAACCTGTGTCTGGACCTGACTACAACGTAGCCCAGGAGACAATGGGCCTACAGATCCAGTTCTGGCTGCATCTATAATTCAGATTTTTAATCTCCGTATCCGCTTACATATATTTATATATAGTCTATTTTTAATCTCTTTAATAAAAATGTATAATTCAGATTTTGATCTCCATATCCCTTTACATATATATATATATATATCTTCCAAGGGTTTTTTTCCCTCCTAGGACTTTTTTCCCAGTGTTAGCACGCTGGGTTTTTCTCCTAGGGGGTTTTTTCCACCCCTGGGAGTCAGCCGACATTGGCTTAATGTAGCACCATCTTGTATATGTTACATATTACCACGCTTGCTTGAACAGCTTATTTTTAACCACTTCTCTTTTTTCTGTGCTTCTAATATGTAAAGCTGCTTTGAAACAATCACCAATTGTAAAAAGCGCTATATAAATAAATTTGACTTGACTTGACTATTGATTGCCTTGTTATATCGCCCTATTAAACACAACGCAGACTTCTTAAATGAGTTTGCAGATTTGTGGGGTGAATTTGTACCAAAGTATGATAAATTGTTAATTCTTGGAGATTTTAACGTACATGTGTGTTGCACAGTCGACTCTTACGTTGATAAATGCCTTTGATCTAGATCATCATGTAAATGTTCCTACCCATCAGGGTGGACATACTCTTGATCTTGTGTTATCATATGGTATTTCTCTTTATGTTCTGGAGATAGTGGATAATAGGTTTTCTGATCATATGTGTTATGTTTTCTATTCCTGCATCATCAAACTCCTTGCAACTCAAAAGGCTGGTCCATAAATCACGATTAATTAACTTTGCTATTAGTACAGTTTTCTTACCAGCTTTCTGTGATACTATGCGAGCTATGGATGCAAACCAGTATGAATTAAGTGCAGATGAGCTTTTGTCTGAGTTCAATTCTACAAGTGTGAATGTTTTAAACACAGTGGCTCCTGTAAAGACCTTAAAATCTAATCCAAGAGCTGACCCATGGATTGATGATAACATAGGCAGTTGAGGCAGTTCTGCAGAAGAGCAGAGCGTAGATGGAAGAAAGATAAGCTTCATGTTTCTTTTGAAATATTAAGGGAGTCATTGTTAAAATACCAAAAGGCTTTGATAGCAGTAAGATCCAGTTATTTTATGAAACTCATTACTAAAAATTACCATAGACCAAGAACTCTTTTTACTGTTTTTAACTCTCTTATTAATCCACCTGTTTATGAGTACCCTGTGGCATCAAAGACTCTGTGTGATGATTTTCTTACATTTTTTGTGAATAAGATCAGTGACATTAGATCGGGGATATCTTGTCCTTCTTTTGATCCTTCTATCTCTGCGGCCTGTACGGCGGAGTTCAAGCAATTGTAACCTATTTCTCTTTCTCATCTTCAAGAAATAGTTGGTCAATTAAAGCTGTCGGGCTCCTCTATGGATGCCATGCCTCCATTTCTTATGAAACAAGTTTTCGATGCAGTGGGGCCTCATCTTTTAAACATTATAAATTGATTTCTGGAAACATACACGGTACCGGAAGTGCTAAAACATGCTGTAGTTCGGCCGTTGTTAAAGAAACTAAACATAGACTTAAATGTTTTGGCTAATTTCAGGCCTGTTTCTAATTTGCCTTTTATTTCAAAGATTTTAGAGAAGTCAGTGTTGCAACAGCTGCAGAGTTTCCTGGATAGAAATAAGGTATTTGAGCTTTTTCAATCAGGTTTTAAAAAATATAATTTGACAGAGACTGCACTCCTGAAGGTTCTAAATGATGTGTTAAAGGGATAGTTCACCCAAAAATGAAAATTTGATGTTTATCTGCTTACCCCCAGTGCATCCAAGATGTAGGTGACTTTTTTTCTTCAGTCGAACGCAAATTATGATTTTTAACTGCAACCGCTGCCCTCTGTCAGTCAAATAATAGCAGTGGATGGGAACTTCAACTATAACAGTAAATAAAACTTGCTTAGACAAATCAAAATTAAAACCTGCGGCTCGTGACGACACATTAATGTCCTAAGAGACGAAACAATCGGTTTGTGCGAGAAACCGAACATTATTTATATAATTTTTACCTCTAATACACCACTATGTCCAACTTCGTTCAGCTTCCTGTTAGTGAGGTCAAAAAACGCATTCTGTTGACGGAAGTGATGTCTCGCCCATATACTTCAATGAGCGCGAGACATCACTTCCGTTGTCAGAGCGCGATCCGACCTCACTAGCCGGAAGCTGAACGAAGTTGGACATAGTGGTGTATTAGAGGTAAAAAATTATATAAATACTGTTCGGTTTCTCACACAAACCGATCGTTTCGTGTCTTAGGACATCAATGTGTCGTCACGAGCCGCAGGTTTTAATTTTGATTTGTCTATGGAAGTTTTTTCGACTCTTATTGTTCAAGTTCCCAATCACTGCTATTATTTGACTGACAGACGGCAGCGGTTGCAGTTAAAAATCATAATTTGCGTTCGACTGAAGAAAAAAAGTCATCTACATCTTGGATGCCCTGGGGGTAAGCAGATAAACATCAAATTTTCATTTTTGGGTGAACTATCCCTTTAATAGCTGCTGATTCTGGGGTTTGTGCCATACTTGTACTGCTAGATCTGAGTGAGGCTTTTGATACGGTAGATCATTCCATTCTTCTTGCTCGCTTGGAGCTTTGTGCTGGTATCAAAGGAGCTGCCCTTGAATGGTTTAAATCTTATCTAACAAATAGGAAGTTCAGTGTTAATATTGGGGAATATTCGTCAGAGGCTGCTGTTCCATCTTGTGGTGTTCCTCAAAGATCCATTTTAGCTCCCATTCTTTTCACATAATATATGCTCCGATTAGGGTCTATTTTCAGGAAACATGGGTTGTCGTTCCATTGCTATGTGGATGACACTCAAGTTTATTTACCCCTAAAACCTAATATTGATGGGCTGGAAACACTTAGGGCCTGCCTATCTGACGTGAAAGCTTGATTATCTTTAAATTTTCTCAATTTTAATGAAAATAAAACTGAAATCAGAGTTTTTGGTTCATCTGACTCTCCTAGTCAAATAACCCTTGGTAATTTAACACTTTCTGCAAAGCCTTGGGTAAAGAACCTGTTTTGTTTTTGATGATGGTCTAAAATTTGACAAGCAGATAAATTCAGTAGATTTTCACAGCTTTTTCAGCTTTGTCTTTTAGCTAAAGTAAAACATGTTCTATCTTTCAATAACTTTGAAAGAATAATGCATTTTTAACATCAAGACTAGACTATTGCAATTCACTGTATTACGGGATTAGCCAAACAGCTTTACAGATGGTACAAAATGCGGCGGCAAGACTTCTGACAAACTAAAAAACTGTACTAAAAAACAGGACCATATTACTCCAGTGCTATGCTCTTTGTACTGGTTGCCTGTACGATACTGTGTTGATTTTAAAATTCTTCTCTTAGTATTTAAATCTTTAAATGGTTTGGCCCCTCCTTACCTTTCAGATTTACTGACAGAACATTGTCCAGTTGTGTCTCTCCAGTCGTCTAATTAGAGATTGCTACGTATTCCAAAATCAAAGCTGAAAAGTAGGGTTGAACGTGCCTTTTCAGTTTGTTTTTATGGTTTTCGTATTTATATACTGATTTTTTTTTATTGTCTCTTGCATTGATGTAAAGCACACTGGTCAACTGGTGCTGTGTGTAGTTGTGCTATAGAAATAAAATTGACATTGGCATTGACATTAAGCGTCAAACTAACCAGGCAAGTTTTTCATCAGTCCTTCCTTCAATGCAAAAGACATCGATTGCAACTTCAGCACCATTGGACTGAACCCACAGGACTTTGTACTGCAACAGTATATTTGGACACTCTTCAAAAAGCTGAGGCCTAAAGCAAGTATCGTATGATTTACTAAATTGCTGTTCGTTAGTTAAAGGTGCCCTAGATTGTTTTTTTACAAGATGTAATATAAGTCCTAGGTGTCCCCTGAATGTGTCTGTGAAGTTTCAGCTCAAAATACCCCATAGATTTTTTTTAGATTATTTTTTTAACTGCCTATTTTGGGGCATCATTAACTATGCACTGATTTTTTCAGCACGGCCCCTTTAAGAGATAAGTTCCCTCTGCCCCACGAGCTCTCGACTATATTGCAGTGCATTTACAAAGTTCACACAGCAAATATAACCCTCAAATGGATCTTTACAAGATGTTCGTCATGCATGCTGTATGCATGCTTCGAATTATGTGAGTAAAGTATTTATTTAGATGGTTACGTTTGATTCTGTGTGAGTTTGAGGATATGCTCTGTGGCTAACGTCTAATTCTACACTGTTGGAGAGATTTATAAAGAATGAAGTTGTGTTTATGAATTATACAGACTGCACGTGTTTAAAAATGAAAATAGCAACGACTCTCGTCTCCGTGAATACAGTAAGAAGCGATGGTAACTTTAACCACATTTAACAGTGTATTAGCAACATGCTAATGAAACATTTAGAAAGACAATTTACAAATATCACTAAAAATATCATGATATCATGGATCATGTCAGTTATTATTGCTCCATCTGCCATTTTTTGCTGTTGTTCTTGCTTGCTTACCTTGTCTGTGCGCAGATCCAGACGTTAATACTGCCTTTCCTTGTCTAATGCGTTGAATGGGCTGGCATTATGCAAATATTGGGGTTGTACATATTAATGATCCTGACTGTTACGTAACAGTCGGTGTTATGTTGAGATCCGAGTGTTTTCCGGAAGTCTTTTAAACAAATGAGATTTACATAAGAAGGAGGAAACAATGGAGTTTGAAACTCACTGTATGTCTTTTCCATGTACTGAACTCTTGTTATTCAACTATGCCGAGGTAAATTCAAATTCTGATTCTAGGTTGTGAAGCTCCTTTGTTAACAATAATAATGTAATGAATAATTTTGATTCTTTCCTGGTTTTTGGCCTCTCCATAACATTTCCTGTTCCCACTTCAGTTCCACTGTATCATTCCTCATTTTACCTATGTATGTGTGACTTGTGTGTATGTATGTGATCGTTAGTTTAGTTATGTGCTCATTATTTAGTTAATAAAACTTGAGCACAATACATATTTGGTTCTGACTCCCCATCTGTGAATAACTGTCACTTAAATTATCTGATTCTATTACAAGCTCTAAAGCTAAACGTAGGCTATAAATGAACTACACCGCTCGACTTCAATGTCACCATCAACAAGCTTCCGACAACTCTTTCAGTTGTAGCGATATTAGCTCAAAGGGGAAATATAAATAATTATTCGTAACTCCTTATGATTATTCATTATGATTAATATAAATATTAAAAACAATTAATCAGATTAACTTGATGTAGCTACATTAACATTACAATCAACTCATTGACATTACAATCAACTACAAAATCTTTAGCCATTTTCATTCACTGCAGTTTTGTAAACAAACAGACGGGCAGGTCTGTCTCATCAAGAGTCGCTATGTGGCAGGACAGGGTGAATGACCTTTTCCTGACCCAGAACCTCAGGTAATGCATTTTTGTTCTGCTGGTTGTTGTGACAAGCTGCTGAAAAACTTTTTTTTTTTTTTTACTCTCGGTTCTCCAAATATTTGAGCTCGTAACATTCATTCTTGTTGTCACACAAATGTGACATTTTAAAATTGATAGAATGTTTAAAGGTGTAATATGTAAGAATTTTGCAGTAAAATATCCAAAAACCACTAGTGTTATAGGCCAGTGTTATATATTTTGTTCACTTGAGTTCTTACAATATCTCAAATGTTTCCAACTATTTGTACCTTGAGAAAACTGCAATTTTAACCAAGGCTCCGGGACGTGTGAGGAGTCAATTGCGTCATACACGCATTACCCTCGGTTTCCGGTTTTATTTGTAGAAACAATGGAAACATCAAAGATGCTTTAATATGTTTTAATAGACAAGGTAACAACTGTTTTTATATATTTATAGACAGAAAACGAATTATTGTTATATAGTTTAACACGTTTAGCCTTATTGTTTAAATCTAATTTTCTTGATTTTTTGCAAGTACCATGCTTTACCATGCCTCAGAGAAAAACATAGCATAATCAGATGCAGCTTTATTTTTAGTAACAATAATACAGCATTTTCTCCATAATACAATACATTTTAAAAAGAATTCCATGGCATTTATCAACACAAGCCATCCAGCATTTAATATGATATTCTAAAATTGATCTAGCTTACTGCAGTGTGCAACAAGTGTCTCAAAGCAGCCACCAAGTGAACACACAGAGTAACGTTATAACATCATTTTCAACACACTGAAATGTATCTAATATGATAAACAGAGCTGCGTTACTTCATACTCAAAAAAAAAAGTGGAAGCGGTGCCTGTGACTGTGTCATAATAAAAGTTCCGCTGCTCGTGAGGCATGTGTTGCGCAATCACTCCAGTGGCCTTGTTCAGCTCCTACAACACTTGGTCCTGCTCTGCTTCATGCTAAAGTACAGTTAATAATCGCATCCATGAACATGATTTCTTCCCGAGTCCTATCCCGATTATTTCCCACTGGCTGTGAGGTGAAGACTAGGGCTGCAACTAACGATTATTTCAATAATTGATTAATCTGTCGATTATTTTTATGATTAATTGATGATTCGGGGGGTGGGGGGCATTAATTTCCAACCTTTTATTCAAAAACAGAAATGACAGTGCAAATTCACAGTGCAAAAAACCCTCAGAACGTGCAAAAACAGGTTGCTCTTTTAACATCCCTGAGCTGTTAAAGTAATAAAAAACAAAAAACAAATGGACTAACACAAAAAAATACACATGTATTACACATGTACACAGATTACATCTGCCAAAAATATAGGTTTTTTTTTTTAAATAAAGTGCACAAAAAGATGTATATTTTTGTTTAGCTTAAGATGACCAAGTGCTATAAAAAAAACTTTAAAATGAAATTTAAAAAGTAGGCTACAACAAACACAAATATATTTGTCAACAATAACTGATATGGGACAAAGCACAGAATAAATACATGACAACAGATCAGTGTTAATTTTGACAGCAAATTTTGATTTAGTTTTAGTCATAGTCATAGTCTTTTGGATTTTCACTTCACGATCAAAGTGTACGCCACTGATAAGCATTGTAAATGCAGTATTACAGTACACATACCAATTAAACACGCAGGTCTCCCTCGTGCGTCCTCCTCACTGGACGAGGCAATATCACTTTCGTTTCGCTTTCAGATATCTATTTTATAGATGCCATCAATGCTTTTAACTTTCTAGATGTAATTACCAAAATCAAAACAGTCCATAAACCTTAAATCCTCACGAAAACTTCAGTCATGCCAGCTCGCGCGTCAACCTGAGAGATCAGCCTCCTTACCTTCAAGTGTCAAATTCTCGGTTTCTGAATGGACGGTTTGGCTTGATTGACATTCGGGCATGATTTATTTACCATCGACCTGTCCTAAAACGTTAGCACGCTTTAACCGATGGTTTGGAGATCGCTTGTTTCTCCCATAGACATGGAACGTCCGGTTCAACGCTGCTGCCTGCCAGCTGTCTGATCTACGCTCGGAGCTTCGTGGAGTTTATCCTAAATCCTTCTCTTTATTCCTATTCACATAATATAACTTTCTTATTTTTCACTAGATTACTTAACCTATTGCATAGTATTACTAAACGGAACGATTTATTACTAGCAATCCACCAGCGTAATCACCTAGTGTTAGCCATAGCCTGCTAGCTACCGTCTACTTTCTTTTTTCCTCTAAACCAACCTTCCTTGTCGATTGAATGGCGGATTTATCCGATGTATGTTATTCTGATCTGTCCTCGCCAGATCGGGAAGCTGTGGAGACGTTGCTGCCCGGCATTCATCGATCCACCGCGAGGCACAGCGTGCCGCACATCACCCTCGCCCCAGGCACCGGCAAGCGACCGAGACATCCAGCCAGCGAGTCCCGTGTGCGTTGCAGTTTTTCGGACGGCGTTCATCAAACACACGGTCAGTCATGTCCGACGATTATCATGTGTAGTAAATGCAACATGTACAGCTTAGCTCTTTCTGTCAGCAGTGAGACTTACACATGTGATAAATGCAGGGATATTGTCAGGCTGACAGAGAGAATCTCAGAATTAGAGACACGCACCCAAACTTTAATTGAGGATAGTGAGAATGAAAGGGCCTTAGATACTGCTTTGGATGCGACTAGCCTAGTAAACACTACACATTCGGTTCCGGTTGTAGAAGCCACGCAGCAGGCTAACTGGGTGACTGTGAGGCGGCATAATGGCAAGAACAAACACCACTCTTCCGTTCCGATTAGAACATCAAACAGGTTCTCCCCACTCAGTGACGCACCCACTGAGAATCCTGTTGAAAGTGCCCTAGTAATTGGCGATTCTATTACACGGAACGTGAAAATAGAGACACCAGCCACCATAGTCACATGTTTGCCGGGGGCCAGAGCACCTGACATCAAAGCAAATTTAAAAGTGCTGGCTAATGCTAAACGTAAATATTCTAAAATCATTATCCACGTCGGCACAAATGATGTTCGACTTCGCCAGTCGGAGATCACTAAAATTAACATTAAAGAGGTGTGTGAACTTGCAAATTCAATGTCAGCAAAAGTAATTTATTCTGGCCCTCTTCCTGTTCGTCGGAGTGATGAGATAGTTAGCAGGTTATCATCACTCAATGGCTGGCTGTCTTAAGTGGTGTGCGCAGAATAATATAGGTTTCATAGACAATTGGAAAAGCTTTTGGGGCAGACCTGATCTGTTGAAAAGAGATGGTATTCATCCCTCCCGGGATGGTGCTGCTCTTCTCTCTAGAAATTTGGCAAATAGTCTTAGAGCTGAAACATGATAAACCAGGGCCCAGATCAGGACGCAGACAAACTGGCTAAACCGACCGTCTGCTAGCCGCCTCACGTCACAGAACTCAGATAATTCACAGCACATAGAAACACTTTCACCTAGATATTATCACATAGAGACTGTGTCTGTACCTCGAACTAGTAAATACAAAAAACTTCCGAAACCTTTTAAGGGTAAAAATTTAATTGATGTTCAAAAAAATGAAAATCACAGATAAATCAGATAAACAAATGATAAAGCTGATAAAGCACTTATTGTAAATGAAATTATCACAGACAATAAACTAGACTTGCTGTGTTTGACAGAAACCTGGCTAAAACCAGACGATTACATTACTTTAAATGAATCTAGTCCTCAAGGTTATGATTATCGACACAATCCTCGAAAGAAAGGCAAAGGGGGAGGTGTTGCTGTAATTTATAGTAATATATTCAGAATCATTCAAAAGAATTTCAAATATAATTCCTTTGAAGTGATGGTGCTTTATGTAACATTATGTAAGTTGACATTTGTGCTGGCTACTGTATACAGGCCACCAGGGCACCATACTGACTTTATCAAAGAATTTGCTGAGTTTCTATCAGAGTTAGTACTGGCTGCGGATAAAGTCCTTGTTGTTGGTGATTTTAATATCCATGTAGATAATAATAAAGACGCATTTGGATTGGCATTTGCAGATATTTTAAACTCTATTGGAGTTAGACAACACGTGTCAGGACCCACTCATTGTCGTAATCATACCCTAGATCTAATACTGTCGCATGGAATAGATATTGATGCTGTTGAAATTCTACAGCAGAGCGATGATATATCAGATCATTATTTAGTCTCGTGTATAATACAATTAGCCAAGGCTACAAAATCACCACCCAGCCATAAATATTGTAGAACAATCACATCTACCACTAAAGATTGCTTTATAAATAATCTCCCCGAGCAGTTTCATCGCCTTAGTATACCTGACAACTTAGAAGAACTCGATGCTGCAACAGAAACTATTGGCTCTCTTTTCCAGCACATTAGATGCAGTCGCTCCTTTACGTCTAAAGAAGATTAAGGAAACTAATCCAACGCCGTGGTATGATGAGCACACTCGGGCTCTAAAACGAGCTGTTAGAAAAGCTGAACGTAGTTGGAAGAAAACAAAACTAGAAGTTTTTCGCCTTTCGTGGAAAGAAAAAATGATTGAGTACAGAACAGCCATAAGAAATGCTAGATCTACTTATTTTTCAAATCTCTTAATAGAAAACAAACATAATCCTAGGTATTTATTTGACACAGTGGCTAAATTAACTAGAAACAGAGATTCAACTGCTGACGTTTCCATAGAGCACAGCAGTAATGACTTTATGAACTTCTTTACTTGCAAGATTGATAATATTAGAGAGAAAATTATAAACATGCAACCGTCTACAGTTTCGCTTCAGACAGTGCACTGTAGTGTCCCTGAGGTAAAACTAGAATCATTCGCCGCTATAGGAGAGGAAGAATTATCTAAACTTATCAAATCATCAAAATCAACGACATGTATGTTAGACCCAATGCCGACTAAACTACTGAAAGAAATGCTTCCAGAGGTCGTAGGTCCACTTCTTGATATAATTAACTCATCTTTAACACTAGGACACGTGCCAAAAACCTTTAAGCAGGCTATTATCAAACCTCTTATTAAAAAACCTCAACTAGATCCGAGAGATTTAGTAAATTACAGGCCAATCTCGAATCTACCTTTTCTGTCAAAGATACTAGAAAAGGCAGTTTCAACACAACTGTGTTCCTTTTTAGAAAGAAATGGAATCTGTGAGGATTTCCAGTCAGGATTTAGACCATACCATAGTACTGAGACTGCTCTCGTTAGAGTTACAAACGATCTACTCCTATCATCCGATCGTGGCTGTATTTCTCTATTAGTGTTATTAGATCTCAGTGCTGCTTTTGACACTATCGATCACAACATTCTTCTAAAAAGACTTGAAAACTATATTGGCATTAGTGGAATTGCTTTGGCATGGTTCAAATCATACTTATCTGACCGTTATCAGTCTGTGGTAGTTAATGAAGAGATGTCGTATCGATCACAGGTTAAATATGGGGTACCACAAGGCTCAGTATTAGGACCGTTGCTTTTCACTCTGTACATGCTGCCCTTAGGAGAGATAATTAGGAAGCATGGTGTTAGTTTTCACTGCTACGCTGACGATACTCAGCTCTATATTTCCTCGCGCCCTGACGAAACCTACAAATTCACAAAACTAACAGAATGCATAGCTGACATTAAAAACTGGATGACAAGAAATTTCTTATTATTAAATTCAGAAAAAACTGATATCCTAATCTTTGGACCAAAAACTTCCTCACGAAAAAACCTTGAATACTCTCTAACACTTGACGGGTGCTCCATTAAACCTTCGTCCTCAGTTAGGAACCTGGGTGTGCTCTTTGATACCAATCTTTCATTTGAAAGTCATGTTTCTAGTATCTGTAAAACCGCCTTCTTCCATCTAAAAAATATATCTAAATTACGACATATGCTCTCAATGACAAATGCGGAACAGTTGGTTCATGCATTCATGACCTCAAGACTAGATTATTGTAACGCTCTACTGGGTGGTTGTTCTGCTCGGCTTTTAAACAAACTACAGTTGGTCCAAAATGCGGCAGCTAGAGTTCTTACTAGAACCAGAAAGTATGACCATATTAGCCCAGTTCTGTCAACATTACATTGGCTCCCTATTAAACATCGTATAGATTTTAAAATCTTGCTACTTACTTATAAAGCTCTAAATGGTTTAGCTCCCCAGTACCTAAGTGAGCTCTTAATGCATTGTAGTCCTTCACGTTTATTGCGATCTCAGAATTCAGGCCAGTTGATAATACCCAGAATATCAAAATCAACTGAAGGCGGCAGATCCTTTTCCTATTTAGCACCTAAACTCTGGAACAATCTTCCTAGCATTGTTTGGGAAGCAGACACACTCTGTCAGTTTAAATCTAGACTAAAAACACATCTCTTTGCTCTTGCATACACATAACACATTATCAATACATTAACATTTTTCAAATCCATTAAAGGATTGTTACGCTGCAATAATTAGGTCGGCCGGAACCGAGAACATTTCCTATAACACTAGATATACCTGTACATCAGAATAAGAATGGCATCTACGCTAATATCTGTCTCTCTGCTTATCCTGAGGTTTGCCGGGTGCTGGATCCAGGCCGTATCCAGATCAGATGGAGAACCTGCGTCTGGACCTGACTACAACGTAGCCCAGGAGACAATGGGCCTAAAGATCCAATTCTGGCTGCATCTATAATTCAGATTTTTAATCCCCGTATCCGCTTACATATATTTATATATAATCTATTTTTAATCTCTATAATAAAAATGTACAATTCAGATTTTGATCTCCATATACATTTACATATATTATATATATCTTCCAAGGGGTTTTTTCCCTCCTAGGACTTTTTTCCCAGTGCTAGCACGCTGGGTTTTTCTCCTAGGGGGTTTTTTCCACCCCTGGAAGTCAGCCGGCATTGGCTTAATGTAGCACCATCTTGTATATGTTACATATTACCACGCTTGTTTGTACAGTTTATTTTTAACCACTTCCCTTTTTTCTGTGCTTCTAATATGTAAAGCTGCTTTGAAACAATTACCAATTGTAAAAGCGCTATATAAATAAATTTGACTTGACTTGACTTGACATAGACGGTTTCTCCGTTAGAGAGCGCATTTCCTGTTCTTCACATCCGCGACAAAACAGTCGGTTGTTTATGAACGAAAGCTCACAGAAACGTGAAAATGGTCTCATTTGAAAGAAAATATCCAAAGCTAAAAGATGATATAGCGTGACTAATTAAAGCAGCCTGTATCAAAAGTGCGGGGGTCGATTTCTGTCTTTTCAAAACTGCGGGGTTCCTGTCCCTCGTGCCAACGGCGCGCCTGTTCAGAACAACGTTACGGGTCTCTCCGATGGTCTTTCCTCTATCTCCGCTCCGCTATTTATTTATTTATTTTTGCTCCGCTCTGCTTCGCGCTCAACCGCGCTTTTTTTTACTCAAACATCTCCGCGTTTTATTGAGAGGCGTAATAGTCACGCGACACAACGAATCGATAATGAAAGTTGTTGCCAACTCTTTTAATAATCGAATTTTATCGATTTGTTGTTGCAGCCCTAGTGAAGACCACATCTCCCAAGATTCTGCGCTCAAGCTTGGCGTCATCAAGCTATGCCTTCGTTTTGAATAGGCCTCTAGCGACCTCTAGCGGACAGAAAATTCTACATATTGCACCTTTAATAACTAAAGTCACCATGAAATCAAAACTGACAATTCTTACTTTTTTATGGAATGTTGCAGTGTGTAATGTGTATATTCTGTTTTGTTTTTGTGCTGTTTCTGTTTGCCTGTGTTCCTTGTTAGTTGACCTAGATTCCTTTTGTGTGCCAGTTAATCACTAATTAAGTTCACCTGTTGTTCATTTAGTTCCCTCATTTGCCTATGTGTATTTATAGCCCTCAGTTTGTTCAGTTTTTGTCTTGCGTTGTTTAGGCTGCCAAATTTTTGCCTGTGATCTCCTTCGTTGTGGATAGTCTTCTTTGTTTTTTGTTATAAAAAAAGTGCTGCAATTAGATCCTTCTCCTCCTTTTGCCTGACCAAACCGTGACAGTGTTTATTATAATTTATTTGTGCACATCATTTTTTTTAAATTCATGATCCTCGTAATCTTGAATTAAAACAACTTCCCCTCCCACTTGCAGCGATATCTCTTCTCTGATGATGAGGGTGGGGCAACCTGTCACTTACATGAGATCCACGGAAAGCAAACCACAACCATCAAATACATTTCTCATGGACAAAATCAAGCCCCGTCCTACATTTGTTCTTGATTAGATATACATCATAATAGGGAAGAAAAGACTAACTTCCATTTCATGCTGACTTTAAGAAAATGGGCATTTAACAGACTGATATATCAGCCAGGTCAATTTAATAGCCCGTATTTGGCCAATTTAGGAATAAATGATCAATAATTGTGGATAATTAGCTTTTTAACAAAAACATTAGCTTAGTGTAGTTTATAACCTATGTTTAGCTTTTTACTTCTGCAATTCTATTTAGGCATCAAAATCCATGCAACATAGCTGACATGGACATCGCCAGAGGAGAACTGGCCCCCCGACTAAGCCTGGTTTCTCCCAAGGTTTTTTTTTTTTTCATTTTAACACCTGTTTGCCACTTGTTTGCCACCTGATGTCACCTGATGGAGTTTGGGTTCCTTGCCGCTGTCGCCTTTGGCTTGCTTAGTTGGGGACACTTGACATTTGATATTCAATTATATTCTTGACATTTATTCAACAGTGCTTCTGATCTGCCTGCATTGACACTATTATTTAAGAGCTGCTGTGCAGCCAAATTATGTACCAGTTATCAATGTAAAGCTGCTTTGACAATCTGCATTGTAAAAAGAATATAAGATATTCTTATCGTAAGCAATATTGCATCATTGCTTACGTTGCACAAGTGCCCACTACTGGCGGAACTCGTGCATAAGGTTTAAATAAAACTCACTAAGCACTTGATCACTTGGAATTCACCTAAATTTACTATTTAAACCCCTTTTGTACCAATTTGTTTTATGCACCATTCTATATGCTTATAAGTTGTTGGAGAAAAATATATAAAATCCTATTGGTATATGAGCTGTTGGAGAAAAATAAAATTACACAAATGAAACAAAATATCAATAGTATAAACTTTGACTGTGAACATAAGGTAGCTACAAGTACAATGCAATTGAATCTCAACATAAGATCTTATACACTATTATGCAATTAATTCTAAAATTAATTAATATATCATACACTTCAGTTAAGCGTGATCTGCTGTGATGTCACAATCAAGTTGAATTGTGGGATATAGATCTGCTTGAAGTGTAGATCAGAGTAGACTCACTCCCTCTGTCAAATTCGAAGGGTCTGTCCATATAAACTTCCCTTGTCCACTTCACGAAGTGGAACTCACTTAAAAATGGCGGCAGGGATTCCCCCAAGGGGAAGTGCTTAGGGAAGTTTGTGAGTGCCTGTCTAAAATTGGAGTGGAAAACGAAACCAGCCGCCTAGGTCTGGTGATGCAGTTGCTCAAAATCAACTGCAAAAGCCTTGATGACGACACACTTTATTCTCATTGGACAGATTCTGTGATGACAAGGAAGACGTGTTTTTTCTTAGGAAAAGTTTCTGTATTTAACCAATCTTGATATTGAATATCTTATATTCAAAACATGGGAATTTCAATTGCATCAAAAATCGTGTGGTCTGCCATGAATGACGTTGGTTCAGCAAACTATGGAAAGCACGAATTGGAGGTTAGCTTTTCAAAAAAAAACATTAGTTAAATTAATAAACAAGTGGATAGTACAAAATATATTTTGTTCCCCAGCCGTTTTGAGTAAATTGTTTCACTGTTTAAAATTATAGTGGTCTTGAACTTTATACTGACGCTTATCGTGTGGATTCACCATCACACAAAAGCTTGTAGAAATAGTTTCACAGCATGGCCTTTACCATGAAGCTGGTTTAGCTGGCTAGCCAGGTAAGTTTCAGTTTAGTTTGCGCCAATCCTGGGTTTTAGGCACCATGAAAGTGATTTGGATTTTAGCTGTGTTCATCGCTACAGTAACTTATGCTGCATGGCTGCTCTGGGGCAGGTTTTGTTCTGGGTCAGAGATCTCAAACCGAAATTGGACCAATCAGATGTAAGCAAAGTGACACATGTCTGACGCAATAAAGTCACTCCCTCCTCAAAACTAAAGGTCACTTTATAGTAAAATATTTAACAACAAAATTGTCTGGCTTTAATGATAATTGCTTGTTATAATCATTTTAAATGATTTATATGTGTTTTATATAATCATTATATAATCCATTACAAACAAGCAATTTTAGTTCAACAATTATTATTAAGCATTTAGTTTAAATGAATATTAATATATTCAGAATTTGGGATTTTCCTTAGTTGTCAGTTATAATCATCAAAATTAAAAGAAATAAACATTTGAAATATATCAGTCTGTGTGTAATGAATGAATATAATATACAAGTTTCACTTTTTGAATGGAATTAGTGAAATAAATCAACTTTTTGATGATATTCTAATTATATGACCAGCACCTGTAAATAAGCTGTTGAAACAATGGATAATGCTTTTAAAAATGACGTGACCTTACATGTTTGAGTGTCTGTATATTATCAACTATAAAAAACTAACTTAACATAATTTACTTGCAATGATATAGCAAGATATTTTCTTTTATTTGTCCTCTTTCATGGATAAGTATTTTCTTCAGTGTAAATGTGTTTAAAATTCTTCATATACTTCAATCTCTTAATGCTCTTGCGAGAAGTGAATCACAGTTTCTCTCTGTTTCACGGCATGTGATTGGCTGTTCTCTACTGATGTCACACATTCATGTGCACACTCTCCATGAACTCAGGATCAAAGCCTGAGTTGACAAAGAAAGTTTATGATCAGTGTCATGGTATCAACAAAGCTGGATTGGAGTGGTTTGGTTTTGGCGGCTCTAAACTAATCCTGTAAACTCACAAGTAAAGAATTATTTTAAAAGGATCAAATCAACAAACCACAATAACGTGGGATTGGTTTTCCTGGTCTCCTGCGACAAAACTATTTTTTCAAGCAGAAAGGTCCAACATGGAGCAGTTTTTCTGCTTTGGCAGCAGTTTTGTGATTAAATTCTTCTTCTCTTGGCTCACATTCCCCACTCTGGCATTTACCTCCTCACTTTATCAGCATTTAAAGATGCCTCTCACGGCGATGGGCACATTATCCCACTTCCTGACTGATCCATGAGTTCATTTATTCAAGCTACTGCTTTAACAGCACAATTGCTTCATCCAGACATTCAAGCTGAGGTAAATCTCACACACACATCTGACACATAGAATGATCTTCAGCCCAGTATAGTCCCTCCCATAAACCTTTTTTTAATTCTTTTTATTTTAATTTTTTTTTTACATGTAACAAAGTGAGCCAATGGAGTCTTAAGTTTATGGTGAAGCTACACTTGCCATTAAAGTTTACAGTAATGTAAATTATTAGAAGGTAAAAAAGGAATCCATATTATAATAAATATAGTTTACCATGCAATGGGGAAACGTGATTTGTGCTGTAAATTACTGGTTGCCGAGAACATGAAACTATCAAAACCATAAAAAATTCAAGAGACATTTATATTTATATGGGATTTGTAACAACTAAGTCATAATAACATCAAAGACAAATGCATGTAAAATGTATTAGAGGGTTAATTCATTAAAAAAAATGAAATTTATGTTATTAATTACTCACCCTCATTCCAAACCTGTAAGACATTCGTTTGTCTTACATATTAAGATATTTTTGATGGAATCCGAAAGGTTTTTTTAATCCCCCATAGAAAGCAACGTCATTGCACCTTTTGACATCAAGAAAGGTATTTGAATACATTTCATCAAAAATATCTTAATTTGTGTTCTAAAGATGAACAAAGGTCTTACGGGTGTGGAACGACATGAGGGCGAGTACTTAATGACAGAAATTTCATTTTTGGGTGAACTAACCCTTTAATGTTATGAAGCAACGAGAACAAAATAACAGCTTTATTCAACAATTTCTTCTCTCCCCTGCCATTCTCCTACACAGTTTACATGGTATAGACAGCGCAGGCTTCCAGGTTCCATGTCAGCAAGCCGACTCAGTATTGGCCGATGCTTAACACGTGAGCAGCACAATGCATGCATGTGATGTTGACGCAGGAGCCGGCGTTCTGACGTAGAACCCAGATAGTCAACATTTCAAATATTTTTATTGAAATTGAACACAATTATTAAGTATATCTTAAAAATATAATTTGTTAGTCAAATTCTAATATATTTTCATGAAATAATCTTAAACAATAAATGTAAATTTTAGACAAAATGAATTGCTAGATTTTTTGGCATTTATTTTGGCATGCCCAACTCAAACAACCACTTAAGTGATATTCAGAGGTTTTATCAAGTTAGTGTATTATTATTATGATTTGAAGAGCGGAAACTAAAGTGATCATGAACAAACCACTGTATCACATGACCTCTCACTGCTTATTTACAAGCTCACCTTTATATATGGATCACAGTTTCAGATCTTAAAGGTTTGTGTTTGTCTGTGGCCTTACTTGATTTGTGGTCTGTCTGTGGTCTTATTCACATTTAATATCAGGACTTACGGTTCAATATCTTTAGCTTAAATCAAGACATAGGCTCCTAAACTCTTTTTTTTATTCCAATGGTTCTCTGAGCTCATCAGCTAACAACATGATTTTGATAAGTCACATTGTTTTAGAAAGCTGACACACGCACACATGCACGCACGCGCACGCACACAAACCCACCCAGTAAACCTGGTTTGCTCAATACTGATCTACTATAAATATGGTACTGTAATCAAATCCACCCAATATAACCACCTCATGTCTAAAAAGCATAATGTAGTTTGGGGTTTGTAGAAGCAGACAGGATGAACCTGCTGCAGATATGCACATAATTTGATTTTCTTAAGCAAAGACGCACACAGGTCTAATTATAAGCATTTGACTCATTAACTGTGTGAGATCATGTTTCATGAGTTGGTTAAAATTAACAAAAATGAGACGTATAGGCAAATGGACCACATTTCATATGGACTACAATTATTTTTACCAAAATGTATATAATTTTTGGTAACACTTTCTATGAAGCCTGTATTTATAATGCATCATAAGGGTATTCTTAATGCATTATAATGCATGCTTAATACATTATAAACAACCTGTTTTATCAACTGATAAATAATCATAACAGTAATTATAGAACATTATAATACTTAACTATTTGTGGTTATAACTTTTAAGGGTATGATGCATTATAACACCAGATGAACCCTGAATTTATAATGCATCATAAGGGTATTCTTATAATGCACACATAATGCCTTATTAAAAAAAATTATAATGTATTGTATCATCTCATGAATAATCGTAACAGCAGTAATAATACTTACCTATTTGTAGTTGTAACTATTAAGAATATGATGATTTATAATACAAAAAGAACATAATTTAATCAACCTAAGTAATAATGGATTATATATCCCATAGTTTAATATTTTAATTTCCCATGTCTCATATCTTGAAATTGTTTACTGAAGATCTGCATAGTATAAAACTACATCCTATGAGTGGAAATTTACTGCATATGGTGACAAAAACAAAGTCTTCTTATAAACATCTAAAAAGCTTTATAATGTAGTAATAATATTTATAAGTGGTCTTTGTCTGCTTTAAGTAAAGTAACAAAAGTTAGGTATTCTTATAAACATCCATAAGATATCATGAATGCTTTGAACTTTTTTACTGCGATACTTAGAAAATGATGTTATGTAAAATCAACAAAACAATACTGCACATACACTCACTTGAGTTATAACACATGTACATTTACTTTCACTAATCATTTACATAATTAGTGAATTTGACATTTGACTTGACATTTGATATTCAACAGTGCTTTGATCTGCCTGCATTGACACTATTCTTTAAGAGCTGCTGTGCAGCCAAAATAATGTACCAGTTATCAATGTAAAGCTGCTTTGACACAATCTACATTGTAAAAAGCACTATATAAATAAAGGTGACTTGACATATTGTTAAAATGTACACTACTTACGAATGAATTCCTTAACAGATGTACAAATGTGTAGACATTTTATTTATGAATATTAAAATTGTGGCAATAATGTTTTGATTCTATTGAAGGCATATACAAATTTTCAGTCGCATTTATTAAGTAAGGAATAATTGACGACGGGCCGTTGAATTCTTAGAAAATAAAGTATGCATTTTCAAAAACACTCAGCTATATGATTATTTTATTGAGTGATAGGAAGTGGGTTAAATCAGTGACATTAATAAGTTGGCTTGAAAAAGCCAACTTACTGTAGTCCTATTTAAACGTATTATTATTCTTCTGAGACTAAAATTTCTGACTCTAACTCCTCCTAGAGCTTTAACTCCACAAACTCCTTTAAACTGTTCTGACTCGAGTTGCTATATCTTTTCTAACTGATCAGACTTACGGTTTTCCTAAAAATGACTATTAAAGCTCAGAAAAATCCCATTGACTTTAATTGACGGAATGTTCAAATGAGCCAAGACATTCAAACTCCAACTGTCAAAATTCAAATTTAAACTACGGAAGCCTATTATACTCAAAAACTCAATTAGACTCAAGTGCAATTCTATGTACTATGTCTAATCCATTCAAACTCATTCAAACTCATAAACTCTCTATCTTTCTATCTCTCTATCTATCTATCTAAACTAAATCTATATCTATCTATCTATCTAAACTAAATCTATCTATCTGTCTATCAATCAAAACTAAATCTATCTATCTATCTATCAAACTAAATCTATCTGTCTATCTAAATTAAATATATCTATCAAACTAAATCTATCTATATCTAACTAAATCTATCTATCGTACTCTGTTACGTACGTAGCCTCGGTTCCCTGAGATACGGGAACGAGTACTGCGTATGGGGAAAAGCTCCTTTTTCCTCCTTGCTGAAGCCTTTTACAATAGCGCAGTGAAAACTGCACGTCTATTGGCTCAAAGAAATGAAACTCTTTGAGCCAATGACGGCGCGGCGTAGTCGCGCGAGCCAATGGCGAAATAGCACGCCAACAAGCTCGCCAAAATGGGCGTGGCTTATGGCTGTATAAGCCAGCGTTTCGCCGTTGGATTCAGTTTTAGTTCGACTGAAGCGACGATACTGAGCCGCAGTGTCGGGGCATGGCATAATACGCAGTACTTGTTCCCATATCTCAGGGAACCGAGGTTACGTATGTAACCGAGTACGTTCCCTTTCGATACTCTCACTCATACTGCGTATGGGGAACGAATACAATCACGCCGTGCCACGACAGGGAACGACAAAACATAACTTGAGCGCCGAGGGGCCCAGAGCATATGCGAAGGGCTGAAAGCCACCGAACCCTGGACACAGGGGCTAACGTCTTTTTCACACTGAGAGGACCCGAGCATGTAAGGTCGGGATGTCCAAGTTATAAAATCGGACAAAAGTGGACGGCGAGGACCAGCCGGCCGCCTCACAGATGTCTTTGAGAGAAACGCCACTAGACCATGCCCAGGATGAGGCCATGCCTCTAGTGGAGTGGGCTCTTACTCTTAAGGTGCAGTCCAGGCCCATAGAGGAGTAGCATAGAGCAATTGCGTTGACTATCCAACACGAGAGACGTTGCTTTGAGACCGAAAACCCTTTGGTGCGGCCGCCAAAGCAGATGAAGAGCTGGTCTGACGGCCTGAATAGCTGAGACCGCTCAGTATAGATTCTCAATGCCCTGACGGGGCAGAGTAAATGCACCTCTCGCTCGTCCGTGGAAGGAGGTAGCGCTGAGAGGGAAATGACCTGGGCTCTGAACGGGGTCGAGAGCACCTTGGGTGCATCGGCGACCTGCAGGCCCTCTCTGTGAGCCCTGCATGCCGATGCTAGCGCAAGTAGCAGAGTGGTTTTAAGCGTTAAGGGCCGAAGGTCAGCTGACTGCAGTGGCTCGAAGGGTGGACCCTTGAGGGCTGCAAGGACAGTAGAAAGGTCCCAAGAGGGAACGGTAAGTGGTCTAGGGGGATCAAGCCGCCTAGCGCCTCTTAGGAAACGGACAACGAGGCCGTTTCTGCCCACCGTCTGGCCAGCGATAGGTGCGTGAAACGCTCCAATGGCTGCAACATAGACTTTGAGCGTGGAAGGGGTGAGACCGCTATCCAGCCGCTCTTGGAGGAAAGACAGTATCTGGTAGGGCCTGCACGATTAATCCCATGAGATTGTCATGCGTGTCTCATCAGTAAAGCCGGTTCTGTGATTAGCGGTAAATGCTTTCAAATGGAGCGGCACTTAATATACAGAGCCGTAGTTTGCGGACAAGCTACGCAATATCGCATTCATAATCGAAGTTTATTCATCTGTGATTATGAACGCGATATTGCGTAGCTTGTCTGCGAACTACGGCTCTGTATATTAAGTGCCGCTCCATTTGAAAGCAGGTGATGGACATTTACCGCTAATCACAGAACCGGCTTTAATGATGAGACGCGCATGACAAACACATGCGATTAATCGTGCAGCCCTAGTATCTGGGATACGTCACTCTCCACAGGGTCGATGCTGCGCGTCGAGCACCAGTCAACAAAGACAGACCATTTCTGGGCGTAGAGACGCCTGGTGGACGGAGCTCTAGCCTGAGAAATGGTATGTAAAATGTTCCCAGGGAGGCTTAGCGCCTCCCATCGAGGGACCATAGGTGCAGAGCCCACAGCTGGGGCTGGGGGTGCCAGACTGTCCCGTTCGCCTGAGAGAGGAGGTCTCTTCTCAGGGGGATAGGCCATGGGTCTCTCGTGGAGAGCCTGAACAGCTCTGAGGACCAGGTTCGGGTCCTCCAGAGTGGGGCCACCAGCAGGACCCTGTGTTTGTGCTTCCTAAATCGTCTGATCACGCAAGGGATAATTGCGATCGGGGGAAAAGCATAAAGGAGGAGCCTGGGCCAGGTCTGGGCCAGGGCATCCGTCTGTTTTGAAAAGAAGGTTGGGCAGTGAGAGTTGTCTTCTGAGGCGAAGAGGTCGACCTCTGCCTTCCCGAAGATCTCCCAAATCTTTCGTACCGTTTGAGGGTGGAGCATCCACTCGTCTGAGGGGACGTTGCTCCGCGATAGCATGTCTGCCCCAAGGTTCGACTTGCCAGGAATGTGTGTCGCTTTGAGCGATTCCAACCTGGGTGTTGCCCATTCGAGGAGGTGCTTTGCCAGGGCGCCAAGGCGGCTGGACGAAAGGCCTCCTTGGTGGTTTATATACGACACGACCGTCATGCTGTCCGACTGGACTAGGACGTGGTGTCTTTCCAGGAACGCCTGAAAAGAGTTCAGGGCATGCTCTACTGCCAGCATCTCGAGGCAGTTAGCATCTCGAGGCAGTAGTGAGTCCACGAGCCGAAGGCTGGTCTGCTCTCGAAAACGGCGCCCCAACCCGTGTTGGAGGCGTCCGTCGAAAGCACCTTCCTTCTTGTTACCGCCTGAAGGGGGACTCCATGCTTGAACCAGCTGGGGTTCGTCCAAGGTCTCAGGGCTGTAACGCAGGCCTGATTGACCCTGATAAGGAAGCGGCCGTGCCGCCAAGCATGTATTGGAATCCTGAGTTTCAGCCAGTGTTGCAGAGGCTGCATTCGTAGGAGGCCGAGTTGCAGTACTGGGGAGGCGGAAGCCATCAGCCCTAACATCCTCTGGAAAGTCTTCAGAGGGTAACGGGCATTGTTCCTGACTGATGCCGAGAGCTTCTGAATCGTCAGAGCGCGCTCTGGAGAGACTACAGCCCTTATGCGGACTGAGTCGAAGACTGCACCCAGGAACGTGATATGCTGGCTGAGGAGCAGTGATTTCTTGGCAAAACTGACCCTGAGTCCCAGGCACTGAAGGTGGCTGAGGAGCACGGATCTGTGGTATTCTAGCTTGGTACGAGACTGGGTCAGTACAAGCCAGTCGTCGAGGTAATTCAAAACTCGGATCCCCATCTTCCTTAGAGGGAGAAGCGCCGAGTCCATGTACTTGGTAAATGTGCGGGGAGCTAGAGACAGCCCGAAGGGCAGGACCGTGTATTGATAAGCCACACCCTCGAAGGCGAATCTCAAGAAAGGCCTGTGGCGAGGGGCTATTTGGATGTGGAAGTACGCATCCTTCAGGTCCAGTGAGAAGAACCAGTCCCCAGTGCGGATTTGCGCGAGGATCTGCTTCAATGTCAACATTCTGAACTTCCGCCTCATGAGGGAGAGGTTCAGAAGTCTAAGATGGTTCTGAGACCGCCATCTTTCTTGGGGACAACAAAGTAGCGGCTGTAGAAGCCCGACTCGCTCTTTGCAGGGGGAACGATTTCTATGGCTCCCTTCTGTAGCAGAGACGTCACTTCTGCGCGGAGGACATGAGCGTCGTCCGTTTTGACCGAAGTGGTGACCAAACCGCTGAAGCGCGGCAGCCTGCGGGCGAACTGTAGGGAGTAGCCGTTGGATATGGTCCTGATGACCCACTGTGACACTCCGGGGATGGCTTGCCAGGCCTCGACCCGTGTGGCCAGGGGTTGAATAGAGTCCGGTGACAGACCGCTGTGCAGGGGTCTTTGCACCGTCGTTATAGGATGAGGAAATTTGCTCTCTTTTTGGTAATGCAAAAATATTGGGTTCGCCATTAGAACGGCGGTTTGTGTGGGCGCAGTCATTGTGGGCCCAGGGGACATAACCCGATGAATTCCAGCACCCGGAGCTAAGCGAGGTGGTAGGGAATGTAAGCGAGAGAGCTTTTGGGGCGGTCCGGCCGTGGCGAGACCTAACCCCATCCTCTTTCTTCCTGCGTGATCAGGAAGACGCCGGAGGCGTTGGGTCCAGCACTATCTTAGGGCGGGGACCCTGGCGTCTCGGGAGCGTGGAACGTTTCGCTGGGTGGGCCCCTGGGCGCTGCTCCTTGGGTGGCGCTGGTTTTGATGCGGAAGGGGCAGGCTTGCTCTGAGGCTGGGTCGGCGCAGGTTTGGACCGACTTGCAGCAGAAGAAGAGCTGGAGCGCTTTGGCAAGAAATGTCGCATTGCCTGGGACGATTTCTGCGCGGCCGAGAAGCGCTCGGTGAACCCCTCCACAGCTGACCCGAAGACACCTGAGGGCGAGACAGGGGCATCCAAGAAAGCCATCTTGTCTGTGTCTTTGATCTCTGTGAGGTTAAGCCAGAGATGGCGCTCCAACACAACCAGGTTGGCCATGGACCTGCCTATGGCCTGGGCCGTGGTCTTCGTGGCACGCAGGGCCAGGTCGGTACTGGGATGCTGCCGCTGGGATGCACCGCTGTAAAAACGGCGCTTGGGGTTCTTTTAGAGCGGTATAGACCGCGTACGGAAGCTCTGAAGCAGTGGCGGTGAACCACGTTGGTGCGTTGAAAAACGCTCGCTGGATGGCAGCAGGAGACTCGCTGAAAGCGAAACCGGAAGCCCCCGGCGGGCGGCGAGAGCAGCGCTCTGGGCGGCAGTCTTTGGCGGCGCCGGCGGGAGCAGGCGGCGGATTAAGCTGTCCTCTGCGGGGCCTTGTTCCACGGCATAGAGAGCTCGTTCGGCGGCGAAGGCGATCAGCAGGATCCAGTGAAGCGTAGATCGTCGCTGAAGGAGAGAGAACTGAATCCAACGGCGAAACGCTGGCTTATATAGCCATAAGCCACGCCTGTTTTAGCGGGCTTGTTGGCGCGCTATTTCGCCATCATTGGCTCGAAGAGTTTCATTCCTTTGAGCCAATAGACGTGCAGTTTTCACTGCGCTATTGTAAAAGGCTTCAGCAAGGAGGAAAAATTAGCTTTTCCCCATACGCAGTATGAGTGAGAGTATCGAAAGGGAACTATCTATCTATCAAACTAAATCTATCTATCTTTCTAAACTAAATCTATCTATCTTTCTAAACTAAATCTATCTTTCTAAACTAAATCTATCTATCTATCAAACTAAATCTATCTATCTATCAAAATAAATCTATCTAAATAAATCTATCTATCTAAAATGGTTTATAACATTCATACTGGGAAGCAGCCTAACTCCCTAGCAACCAAACAGAGTACCCTAGCAACCATTTTGGAAAATCTATATCTCTGCATCAGAACATCGTGCAGACATGGGGGTTGGTTTATATTATCAAGCAGCCTTTGGAGTATCATCATTGGTAGCTTCCAAGCCACTCCCTAGCAACCAAACATAGTACCCTATCAACCGTTTTACAAAATCTATATCTCTGCATCAGAACATCGTAGAGACATGGGGGTTGGTTTATATTATCAAGCAGCCTTTGGAGTATCATCATTGGTAGCTGCCAAGCCACTCCCTAGCAACCAAACAGAGTACCCTAGCAACCGTTTTGCAAAATCTATATCTCTGCATCAGAACATCATAGAGACATGGCGGTTGGCTCATTTGACTCATGCTTGCAATCTGGACTTCCAACATGCTATACATGCTAGCAGTGAATAGCTACATGCTAATAGTAAGTGCTAAAGTGAACTAAGAACATGCTAATAACTCTATGAAAACTCCATAGTAACCATCTGTGACAACTACCAACCACCTAGCAACATCATAGCAACCACCCAGGTTACCATAGCAACCACCTAACAACCACCCAGAACACCCTAGCAACAGCTTAGCAACCACTCATATTACCCTAGCAACCGTATAGCAACGCCTTAGCAACCACCCGAGTACCCTAGCAACCGCATAGCAACACCCTAGCAACCACCCCGGGTACCCTAGCAACCGCAATCTAACTACTAAACTAAAACTTAAACTTTTAAACTGAAAACTGTCAAACTTCACACTTTTAAAACTACTTTAAACTTTCTGGACTGGCTTTTTCAAGCCAACTTAAAGTTTGTCCTCAAACTTTTTTATCTAGTTATTCTTCCGTCTTCTTCTGAGCCAAGTTTTAGACTGCATCTCCTCCTAGAGCTCTAAAGCTACAACCACCAAACTCGGCCCAGACCTTCAATCTGTTCTGACTCGAGTTGCTATATCTTTTCAGATTGATCCGACTTACGGTTTTCCTAAAAATACTGATTAAAATTGGAAAAAACTCCCATTGACTTACATTGAAAATCTGAACATTCCATCAACCTCCAACTGTTAAAATTCAAATCAAAACAAACTCAAGCCAATAAAACTCAATGAACTATGTACTATTACTGAGCCATTCAAACTCATAAACTAACTTTCTACTAACAATATAACTATCTATCTAACTCAAATTCAAATCAAAACAAACTGAAGCCCATTAAACTCAATGAAGCTTCCATTTAATGTACTATTACTTAGCCATTCAAACTCACTCAAACTCATAAACTAACCAACTTTCTAACTATCTAACTTACTTACTAACCATCTAACAAACTATCTATCTAACTATTTAACTATATCTATCTACACACACTCACTCACACTTACTTACTCATACATTATCTAGCTTTTAAACTACTAAACTAAAACTTCAACTATTTCAAACTAAAAAGCTTCAAACTTCAAGCTTTTAAAACTAATCCATACCTTCTGGCTAGGCTTTTTCAAGCCAACTTAAAGTTTGTCTACGAACTTTACTCATCTAGTTAGATTTGATATACGGCGTCTTCCCGTCACCTCCTCAACTTTCCCTTAGTGTGTTTTTACACGTATAAAAGGCAACAGTTGTATTACACCGTCCAGTTTTTTCTTTGAACGATGATGTGAGCTCCTGTTGTAATTCTCGATTCAGCATAAATGACCTACAATTGCAACATTTTTCACAATCGCGGCAGAAAATCAAAAATACTGCCATAACTTCACTAACAGAAAGGCAGCGCGATATAAACAAACCCAGACTAGAACTGAACGCGGAGAGACGGCAGCTTCACATTCTCTATATCTACCTCCTCGATGGCAGGAAAGTCTTTCAATTCAGTGGAAAAGTCGCTCATCTTCATAACATAAAGATCACATCCAACATATGTTGTGATTTTCTGTTTATACCTTTCTAATCCAGCACAGAAAGGACTTTTCTCCATCTCTCCCATTCTAATTTTTACTGCTTGCCCTCCACCAGTATTTTGCGCGTCACCAGAACCATGTGATTGCAAACAACCTATTCCAAAACAATTTCAGAACTAGTATCGGAGGCTTGAGCCTTGATAGCAGAATGATACTGATGATACAGTTATTATTGCAGTTGAGAGAGAGACAGAGAGAGACAGAAAGACAGAAAGAGAAAGAGGGAGAGAAAGAGAGAGAAAAAGAGAGAGAAAGAGAGAGTTCCATGAAAGGTGGTCACACTTGAGTTGAGCTCCACATAAATTGCGAGGAAAATGAGAAAATTTTACCAATAACCTAGAGAAAATACAAAATTCACCATAAAACATCATCTAGAAAACATCTAGACAAAGCTTTTGTTGAATTAGGACAGTTTTTTTTAACACTGTCACCTGAATCTGAGGAAAATTCAAGAGGAGATAATCATAGGACAACCCTCTGTAGAAGAGGATATTCATGTTTGAAAGGATAACATCAAGCAACAACAACAACTAAGAAAACTTATAAGAAAAGAGGTAAAAACATATGAAAAGACAGTGCTATTTATCTCTCATTGGATATTTGCTTAAAAAGAACAGCACAGAAAGACTTTTTTTTTTTTCATCTTCACAAAATCAGTGAAGTGTCATATTTTGGCATATTTATTATCTTCACTGAGAGAAAATAAACAAAAAACTGGCAGTTATTTCAGTTGATTCTGTTTACATTCGAAATCAACTATGGCCAGTACATCATCTTGGCACCCACCCCTTCTGCCCTCAGAAGAGTTCTGGGGCTGGTTGCATAAACCACTTAGACTAGTCTTAAAAGTTAAGACACTAATGTTTTTCTTGAAGAGTGGTCATAATTGTTTAAAGTCTGTAACATAAAAAGGTAGATTGGTGTAATTTGAATTGGAAAAATAACATTGATTACCCCTTGGTTTACTGCAATTTTGTCAAACTAGTTCTTAAGACACAAGGTCGTCCCAATTTGCATACTTATGCACTATTCTATGAAGTTTTAAGTATAAATAGTTCGAGTAGTGCATTCACACTGAAAGTTCCAAAAAGAAAGTACACTTTAAATACCCGGATGATGCACTAAATTAACGGAAAAAATTAAGTGTGGAATGTTGGACACTTCATGCACTCAACTGACGCAGCTTTGATTACGTAGCGGAGGGGAAGTGAGGATCAGACTCTGTTGTTAAATGACAAAATAACCTTATACAATTCACGCACTACATGGATGAGTGCATAGTGCACAAGTACAAAGTGTATAAGTGCATAGTGTATAGTGCGTCATTTGGGACGCAACTACAGTCTTAATATAGTGACTAGGTTTATGCAACTGGCCTCTGAAGCCTGCAACCAGAGCGTTAGGCCGAAACAACACCCATATGTGGAGGTCATCGCACTGCACTATCCCAAGATGTCACAAATGAAACAGCACGGAAAGTCTACAAAAACAAAAGACTGACTGACAACCCAGAAACACTTTTTGCAGACCTACAAAAAGATGGCAGCATAAGTAACCTGATATTCTACACAAATAAGCCCTATGCATGGCACAAGGCCATCACTACATACTACCCCTCTGCTGAAAGAAAAGGCACCTGTGGGGGTTTCCAGCTAAAAATAAGAAACGAGGAAGACACAACTACCACCAACATTAATATCTACAAAACAACGGGTATAGTGGTGGTAAAGAGCATCAATGGGCTTTTTGAGCAAGACTTCCTCTGCATCAAAGACAGAGAACAGAAAGAGACCATAACCAGCAACCAACTAATCACTCCTGAGGAGTTAGTGTCCACCATCCACAAAGATGAGGATCAGACAGAACAGAGAGACCCTTCGAGTATAAACTAGATCAAAGACCCCCATTCACACTGCTTTTGCACTGACATGGGGGAGAGGTTCACAGAGCTAGAGGGAGAAATGGTACAGCTCAAGGAGATGATCTTTTCCTTGCAAAAAGTTCAGACAAAAGACCAGACAAGCAACAACCCCACAGCCAAGCAGAGAGAAAGGGACAGCCTCAGGAGAGAGCTGTCTACACTGCAGACTGAAGTAAAGGAACTTCAGCAGGAGAGAGAGGAGCTGAGGGTCCAGCTGGAGACACTGGAAACACTGTTCAATAGACTGAGATACACAGGACACAACTAACAGCAATGAGGGTGGAAATAAGAGAACTGGGGCAGGACAGAGGAGCACAGCACAGTGAGTTCAACTCATCAGAGGAACCGGTGGAGCAGGACACCCTTCACCCTGTCCCTGACCAGAGGTCGCTCTTTTAATTGATTCAAATTGGAAATTTATTGATGAAAAGAAGCTCTTTCCCAAACACAGAGTGGCCAAACTCTGGTGTCCGAACACTTAAATCACTAAGTGTGGACAAACTGGGATCCCCAAGCCATATAATAATCCACACTGGCACAAACAACCTGAGAGCCCAACAGGAGAGGGTGGCTACATCATTACAAACAGTGATTGAAAAGGCCTCAACCACCTTCCCACACACTAAAATTACCATCTCCACACTGCTGCCCTGAAAAGACTTCAACCCTGACACTATCCAGCGGGTGAATGCCAACCTCTCCCGTGCCTGTGCACTTAAACCCAATGTGCACCTGGCACACCACCCCACCCCACCCTGGACTTCACATGCCTCTACGACCATGTCCATCTGTACAAAACAGCTGTTCCTGTCTTTGCCAAGACCCTAAAAAATGTGGCCTTGAATCGGAACCGCAACAGCACCCCCAGGAGCAACAGAGTCCAACAACCTCCACCCAGACCTATAAGAAAGCACAGTGTACCCCCAGAGAGAACATCCAGAAGACTTCCATCATGACATCAGCACTCTCACATGCTGAGACCATCCCAGCCAGCACCTCAGCATCTTCTCCCAGCCCTCACATCCTCACATTCAGTGAATCAGGCCAGACCAAAGCATCAAATCATCTACTGCATCCTCCTCCCTACCCCATTCATACAAAGCAGGCCCCTGGCAGCCACAGCTATGCTCAGATAGTGAGCAGAAAACCAACAACAGGACCAGTGCAAGCCACAACAATAGAGCTAAGAGACATCTGCCAGATGCTCAATCTCATCTGCTCACACCTATTGTCATAGGTCAAAACGTATCAACAAAACTAAGACCCTATGAACAACAAAGCATTTATAATATCATGTTGGAATAATCAAGGTCTGAGATCAATTACCTTTGGCCTCAAAAGCAGAAACACAGATTTCAACTCAGAAATAAAAAATTCAGACATCATCATCCTGCAGGAGACATGGAGCAGAGATGGACCCACCAGCTGCCCCGAAGTCAACAGAGAACTCATCATCCCATCCATTAAACTTCCTGGAGTGACACAAGGAAAAGACTCAGGAGGCATGCTTACATAGTACAAATCAAATCTTGTCCATGCCATCAAAGTAGTTAAAACAGGACAATTCTATACATGGTTAGAAATTAATAGGACAGTCACCGCAACAGAGAAAAACATCTTCCTATGTGCCACTTATATCCTTCCAGCAGAGTCTTCCTGGGTGATTCTCACGAAAACTTGGTTTTAAAAATGCCAAGCATGAAAATGTAAAAAATGCTTAAATTTACTTTTTTTTTTCCAGACATTAGAAACAAAGTCTGGACTATTTGTGAAAATTAATTTAAAAACTTTTACTTATCATTTAACACTTTTTTTGAACATAATTTCGAAAATAAGTCCTAAAAAATCTCATTACCGCAACAGTCTGAAAATATCAACACTGTTAGAAAAGCTAATATATTTTCACATTTTTAAAAATGGATTATTAATAGTCATGCACAGTTACTTGAAATTCTGAAATAATATTTATTTTTAGTTTAACAGTTTTTTTTATTTTGATTAATTTCTCTCATTACCGCAACACCTTCCACAATTTACAACCATTTTTTTTAAATATTTCGATGAAACCTGACGTATTTTCAAAATAACATGATAAATCTGAAAGAACATAATTTGTAGATTCTGCACATGCATTTAAAATCAAAGTACTATGTTGCTATTAATTAAATTAACATTTAATGAACATCTGTTGCGGTAATGATACATAGGTTTCGGAAATTAGGTTAATTATTTCGGTAATGATAATACGTATTCTTGTCTAAGATTTTGTTAAAAACAAATTTTAAAGTAGAAAAAACTGATAATATTTGCACAATCATGCATTCAAGTTCAAAACTTGAATGTGGTTGTGGTTGTTTCAAAACAAAAAAACAAGTTGCAGAACTGTTTACATGTACTCTAAACATTGTAATCTGATTCAAATATCCGTTTATATGTGTTTTATATACATTCCGATTAAAACATTTAAAACATTTCGCCACACTAGAGTGACGCTGTCACTGAAATAAACAAATCTGATTGCACGGTATGGTTTGGAGTTGACTCGAGGAGCGACGAGTCAAGAAGATATATCATTCTGGACTTGCCAGGCAAGCGGTAACCAGGGTTGCGTCAACAGACGATGATCATGTATCGACGATAGCCAGAGATATTGTCAAAAGCATCAAATCTTGGCAATATTAAGAGGATTTGGTATTTCCAATTAATTTAGGCCTGTTACATTCTTCTAGTCTATTACTATAACTATTTGGTTCAGCTACTTTTATTATTAAATTAATATTAGACGTGCTGTGAGGATAATAAAAGATTAGGCTATTTGCTGTCTTTGAAAATGTTTTAAACATTTTTTTTTAGGTCTATTATAGACCTATAATTCGTTGTATAATTAAAAATATTGTGTGTAGGTAATAATATTACCTAACACTGCAGTCATCAATGAAAATTGAGCGCAGCTTTACTTCAAGCACCGACTTCAAAAAAAACAACCTGTTTAACACTAAATACTATTATTCTCATTTGTTTCACTAGCCTATATGTACGGCCACAAGAGAAATAATGGAATACAGTTATATACTGTTATCAGCATATTATGTTGAAATTCGTCTCTGAGAGAATATGCTCCGTTAATGCAGCATCAGACAGCTCCGTCACTGTTTACTTTCACCTTCTGTAGTGAATACTGACCGAGGTTGAGACTTTTTCATCGGCATAACTCTTGCGCAAAGTTTGCACGTTGCTTCTTGAGTGAGATATCCATTGGCTCCCCTTCTTGTTTTAAAACGGTAAGATTTTCAATATTATGATGAAGGGATACATAAGCTACTGTCTGTTGGCATACATCTTTACAACTAAAGTTCCAATCCGATCGAAATTTCATTCGGATCGAGCTCAATCGGATCGATTAAGTGTTTACATGAACGTTTTTCAATCTGACTGACTGAATCTGCTTTTGTTGATGTCAGCTTAAAGAGAAACAAACAGTAATTTTGATTCAAATATATTAAATATTAAAGATATTAAATATGGACATACTAATATCAAATAACAGATAAATAACATATCTTTTAATCTTAAACTTCTCTCTTTTAGAGTTTGCAGGTAATTACCTCAATGGACCCACATAACTGCCTCTTTTTAGTTCCGACCATACTCATACGTAAAGTTACTCCACCCCAAAATGAAAATTGTCATTAATCACTTACCCCCATGTCGTTCCAAACCTGTAAAAGCTTAGTTCATCTTCGGAACACAATTTAAGATATTTTGGATGAAAACCGGGAGGCTTGTAATTGTTCCATTGACTGCCAAGTAATTAACACTCTCAAGGCCCAGAAAAGTATGAAAGACATCCTCAAAATAGTCCATCTGCCATCAGTGGTTCAATCTGAATGAAGCGGCAAGAACACTTTTTTTGTGCACAAATATATACAAAATAAAATATCGACTTTATTAAACTTTTTCTTCTCCTCTGTGACACTTCCTGGAAGCACGTTCATGAGTTCACAAGCAGTCCACGACACAAGCGTACAGACCAAACATGCTAGACAAGCGTGCCTCAGATCATGCACAATGCATACACCGTGACCTGCTAACGTAGAGGCCAGTGTACAGACAGAGAACGCTGGAAGACGCTGTGCTTTATCTGTACGCATGTGTCGTGGTCTGCTTGTGAACTCATGAACGCGCTTCCAGGAAGTGTCACGGAGGAGAAGAAAAAGTTTAGGAAAGTCGATATTTTGTTTTCTTTGTGCACAAAAAGTGTTCTCGTCGCTTCATAAAATTCAGATTGAACCACTGATGGCAGATGGACTATTTTGACGATGTATTTCATATTTCATCTGGGCTTTGACAGTTGGCAGTCAATGGAACAGTCACAAACCTCCCGGTTTTCATCCAAAATATCTTAATTTATGTTCTGACGAACAAAGCTTTTAGAGGTTTGGAAGAAGCGGCTAACAATTCTGCGCATTAATCTTCTCTGGCTGTTGGGTAATATTCTCTGATCTCTCTTCTGTCTTTTCCTTAGGTTTAAAGTATCTTTAGTCCTGTCCAGAAGCTTCTCTTCTGTGTTATTTTTCTTTTCTTCGTTTTGGGTGATTCTTTTGGGGTAGATGTTTTTATTTCTCTTGGTGTCTACACTGCGTTCCAAATTATTATGCAAGTGACATATCAGTAAGATTTCAGTAGAATAAACATTTTAGATTTTTGTTTTTCTAAGAAAATGTTTGTTTGTTTGTTTGTTTATTTATTCATGTCTTTTTAGATAACTGGTATCAATCTCAGACAAATTAATTTGCCAGATCTATGGAAACCCTACTTAGAGGTTATTCCACATTATTAAGCAAGTCACAGTTTTCATGCAATATGGGGAGGAAGAAAGATCTTTTTGAAGATGAAAAGCATGAAATGGTGCAATGTTGTGCAAAAGGCATAAAAACAACTAATATTGTGTGAAACTGAATGGAGATTATCAAATTATCATAAGATTTGTGAGTCATATAGAGCACAGCAGAACTCGGTCAGATAAAGGCTTATTAATGAAAGTTCCTGTCAAAAAAAAAAAATTGTATTAAAAGGGCAGCTATAAAAAAGCCAGTGTTGAGCAGCAAACAGGTATTTGAAGCTGCTGGTGTCTCTGGAGTCTCAAGAAGCTCTCCATGCAGGATGGCAGTTGCGCGTAAAGATGCATTTCAGACACCACTAACCAAACCTAACAAAGAGAAACATTTACAGTGGGTGTAGAAATACATGAAGACTAATTTTTTAAATAGTTTTATTCACTAACTAATGCTGTAGATGGTCTAAACGGATGGATTTCTGGATGGCTGGTGAATGGCCACCATGTTCCAACAAGACTGCAACGTCAGCAAGGAGCTAGCAGGTGATGATTTGGGCTGGAATATTGGGAAATTAGATGGAAGGTCTCTTTAGGGTCTCTGAGGGTATTTAAATGACTTTTGCAAGATATGTGGAGATCATAACTGGCCATTTTCAGCTATGGTATAAAAAGGAGGATAGTGCCTTCTGAAATACTATGCACTATGCACTATCCCATGCTGCAAAAAAAAAAAAAAAACACCACAGCAATAAATAATTCTGTTTGAAAATGTATTTCTACACTCACTGTAAATGTTTCTCTTTGTTAGGTTTGGTTAGTGGTGTCTGAAATGCATCTTTACGCACAACTGCCAGCCTGCATGGAGAGCTTCTTGAGACTCCAGAGACTCCAGCAGCTTCAAATACCTGTTTGCTGCTCAACACTGGCTTTTTTATAGCTGCCCTTTTAATACAGTTAATTTTTTTGACAGGAACTTTCATTAGCCTTTATCTGACCGAGTTCTGCTGTGCTCTAAATCACTCACAAATCTTATGATAATTTGATAATCTCCATTCAGTTTCACACAATATTAGTTGTTTTCATGCCTTTTGCACAATATTGCATCATTTCATGCTTTTCATCTTCAGAAAGATCTTGCTTCCTCTCCATATTGCATGAAAACTGTGACTTGCTTAATAATGTGGAACAACCTCTAAGTAGGGTTTCCATAGATCTGGCAAATTATTTTGTCTGAGATTGATACCAGTTATCTAAAAAGACGTGGATAAATAAACAAACAAACATTTTCTTAGAAAAACTAAAATCTGAATGTTTATTCTACTGAAATCTTACTGATACTGTATGTCACTTGCATAATTTGGAACGCAGTGTATATCTCATTTTTGGGGGGAGTTAAGTTGATGTCATTACGCTGTAAAGAAAATTGATATATTTATACAAGTTGGAAACTAAAAAAACTAAAAAAAGAGCTTTAGAACTTTTGAGAATAGTGTATATTGTGTTAGTTGAACTTAATTACATTAAAATTATAATTATACAGTTATTTTAACTTAACTGTTGTTTGGCTTTGAAAATAATGTTTAAGTTCAGTAATCTTACATTAATACAAATGATGTGAAACTTCCTTAGTTACTCTACCTTGTGTAGACCTCCATACAGTTATTTATACTTATTGAAATGGAAACTTAACTGAAAATAACCTTATTCACTCTAATAGTGACTTGAAACAAAACACAACTGTTACAATGAATTATAAAAAAAACATCATGTCATCATAACTCAAAAAAAAGTTATTCAGGAGCATCATCCGTGATCAATCTGAGCATGTTCAGCAGCCTATTAGTTGCACCTGACCATAAAACCTGACATTTTAAGCTCTTGCCTTTTAATATTTTAATAATATAAGTTGCTCCTACTAAATTAAGTATAAATTTACATCTTTTTAATGTTGACCTCTACATTTGAAAGTTCGGTCAACCTTTAAAATAGATTTGACAAAATTTTTTTTACTGGGACATTTACCTGCTGAGTCAAGAATGGCTGTTCTTTTGGGGCAGCATCTTGAAGATTTTCTTGAACTTCATTTGCTTCTTCAAGAATTCTCATTTCCGAAACAGAAGTTGTCTTTACCGCAACTGCTGTTAAATGGTTGCGGTATATGAGAATGGTGTTGCGGAGGATGAGGTACCTCAGTATGTTTTGCTAACAATAGAGAAGCAATTAAGGCTTTGCTAATTTTTTACTCAGTGCATATAATTAGACTTTAATAAAGCACATTTTCATAAAAAATTGTAAATCTAACAATTTTCGAAATGTAGAAAACTACCTGTTTCGGTAATGATAATCGAAATGTCGTGTAAGCATTCTGACAAGAGAATATTTAACATTTAACTGGAGAGATATAAAGAGATGATCTTACCTGGTAGCCATCTTGAAGTAACTGGCCCATGTGCTTGGCTACTCAAAATCAAACTCTATTTAAATTCTGTATTCTGTGCTTAAACAATCCTCAAAAAGTGTTGCGGAGGATGAGAACATCTGGCATGGACACATCATTTTCCTAATTTTTCTTCTTTATTATTATACATGAATATTCAGTAAATTGTTTTTCTGTCATCTGAAATAATCTAGTAAAACATCCATTAATTTTTTCTAAATTATTTTATGTTAATTTGTTTAAATTACAACATAACACACGTTCAAACACAGCCGGACGCATTGCGGTAATGAGAATTTCAGCAGAAAATGCAATAAAATTGAAAAATAATAAATTCTTATGTTGAAATCACACATTGTGCAAGGTAGAGAACAGTATTGTCTTTATTCTGATGCTTTTTAATATTACTATATTACACATTTTATATTTAAAATCATTAGTGCCGTGGTGTTTTAATGGTTTCGTGAGAATCACCCTCCTATTTTAATGAGGAGAGTTTCTCTATTCTTGAAGTAGACAGCGCTGACAACTAGTTTCTGTGTTCCTCTTTCTGCGCGCGATCTTCACGTTTTGTGCAGCTACTGTTTGTTTGAGTGTTCATGCCACAATGCAGCTGGCCGAGCGTGGTAGCTCAAAATAATTATACACATCCGATCGTGTAATCGCTTGAATGTCCAAACCATAAAATAAATACAACTGACAAAGTTTAGGGAAGATGCAAGGCTCACCGCTCGCACGCCATTACTATGTGTTGAACCGGCGTTCACCTGCGCGTTTTGCTTTTATGCCACTGACTGGACGGGACAGAGTCATGTGGCTACACATAATATGCTTTTAAGGGGGAAGGATTAAAAAAACGAAATAACCGAAATGGGAAAATTACGTCGGTTAGAGGTTCTGAATTTCGGTTTCGATTACTTTTCGATTAATCGTCCAGCCCTACTTTTAGATCAATTCCTTGCCACTCCTTTCCTGCATAAAAGTGAAGGTGCAAACCTAACAGTAGACAAGCTGAACAAAATATTTGAGGTCTGTGCAACATTATCAAACTTAAAAACCACAAAAACAAAAGCAAAAAGACAAAAGAATTAGGAAGGAAGAAAGAAAGAATTCTATCAAACCATAAACACAGAGATGCTGACAATGAGAACATCCGTCATCTCTATCATGGAAAACTTAAACATTATACGAATACTTTAAGTAGAAAGAACAAAACACAAAAAGTCAACTTAGAAAAATTAAAGAATCCTTAGAATCCAACCACTTCTGGAAACATTGGAACACACTAAACAAATCTTACCATTAAGAACTAGCCATCCAGAATGGAGATGTTTGGATAAACCACTTCTCCAACCTTTTTAGTAATATAGTCAACAATTGGGAACAAAATGCAATGTACGAAAAACTAAGGGTTTTAGAGTCGACCATCAAAGACTACCAGTAAGTGTCAAAGTGTCAAGCCCAACACAATGGCACTATGTCTCTACAAAGCATAACCCTGCAGACCATGCCACCCGCTCTGTTTCAGCAGCATTGTTGAGCACAACTACCTGGCTTACAGGACCCACCTTCCTGTTGCAAGTGCATCAGAATCTGCCACTGGAGGAGGAATTCGACCTCATCAAGCATTACTCATCAGTTGGATGTGGAGGTTCGTCCTCTTGTTACTACCCTTTCTACTGATGATTCTCATCTTGAATGTCAACGATTCGAGCGATTCTCTTCTTGAAAATCATTAGTCAGAGCCATAGCTTCTCTCATACATGTCGCTCAGACTTACAAGTCGTCTGATGATACAGAAAGAACCTGCAGATCATGACATTATTGTGCTAAGCCTCGTACAGCGAAGGAGTTGCTACAAGCAGAGGAAGTCATAATCAAGAGTGTGCAGAGGAAAGCTTTCCAAGAAGAGCTTACCTGCATTACCAAAGGAAATGACATTCCCAGGTACAGTGCTCTGAGAAAACTGAACCCTTACATAGATAGCAGAGGCCTTCTCAGGATAGGAGGTCGGCTGAAGAATGCAATTCTGGATCTCAAAGAGAAGTTTCCTTTGATCATTCCAGGACGCAGTCATGCTGCAAAACCTCTGGTGGAGCATTACCATGATCGAGTCAAGCATCAGGGTCGTGTGTTCACTGAACTTATCAACAGCTTATCAACAGCATTCTACACAAGTGTGTCATGTGTAACAAGCTTCAAGGGAAGGTAACTGAGCAGAAGATGGCAGACTTACCCATCAATCGTCTGAGCACTGAACCCCCTTTCACCTATGTTGGGCTTGATGTTTTTGGACCCTGGACAGTAGTCGCGAGACGCACACGAGGAGGACAGGCACAAAGCAAAAGATGGGCTGTTCTTTTCACTTGTTTGAGTACACGTGCCATACACATCGAGCTGATTGATTGCATGGATTCATCCACCTTTATAAATGCCTTGAGAAGATTTTTTGGACTGATTCGTTCGGACTGTGGGACCAATTTTGTAGGCGCCTGTAAGGAGCTGGAAATTGTGCTAACCGATTCTCAACAGCCTAGTGTGAAGAGGTATCTGGGTGGAGAAGGTTGTTCATGGGTCTTCAATCCACCTCATGCATCCCACATGGGAGGAGCCTGGGAGCGGATGATAGGAGTCTCCAGGCGCATACTGGATTCCATGCTCCAGCAAATCAGTCCTTCCTGCTTGACACATGAAGTGTTGTCTACTCTGTTGGCAGAGGTTGTAGGAATTGTCAATTCAAGACCTCTTGTTCCTATTTCTTTAGACCCAGACTCACCTTTCTTGTTGATGCCAGCCATGCTCCTAACTCAAAAGGGTCTGTAATACTGTTCGTAGGGTTTAGGAAGGAAGACGACAAGGGTCGGGTATGACTGCTGGCTGCTTTTATTTTAATAATAAAGATGCAAACAGGCACAAAACAATCAACAACCAAACAAAACAAATCCTCCGGCACTTCAGTCCTTCTGGTACGTGTGGCAGCCAGCAGTCCTTCTCTCTCTCACTCACTCCTGTTTCTCCTGGCGTTAAGTACTCTCTCCACGCCAATTACTGCAACAAGAGACAGGTGTTTGTTATTTGCACTTAACCCGCTCATTCACCGCGCCTCTACTGACGCTCTCCCCCGCTGCAGCGTTCACTGAACCACGCCCCCCCCTGCCACAGGGTCATTCAGTCCTCTCACCTCCAGGTGACTTCAAGGAAACCGATCTCCACAGACAGCAATGGAGACGGGTACAGCATCTTGCCACCACTTTCTGGAGTAGATGGAGGCGTGAATACCTCACAACGCTTCAAAGCGAAGCAAGTGGCAAAGGGAACAACGAAATCTAAGAGAAGGCGATGTGGTCCTTCTTAAGGATGCTCAAGCCAAGCGCAATGAATGGCCTATGGCTCTTGTAACAAAGATTTTCACCAGCAGTGATGGAAAAGTGAGAACAGTTGAACTAAGAGTTGCAAGGAATGGGACAATCAAGACATTCCTCAGACCTATATCAGAAACTATTCTTCTCATGCCAACAGAAAACTGATATTTTGTGAGGTTTATATGAACATTCCCTTTATCTCAGTTGGTTATATAGTGGTATCGAAACAATACCAGGCGGGGAGTGTCATGGCATACAATTATTTGTTATTTCTTAGCACCATCTTGTGGCAGTTTGGTGTAACAACAAAGAAAATTGATGACTGTGAGCTGTTTTCTTAGTGGTTGGTTTAGGTCATGTGACTCTTGGGTTAGAGGTTAACCAGGAAATAACCGCAGTGCTCCAGATTCTTTCCATGCGGTTAGCTCTCTGTTTCCTTTATGTTTTGTGCCTTGGAAAGGCTTTGCCTGTAAGTTGTTACCTTTCTTTTAATATGCGTATATATTTGTAATTAATAAGTTTGAGTTTAAATTGAACTATTCTCTTACGATGGTAATTCGCGAACAACAATAATACTAAGCGAAGTTGAATGCAGCCAGTTGTGCATTCATAGAACATTGTAAATGCTGTAAATTCATTCATGTTTATTCGTGAACATTCTGTAACAAGACATTTGTAATCTTTGTATGTTTCAGTTTTACAAAAAAGAGAAAGAAGAGGAAAGAACATAACAGTAAAAACCTTCAACTTTACTCCTGCGTCTGACTTTTTCTGACTCCTGTTAGCTATCTGTCAGTTTTGCGTAGATGAAACACGCATCTGGGACAGAATAGGAAGCATGGCATTAGTTTTTGCTGTTATGCTGATGATACTCAGGTCTATACTTCCTCTTGCCCTGACAAATCTTACTAATTCACAAAATTAACGGAATGCATAGCTGATACAAAAAAATTGGATGACTAGCAATTTCCTACTAAATTCTGAAAAAACAGAGATTCTAATTATTGGACCAAAAACCTCTGCACATAATAACCTAGAATACTGTAACACTTGATGGATGTTCTGTCAAGTCTTTGTCATTAGTTAGGAACCTGGATGTGCTTTTTTACACCAATCTTTCATTTGACAAACGCATTCTTCTATCGTAAAAATATATCTAACTTACAACATATGCTCTCAATGACAAATGCAGAACAGATAGTTCATGCGTTCATGGCCTCAAGGCTAGGTTATTATAATGCTCTACTGGGTGGTTGGCCTGCATGCTTAATAATCAAACTCCAGCTGGTCCAAAATGCAGCAGCTAGAGTTCTTACTAGAATCAAGAAGTATGACCATATTAGCCCGGTTCTGTCAACACTGCACTGATTAAACATCATGTAAATTTTAAAATCTTGCTAATTACTTACAAAGCACTTAAAGTCCCTGTAAAGTCATTTTAAAGTATGTGTTTTGAGCTTTTCACACCACAGAAAAATGTGTTATTAACCACCCAGCCAAATTTGAATGATTAAAAAAATCTGCAAGTAAATGAAATAAGTTATCAAAATCTCGAAAAAATAGGCAGTGCTCTTTGCTCTCAAACGCTAGGGGCGTGTCCGCTGTCGGCGCTGAAACCACACCCACTCGCGAGAGCTGCCGTCTCAACTTACTTGTCTAATGAGTCAAACATACTGATGCATATAAACAAAAGAATCACGTACGAGGGTTGCACATTTTAGTAGAGTTAATGTGGACTACCTACTAATTATACACAAACTCGGTAACTTACACTCATTGGTGGGCACGTAGCCTACTGCCGGACTGTTGTTGAGTCAACAAATGACGGTGCCACGAGACGGGTGGAAATAAAAAGACTGAGTTGTATTGTATATTATAACAACCATGTTATATGCATTTGCGTGACGAAGGCATTACTAGCTAAATGTACAAAGGGCTGTATGACTGTAATGACACTCGAGACACAGCAAGTGAACCGCGCCACGCTCGGTGCGTCATCGACAGTTATATAGTGTTAGGGGAGGGGCTATGCTCGGGGGACGATGTGCGTCATTAGACCCCCGTTTTAGCTCCGCCCAAAAAATCCTGAGCAGAGACTTGGTGGAAAACTGTTTAACGCTCTAACTTCACAATTAAGCATTACTCAATTCACACACTTTGTAATGTGTTTCAGCAATACATTTGTAACATTTATAAAGTGTTTAGAAAGAATTATCAGAATTGACTTTACAGGGACTTTAATGGTTTAGCTCTTCAGTACTTGAGCAAGCTCTTAACATATTATAGTCCTTCGTGTCTATTGCAATCTCAAAATTCTGACCAGTTGATAATAGAAGTCAAGAATATCAATATTGACTGCTAGTGGTAGATATTTTTCCTTTTTAGCACCTAAACTTTGGAACAGTCTTCCTAGCATTGTTCAGGAAGCAGACACACTCTGTCAGTTTAAATCTAGACTAAAAACACATCCCTTTAACGTGGCATACACATAACACATTATCTACTTCTATAATTAAAATCTTGTTCAAATCTTCTATAATTCTAAATTGTTAGGTCAGCCGGAACTGGGAACACTTCCCATAACACCAGATGTACTCGCTACATCATAAAAAGAATGGCGTCTACGCTAATATTAGTTTCTTTCTGTTTATCCCAAGGATTACCATAGTCTGCCAGATCCAGGCTGTATCCAGATGAGATGAAGGATTGGCGCCTAGACACAACTACAATGCAGCCCTGAAGTGTCAACTAAACTATCCCCTGTGAAGGCCTCCTTCCCTTTCCTTTCCCCATGTATAGATAAAACATTATCAAAATGATTCCAGTTCGCATGGATCTGCAAAAACGGCTAATAATTCTCTATTATGCAGACCAGACAAGTAATTTGGCAATGACGCTTTGTAAAGAAAGACTAAGTGTCTGTGCACATACACATTCAAATGCGCATACCTATAGAATAAACACATAAATGAATGGCAAGAACGCATTAAAAGCCTAAGTTAATAATGAATGATTTTTATAATGGAAGTGATTCAATCAAAAACTTAATTTAGCTCAATAACTTTTTCCTAGAGCTGCTGTAAAGCCAAAACAATCTGTCCATTAATTTTACTATTATCAATGTGAAGCTGCTTTGAAACAATCTGTATTGTAAAAAGCAGTATATAAATGAAGATGACATGACTTGACTTGACTTCACTACTGTGTGTGTGCACTTGGATGGGTGAAATGCAGAGCACAAATTCTGGAGTCTGGGATACCATACTTGTCTACACGTTACTTCACTTACACTTACTTAAATAACCTTAAAGGTGCCCTAGAACGTTTTTTCACAATATGTTATATAAGTCTAAGGTGTCCCCTGAATGTGTCTGTGAAGTGTTTCAGCTCAAAATACCCCATAGATTTTTTTAAATTAATTTTTTTAACTGCTTATTTTGGGGCATAATTATAAATGCGCCGATTCAGGCTGCTGCCCCTTTAAATCCTCGTGCTCGCCGCCCCCGAGCTCTCGACTGCCTTAAACAGCATAAACAAAGTTCACACAGCTAATATAACCCTAAAAATGGATCTTTACCATATGTTTGTCATGCATGCTGCATGCATACATCAGATCATGTGAGTATAGTATTTATTTGGATGTTTATATTTGTTTCTGAATGAGTTTGAGGCTGTGCTCCTTGGCTAAAGCTAACATTACACACTGTTAGAGAGATTTATTAAGAATGAAGTTGCGTTTATAAATTATACAGACTGCAAGTGTTTAAAAATGAAAATAACGATGGCTCTTGTCTCCGTGAATACAGTAATAAACGATGGTAACCTTAACCACATTTAACAGTACATTAGCAACATGCTAAAGAAACTTTTAGAAAGACAATTTACAAATATTACTAAAAATATCATGGATCATGTCAGTTATTATTGCTCCATCTGACATTTTTCGCTATTGTCATTGCTTGCTTACCTTTGCTGCGTTCCACTCCAGTTTTAGACACGCACTCGCAAACTTCCCTAAACACTTCCCTAAACACACAAAAGGCTATGATGAAAAAACTTCTAGATCAGAATAGAGGAGACCAGAATTAACGTCGTTGTTGCTTTTCCATGCTGGAGACAACTGCGAGAGTCAAAGGTTCTGAAAGATGATGCCATGGTTGCAGTATTTCTTTTGGACAGGTAGGTAAATGGTATGATTCAATTTTGATGTGTTTCGATAGTAATGCATAATGTATCTTATGTAGTTTGTGTACCTTTAGATGGTATTCCAATAACGTTGTCTGGTCCTCTCGCTTCTGGTCTGTGTGCATTATGTGTTTTGAAGGAGGCGTCGCTTTGGATGATGATTTGCAGGGAGCGTGGAATTTCAATGCTAGCAGGTTAATGTTAGCATTTCCCAGATCACCTACTGCACCTTTAAAGGTGCTCTATGTAAGAATGACAGTGGTTGAAATGGGTACTGCAGTCCATATTCAAAATATTGTTTGCCCCGCCACTCTCCTCCTCAGACTCGATGCTCTTGCGGGTTGCCAGTTTGAAGACATGCAACAGGAGCAAGCTCAATTGATATTGGAAGGCGAGGAGCCTTACACACTGTAAGATAATTAGTTGATTTATTGATGTATGATGAGTTGATATCATGTTTTAATATGCTCCTGTTCAGATTTATAGATGGATGCTGAGGCTTTTTACGTCGGGTAGATTCTGCAATCTCTGATCCAGTTTGTTTGCTGGCTTCCATGGCCGCAATTCGCTATATTTTTTTTTTTTTTTTTTTTTTTTTTTTAATGAACCAGTTACAAGCAAACAAACAAACAAATAAGGTACATAATCAATTCACAAAATAAAATTTCAATGATCAGCCATAGGTTGAGCATAGCCAATAACAAACATAGATCACAATAAAACAAACTAACAAAAAAAAAAAAAAAAAAATAATAATAATAATAATAATAAATAAATAAATATATATATATAATAAAATAAGTCAAAAGGGGCTTAATTTTAAAATAATTTATATCTAACTAACAGAGAAATCAATTTGAGGGCTTTTGTGTGTTTAACTAATTTTAAGGATTTGCACAAGAGTTTAAACTCATTCAGCCACTGGTTAAAGTTAGGACTAGATTTAAACCATCTGCACTTATGAATGAAAAATTTTCCAAGACATAACAAAAAATTACAAATAAACTCAAACTCTTTGTTTTCCAAAAAAATACCAAACCTAATTGTCTTTACAGTAAGGGAAGGGAGTTCAACCTCCCTAGACCGTAACCAGATTTGCATATCTCTCCAAAAAGGTTGCACCCTATCACAAAAAAAGAACACATGTTCTAAATTTTCTATATTTGTTTCACAAAAAACACAATTATTCACATCAAGATTAAATTTTAATCTTAAGAAATCATTGGTGGGATAAATCTCATTTAAAATTTTGAAATTCACTTCTTTCGCTTTAGGAGGGAGGGGAAAAGACAAATATTTTTTTCTTATTCTTTTAATTTCAGAGTTATCAAAATCCTTAAGTATATAATCCCGTTTAATTGGGTTTGGATAATAAGCATGTAAAATTAGTTTTCTAATGACTCTGTTTGTGCATTTTTTATCACAAAAGTCACAACCTTCCAAGGAGAGCTGCCTTAATTGTGGGGAGACCTTGGAAAACAAAATGTCTTCTCTAACCATTAATCTTATAACAATTGGAATAGCTCTAATCATTCTATTATAAATATTAACTGAGCACTGCAGTTGGTATTTCTCACAAAATTCTCTGTACAATAACAAATTTCCATTAACATCTAAGAAATGGGCCACCGCCCAAATCCCTTTGCTTTTCCATTCCTCAAAATATACAGATTTTCTGCCAAACCTTATATATCTGTTGTTCCAAACTGGAGTGTTGTGAGGAGTGAAGTTATGTTTGAACAATAGTTTCCAATACAGCAACACTTGCTGATGAAAGGTTGAAAGTTTAACTGGTAGCGAGGTACACTCAAAATCACAACGTAAAAAAAATTGTATTCCGCCCAATTTGCTAAAAATTGCATTGGGGACAATAAACCAAAAGGAGTTACTATTTTGAACAAAGGATTTTAACCACTTCAATTTCAAAACCCCATTCATAACGTCGAAATCAATCGCATTCACACCACCTTCCTCATAATTTTTAATCATATCATCCTTTCTGATATAGTGACATTTATTCCTCCAAATAAAATAAAAATTCACCCTATTTATTAATTTAATCATTCGTGTCGATATGGGCAAGGAAAAGGCTGGGTAGATTAATCTAGACAAACAATCCATTTTAGACAAAAGAACTCTTCCAAAGATTGAAAGATCCCTCTGCAGCCATCTATTTAGTATAGATTTACATTTATCTATGTTATTCAACACATTTTTACTCTCTAGTGTTTCTTTATCTTTAGAAATAATTATCCCTAAATATTTAACTTCCCTCTTGATTTCTATATTAAATAATGACTGTAAGGGGAAGTCATGTAATGTTAACATTTCGCATTTTTTAAGATTCAAATGTAACCCGGAGGCTTTGGAAAACTGACTAACCGCATTTAAGGCTAGTGGAATTTGGTGTTCATTTTTTAAAAACAACGTTGTGTCGTCAGCAAACTGACTAATAATTATTTGCCTATTCAACACTGTTAAACCTTCAATACTATTATTTTTTATCAATATAGATAAAAGCTCTGCAACCATTATGAATAGCAGTGGTGAGCTACCACATCCTTGACGAATCCCCCTTTTAACTGGGAATCTTGTGCAGGTTCCATGACCAAGAGCTACCGAGCTATTTATTCCATTATATAACATTTCAATTAAACTTATAAATCTTGCTCCAAAACCAAAATGTTGCAAAGTTTTCAAAATAAATGGATGTTCAACCACATCGAATGCTTTGTAAAAATCTAAGAAAATAAGAAATCCACTCCCTTGAACCACATCACTATAGTCAATTAGATCTAACACCAATCTAATATTATTATGAATTGACCTTCCTCCCATAAACCCAGATTGTGTTTCACTAATTATAGTAGAAATACCCTTTTTTAGCCTCGCAGCGATAGCCCCAGAAAAAATTTTATAATCTGTGTTAAGCAAAGTGATAGGCCTCAAATTGTCTAAAAATCTTTTATCTTTGCCACTTTTGGGAATCAATGTAATTAAGTCTTGTTTCATACTTTCTATCAGTTCTTTTCTTTCAATACATTCTAATAGGGAATTAAATAATAGTTTTCTTAGATCTCCCCAGAAAAATTTAAAAAAATTGTTAGAGAGCCCATCTGTCCCTGGGGATTTATTTAAAGGCATCCTCTCCACCACTGAATCCAATTCTTCAATCTTAAGATCTAAATCACATAAGACTTTAAACGAGCTCTCAATACGTGGAATATTATTTTGAATTTTAGCAAAAAAGAGATCTGACTCAACTGAGGAGAAATCTGAAGAATAAAGTTTTGAATAGAACTGGAACACTTCTTTTTCGATTCTTCTAAAATCTTTACATTCCTCATCTAGGATCAATAAAGTACTTATAGTATTTCTTTGTTGTCTGCTTTTTTCTAAATTACTAAAATATGAAGAGTTCTTTTCGCCTTCCTCAATCCACTTAGCGCGGGATCTTATATAAGCACCTTGCGCCTTCTCCAGATACAAATGATCTAATTTACATTGGAGCTCCATCACCTTCTCCTTTTCATAATTATTTAAAATTGGTTTGTTACAACACTGACTTATTTCACGAATTAAATTCTTTTCATATTCCCTTTTTTCTTTGTTTAGTTTCTTAGAGAAAGTAATAGAAAATTCCCTAATTTTAAATTTAAGAAATTCCCATTTACTTATATTACAATCAAAAGAATTATGTCTCTCTATAGCCCTTATTAATTCTCTGATTTTATTGCAAAATTCTTCATTATGTAAAAGAAAGGCATTGAACTTCCAGTAACCTTTGTTTCTAAATTGCTTAAATTTAGGTTCTAAAACAAGATCTATAAAGCAATGATCTGTTAGTGGAGCTTTAGACATTGTAGATTGTGAAGTATATTTTAAAATGTTGTCACTGACCATCCAATAATCAATTCTAGACTTACTCTCCCCATTAGGCTTAAACCATGAAAAGCCTTCAACTTCAGGATTTAAATATCTCCAAACATCATTCAAATTGTTTTCTGTTTTCAAAAAATCCACACTAATATTAAACCGCCCTTTGTCGAGTCTAGGAGGCCACCGATCTTTCCATTCATCTGGAACCATATTCCAGTCCCCTCCAACTAAAACATTATCTGATGGGTACAAAACTTTGGTTTCTGAAATTATCATTGAAATATCTTCAACTAATTTTTTATTTTGGGCTGCATTATTAAAGCCATAAATATTAATTAAAATAAAAAAAAGAACATCAATTTTGAGTACCACCATCAACCAGTGACCGCTTTCATCAGCTTTATAAGTGATGACTTCTCCAGGACATTTATTGAAGCATATTGCCACTCCTCCAGAACGATTTGAACCATGACTAAAAAATATCTTGTCGCCCCATTGATTAGTCCAAAAAGAAGCATCTAAATCTGAAGAATGAGTCTCTTGTAGAAACACACAGTTAGCCTTTTGCCCTTTACAAAATAAAAAAACAGCTTTTCTTTTAACAATGTCCTTTAAGCCCCTAACATTCAGTGAACTAAAAATAATTTTGTCCTTAATCATCAACGTTAAAACAAAACAAAAACACAGATGAAGAGAACTAGTAAAACACCAATTGAACTACTACTAATAACTCAGTCTCTGTGTGAACCGAAGCCTTAGATAGCGCTCCCATGTCCCATTGAAAAGTTACCAACTACCTGACAATTTGAAACGTATCACTTCATCCGTCAACCTCGATCCGTCGTCCATCTATGAAACCGTATGGGCCACGAAAAAAAGCAAGTTTTCCTGCCCGCCTTGCTTGATCGATTTGAGGCCACAGCTTTCGTCGGTCTTCCAAATCCTCCCTTGGAAGCATCTCGGCGAATCGAACTCCTTCCGTCTTGCAGATAAGAGAAGTTTTTGTGCGACGCCAGATTTCATCTTTCACCCGCCTTTGAGTGAACAGCACGATGACATTTCTGTTTTTATTGTCCATTCTTCTTCCCAGCCTATGGACGATGTCAACGGCCTCATCCATTTTTGCGTTCATCTCCGGTGCAATTTTACAGAGTAACTGGATGACATGTGATCTGATATCTTCATCTTTTTTCTCTTCTATGCCTTTGATACGGAGACACCACCTCATTCTGTATCTTTCTTGTTCTCTCACTCTCTCTTTAAGATCACAGTTGTCTTTGCGCAAATGTTCATTTTGTGTCTCCAAGTCCTTTACTCTTTTCTTGCATTCATTTACCTCTTCCGTGTTGAACTGAATCGCCTTCGTTAAGCTTGCAATCATTGCGCTACTTTGCTTGGCTTGTTCACTCAAATCCGCCAACTTCTCGTCCACCCTCTTTTCCAAATTTAAAATTGCATCCAGAATGGTTTCGTTAGAAATCTCATTCTTCTCTTTTTCAGCTGCTGACTTAACCCTCTTTTCTGCCGGAGTTTTACATGGCGTAGAAGGAAGGGAGCCATTACCTCGTTCTCTTTTATTTAGCACAGTAACCTCCATCGCGTAATCGTGCTCCGCTTCTCTGGCCTCGTCTTTCTTTTCGATATTAGGTGACAGATCTTTTCCTTTGGGGTCTAATTTCAACTTGGCAGGTTTAATCAGTTTTTGTGCAGACATCTTGACATAAGCTGTTAGAAATACTCACTTTAATCAAACTTTTGGGAACAACTATCACGAGCCTCGGAAAACACGACTGCTCAACCCGCCATCTTAGCACCGCCCACAATTCGCTATATGTGTTTTCCGCCAAATAGCAACCCGGGGTGGCAAAATACTATTGAGTAAATTGGCAATGTGCAGTCATGCACAGACCAAAACAAAAACAGAAATTCCGACACGGAACGCAAATTTCAAAGTAAAATAACTGGCTGTAGCAATGGTTTTCAGAGAAATTAATATGTGAACTCAGCATGTTTAATAAATATCTGCAAACATATAATGGTATTGTAACGAAGGGAGACTCAGGCAGGGGATCCAAATGCAGCGTTTTATTAGAAGTGAGCGTGGTCGTACAGGCAGGGTCAAACAGGAACAAACAGGAGCAATAAGGAACAGGCAGAGTCGTAGTCAGGGTACAGGCAAGGATCGAGGCAGGCAGCAAAGGGTCGTAAAACAGGAATAGGCAGGAACGATAACAGACAGGCAGACAGGAATGGTAATGCTCGGAAATGACACACGGTGTAATCAAGACTTCACAAACTGGTGGTGAGAGTGTGAGTCCTTTATAGTCCTGTTAATGTACTGCAGCTGGGTGTGGTGATTAGTGATAGTGATTGATGGAGTGAGTGCAGGTGATAGGCAGAGAGGATTATGGGAAATGGAGTCCGGGGTGAACAGGAACAGACTGTGATCGTGACATAACGCCCCCCTCCCGGAAGGTGCTCCTCGCGACGTAAAGGAACAGCTAGGGAGGGGGGGGTGGGTGCATTGGAGATCTAACAGCAGCCGGGAACAGGATCTCCAATGCAGCCCCAGGGACTCAGGCAGGCACAGCAGGTCAGGTGGCTCGAGCAGCCACGGCAGGTCAGGCGGCTCGGACGGCCACGGCAGGTCAGGCGGCTCGGGCGGCCACGGCAGGTCAGGGTCCATGCATGGCCCTAGTGGCCTACAGTCCATGAATGACATCAGTGACAGTAGTGGCAGAAGTGGCAGCAGTGGCTGGGCAGGGTCCCCACCCCCAAGCTCCCCACCCCTAGGTATACTGCCCCCCCCATAAAAGTTCTTGGGGAAATCAAGGGAGGCATTGGCGGGTTCATGGGCAAGGAGCTCGGGTGGTGCCAGCAGGGCTGATGGCCTGAGCGGCAGCGGTAGAGCAAATGGTCCAGGCGGTGGTGGCAAGGCCGACCAAGGCTGCTCTGTGGCCGTATCAGGCAGAGCGGGCAGTTCGGTGACGGCCTCCATGGCCGTATCAAGGAGAGTAGACAGCTCCGGGACGGCAGCGGGCTCGGGCTGCTCCGGGACGGCAGCGGGCTCGGGCTGCTCCGGGACGGCAGCGGGCTCGGGCTGCTCCGGGACGGCAGCGGGCTCGGGCTGCTCCGGGACGGCAGCGGGCTCGGGCTGCTCCGGGACGGCAGCGGGCTCGGGCTGCTCCGGGACGGCAGCGGGCTCGGGCTGCTCTGAGTGCATCCTCCAGGCTCGCAAGAACGACAAAACATAAAACGTGAGTACAGCCCTCTTGGCCCTCTCCGGACTGCTAGGGAGAGCATGCAGAACTGGAGTGGACTCACTGGCTGGAGCGGGCTCTGGGGCAGACTCACTAACTGGAGCGGTTTCCGGAACGGACTCACTGGTTGGAGCGGACTCAATGGCAGGAACGGCCCCTTTGTTCACTGACACTGCAGGGGCGGCCAACTTGTCCATCGCGTCCAGGGTGCTTGAGTCCATGGCAACTGGTGAGTTTGAGTGTGTTGCAATCGGCGAACAAGAGTCCATAGCAACCGGCGAACTTGAGAGCATTGCAATAGACCAACTTGAGAGCGTTGCAATAGACCAACTTGAGAGCGTTGCAATAGACCAACTTGAGAGCGTTGCAATAGACGAAGTTGAGAGCGAAGTGGCCACCGGGCTTGAGAGCGAAGCGGCCGGCAGAGGCTTGGGAATGCCAGCCACTCGTGCTGAAGTCAGCGGAGGATCAGCCACACTGGAACGTAGTCCTCTGCGCCCCTGGATAGATCCAGAGACGTGACGTGACTCTGGGCGATCAGCGGAGACGTGACGTGACTCTGGGCGATCAGCGGAGACGTGACGTGACTCTGGGCGATCAGCGGAGACGTGACGTGACTCTGGGCGATCAGCGGAGACGTGACGTGACTCTGGGCGATCAGCGGAGACGTGACGTGACTCTGGGCGATCAGCGGAGACGTGACGTGACTCTGGGCGATCAGCGGAGACGTGACGTGACTCTGGGCGATCAGCGGAGACGTGACGTGACTCTGGGCGATCAGCGGAGACGTGACTTGACTCTGGGCGATCAGCGGAGACGTGACGTGACTCTGGGCGATCAGCGGAGACGTGACGTGACTCTGGGCGATCAGCGGAGACGTGACGTGACTCTGGGCGATCAGCGGAGACGTGACGTGACTCTGGGCGATCAGCGGAGACGTGACGTGACTCTGGGCGATCAGCGGAGACGTGACGTGACTCTGGGCGATCAGCGGAGACGTGACGTGACTCTGGGCGATCAGCGGAGACGTGACGTGACTCTGGGCGATCAGCGGAGACGTGACGTGACTCTGGGCGATCAGCGGAGACGTGACGTGACTCTGGGCGATCAGCGGAGACGTGACGTGACTCTGGGCGATCAGCGGAGACGTGACGTGACTCTGGGCGATCAGCGGAGACGTGACGTGACTCTGGGCGATCAGCGGAGACGTGACGTGACTCTGGGCGATCAGCGGAGACGTGACGTGACTCTGGGCGATCAGCGGAGACGTGACGTGACTCTGGGCGATCAGCGGAGACGTGACGTGACTCTGGGCGATCAGCGGAGACGTGACGTGACTCTGGGCGATCAGCGGAGACGTGACGTGACTCTGGGCGATCAGCGGAGACGTGACGTGACTCTGGGCGATCAGCGGAGACGTGACGTGACTCTGGGCGATCAGCGGAGACGTGACGTGACTCTGGGCGATCAGCGGAGACGTGACGTGACTCTGGGCGATCAGCGGAGACGTGACGTGACTCTGGGCGATCAGCGAAGGCGTGACGTTGCTCTGGGCGATCAGCGAAGGCGTGACGTTGCTCTGGGCGATCAGCGGCGACGTGACGTGGTAGAGCCCGCCATTTTGTGTGTGTTCTCGGGCTTGGCAGCCATTACAGGATTCACCGTTGTGTCGGAATCCTCCGCGACTCCCACAGTGAAAGTCGAACCAACTGCAAGCAAGGCAAAGTCCAGGAATTCTATGAACGATCCGCGGGGACCATTGGTGAGTACACAGTCCTTTAGTGGTTCGTTTAATCCGTAAGCGAAGAAGTCAATGAGGGCACAGTCCGGCAGATCAGATAGATAAGCAATATCCAAAAAGTTCTGAATGTGCACCTCGAGGGTACGGGTACCTTGGCGGAGGCTGATCAGTTGCATTGCTGGGTCCATGTTGAAACGGGAAAGACGCTCACCGAAGCTGCTGGATCTGGTAGTGGCGAAGTCTTCTGTAACGAAGGGAGACTCAGGCAGGGGATCCAAATGCAGCGTTTTATTAGAAGTGAGCGTGGTCGTACAGGCAGGGTCAAACAGGAACAAACAGGAGCAATAAGGAACAGGCAGAGTCGTAGTCAGGGTACAGGCAAGGATCGAGGCAGGCAGCAATGGGTCGTAAAACAGGAATAGGCAGGAACGATAACAGACAGGAATGGTAATGCTCGGAAATGACACACGGTGTAATCAAGACTTCGCAAACTGGTGGTGAGAGTGTGAGTCCTTTATAGTCCTGTTAATGTACTGCAGCTGGGTGTGGTGATTAGTGATAGTGATTGATGGAGTGAGTGCAGGTGATAGGCAGAGAGGATTATGGGAAATGGAGTCTGGGGTGAACAGGAACAGACTGTGATCGTGACAGGTATTTTTATGCTTTAGTACAGTCAAAAACTTACATAGAGCACCTTTAAGGCTGACAAATTCATACTAACAGCCAAAAACTTAGTTTTTTGTTTAGTTTTTATTTTTCTATTTTCATTTTAATTGAAGTGTTAGTAATTATTTTGTGTTTTTGTCATTTTTACAGACGTTGTATACATCTATATAGTTTTTATTAATTTATATTTCAGCTATTTTTGTACATTTCAGCATGGTATAGCTGAAATAGAATAAGTTTATGTTTTACAGTTTATTTTATTTCAGTTACTGTTTAAGCAACAAAAATATTTTCGTATGGTTTTAGTTTTAGTTAACTGCAATAATCCGGAAACACTTTACAATAAGGTTCCTTTTCTTACAATTAATTATCTAAAATATTATAAATACTAAAATATTTCTAAAGCATTTATTTATATTAATTATTGTTAATTAGGGCCCAAGCGAAAATTCGCGCAGGGCCCTCTTGTTCTTCTAAGGATTATTAGGGCCCAAGCGAAAATTCGCGCAGGGCCCTCTTGTTCTTCTAAGGATTATTATTAGGGCCCAAGCGAAAATTCGCGCAGGGCCCTCTTGTTCTTCTAAGGATTATTAGGGCCCAAGCGAAAATTCGCGCAGGGCCCTCTTGTTCTTCTAAGGATTATTATTATTATTTTTTTTTTTTCCGTCTTCCGGGGCTTTTTGGGGGCCTTAACATGCTCAAAAACTCTTGAAAATTTGCACACACATTGGAATCCGCGGCCATTAGGACGCCGGAGAGGCTGGTACCCGGGCGTGGCAGGGGGGCTCGACAGCGCCCCCTTGAAAAAAGTCTGAAAATTTGGTCCATATATTAAACATGCTTGCACGTATTAGTATGAAACTCGGTACACATATAGACCTCATCGGGCCGAACAACTTTCGCGCTCTAAGTTAATCGCCACGCCAACAGGAAGTCAGCTATTAAGGGTTGTTTGAAAAACGCATGCTCTGGAATTTGATATACTCCTCCTAGACGATTAATCCGATCGCCACCAAACTCGGTCAGCATGAAGTCAAGACACTGATGATTAAAAATTGCCAGGGGATTTTTGATATCTCGAACGGTTTGGCCGTGGCGAGGCAACGAATTTATGGCGAGAAAAAGGAAACAGGAAATGTGTTATAACGTCTTAATACATATATTGATCTTTATGAAACTTCACGAGTGCGTTCGTTATAGGAGTCTGATCACATGGATGTGACTATTGTGAGTCAAAGTTATAGCGCCACCAACTGGCAGCAGGAAGTGTATCACTTTTTGAAATGTTTTGAGATCACCCTCTTATTTTTACCTGATTTGCTTCAAACTTCATCAGTGTAATGTCAATACACAGCAGATGTAGACCTATGACAGGATTTTTGATATTTGAAATATTGTTGCCATGGCAACAGGTCAAACTGTAATAATATTCTTGAGTGTTTTTGAGGCTCTTAACATGCTTCAAATTGCACGAAACTCGACACACACATCAATATTGTCAACCAGTAGACATGGACAAAGCCATAGAAATGGGCGTGGTGGAGGGGCTCAGTAGCGCCACCTTTTGACAATAGTGGGGGGTTAGTTTTTCCTACAGTCACCAAACTCGGTACACATATTATTCTCATCAAGCCGGACAATTTTCTAATTTACATTCATTAGCTCCGACCAACAGGAAGTCAGCTATTTTGGTTTGAATGTTAATTTTTTGAAAAAACAGGCTATGAATTTTATACTACTACTCCTACAGGGTTTATCCAATTTACACCAAGCTTTTTTTAACTTGTTGCGAACACATTGAAGTTGTTTAATTGCAAACGGATTTTGGATATCTCAAACGGTTTGGCCGTGGCGAGGCAACGAATTTATGGCGAGAAAAGGGAAACAGGAAATGTGTTATAACTTCTGCATACATTGATTGATGTTTATGAAACTTCAGGAGTGTGTTGGTTGTAGTAGTCTGATCACATGGATGTAACTATTGTGAGTCAAAGTTATAGCGCCACCAAATGGCAGCAAGAAGTGTATCACTTTTAAAATGCTTTGAGATCACCCTCTTATTTTTACCTGATTTGCTTCAAACTTCATCAGTGTAATGTCAATACACAGCAGATGTAGACCTATGACAGGATTTTTGATATTTGAAATATTGTTGCCATGGCAACAGGTCAAACTGTAATAATATTCTTGAGTGTTTTTGAGGCTCTTAACATGCTTCAAATTGCATGAAACTCGACACACACATCAATATTGTCAACCAGTAGACATGGACAAAGCCATAGAAATGGGCGTGGTGGAGGGGCTCAGTAGCGCCACCTATTGACAAAAGTCTGGGGGTAAGTTTTTCCTACACTCACCAAACTCGGTACACATATTATTCTCATCAAGCCGGACAATTTTCTAATTTACATTCATTAGCTCCGACCAACAGGAAGTCAGCTATTTTGGTTTGAATGTTAATTATTTGAAAAAACAGGCTATGAATTTTATACTACTACTCCTACAGGGTTTATCCAATTTACACCAAGCTTTTTTTAACTTGTTGCTAACATATTGAAGTTGTTTAATTGCAAACGGATTTTGGATATCTCAAACGGTTTGGCCGTGGCGAGGCAACGAATTTATGGCAAGAAAAGGGAAACAAAGTGTTATAACTGCTGCATACATTAATTGATTTTGATGAAACTTTGGCTTAGTCTTCGTTGTACAAGGCTGATCACATGGATTTGACTATTGTGATTCAAAGTCATAGCGCCACCAACTGGAAGCAGAAAATGTGTCACTTTCAGCATACATTGAGATCACCCTCTTATTTTTACCTGATTTGCTTCAAAATTCATCAGAATAATGTTAAAACTTGGCACATGTAATCCTTTGAAAATGGGCAGGGAGGAGGGGCTCTATAGCGGCACCTTGTAGTGCAGTAAATGTGGAGTGAATTTGACATAGTCCTTTGATGTTTAACCGTTTTAAGTGCCTATTGCCCGCTGTGCACAGTTGCCCTGAAGCCACCGGGGTGGCGGTGCCACCGGGCTTGGGCCCGCCATCGCTGCTCGCAGCTATATTTATTATTATTTTTTTTTTTTTTTTTTTTTTTTTTTCCGTCTTCCGGGGCTTTTTGGGGGCCTTAACATGCTCAAAAACTCTTGAAAATTGGCACACACATTGGAATCCGCGGCCATTAGGACGCCGGAGAGGCTGGTACCCGGGCGTGGCAGGGGGGCTCGACAGCGCCCCCTTGAAAAAAGTCTGAAAATTTGGTCCATATATTAAACATGCTTGCACGTATTAGTATGAAACTCGGTACACATATAGACCTCATCGGGCCGAACAACTTTCGCGCTCTAAGTTAATCGCCACGCAAACAGGAAGTCAGCTATTAAGGGTTGTTTGAAAAACGCATGCTCTGGAATTTGATATACTCCTCCTAGACGACTAATCCGATCGCCACCAAACTCGGTCAGCATGAAGTCAAGACACTGATGATTAAAAATTGCCAGGGGATTTTTGATATCTCGAACGGTTTGGCCGTGGCGAGGCAACGAATTTATGGCGAGAAAAAGGAAACAGGAAATGTGTTATAACGTCTTAATACATATATTGATCTTTATGAAACTTCACGAGTGTGTTCGTTATAGGAGTCTGATCACATGGATGTGACTATTGTGAGTCAAAGTTATAGCGCCACCAACTGGCAGCAGGAAGTGTATCACTTTTTGAAATGTTTTGAGATCACCCTCTTATTTTTACCTGATTTGCTTCAAACTTCATCAGTGTAATGTCAATACACAGCAGATGTAGACCTATGACAGGATTTTTGATATTTGAAATATTGTTGCCATGGCAACAGGTCAAACTGTAATAATATTCTTGAGTGTTTTTGAGGCTCTTAACATGCTTCAAATTGCATGAAACTCGACACACACATCAATATTGTCAACCAGTAGACATGGACAAAGCCATAGAAATGGGCGTGGTGGAGGGGCTCAGTAGCGCCACCTTTTGACAAAAGTGGGGGTTAGTTTTTCCTACAGTCACCAAACTCGGTACACATATTATTCTCATCAAGCCGGACAATTTTCTAATTTACATTCATTAGCTCCGACCAACAGGAAGTCAGCTATTTTGGTTTGAATGTTAATTTTTTGAAAAAACAGGCTATGAATTTTATACTACTACTCCTACAGGGTTTATCCAATTTACACCAAGCTTTTTTTAACTTGTTGCGAACACATTGAAGTTGTTTAATTGCAAACGGATTTTGGATATCTCAAACGGTTTGGCCGTGGCGAGGCAACGAATTTATGGCGAGAAAAGGGAAACAGGAAATGTGTTATAACTTCTGCATACATTGATTGATGTTTATGAAACTTCAGGAGTGTGTTGGTTGTAGTAGTCTGACTCACAATAGTTACATCCATGTGATCAAAGTTATAGCGCCACCAAATGGCAGCAAGAAGTGTATCACTTTTAAAATGTTTTGAGATCACCCTCTTATTTTTACCTGATTTGCTTCAAACTTCATCAGTGTAATGTCAATACACAGCAGATGTAGACCTATGACAGGATTTTTGATATTTGAAATATTGTTGCCATGGCAACAGGTCAAACTGTAATAATATTCTTGAGTGTTTTTGAGGCTCTTAACATGCTTCAAATTGCATGAAACTCGACACACACATCAATATTGTCAACCAGTAGACATGGACAAAGCCATAGAAATGGGCGTGGTGGAGGGGCTCAGTAGCGCCACCTTTTGACAAAAGTGGGGGGTTAGTTTTTCCTACTGGCACCAAACTCGGTACACATATTATTCTCATCAAGCCGGACAATTTTCTAATTTACATTCATTAGCTCCGACCAACAGGAAGTCAGCTATTTTGGTTTGAATGTTAATTTTTTGAAAAAACAGGCTATGAATTTTATACTACTACTCCTACAGGGTTTATCCAATTTACACCAAGCTTTTTTTAACTTGTTGCTAACACATTGAAGTTGTTTAATTGCAAACGGATTTTGGATATCTCAAACGGTTTGGCCGTGGCGAGGCAACGAATTTATGGCAAGAAAAGGGAAACAAAGTGTTATAACTTCTGCATACATTAATTGATTTTGATGAAACTTTGGCTTAGTCTTCGTTGTACAAGGCTGATCACATGGATTTGACTATTGTGATTCAAAGTCATAGCGCCACCAACTGGAAGCAGAAAATGTGTCACTTTCAGCATACATTGAGATCACCCTCTTATTTTTACCTGATTTGCTTCAAAATTCATCAGAATAATGTTAAAACTTGGCACATGTAATCCTTTGAAAATGGGCAGGGAGGAGGGGCTCTATAACGGCACCTTGTAGTGCAGTAAATGTGGAGTGAATTTGACATAGTCCTTTGATGTTTAACCGTTTTAAGTGCCTATTGCCCGCTGTGCACAGTTGCCCTGAAGCCACCGGGGTGGCGGTGCCACCGGGCTTGGGCCCGCCATCGCTGCTCGCAGCTATATTTATTTATTTTTTATTTATTTATTTTTTTTTTTTTCCGTCTTCCGGGGCTTTTTGGGGGCCTTAACATGCTCAAAAACTCTTGAAAATTGGCACACACATTGGAATCCGCGGCCATTAGGACGCCGGAGAGGCTGGTACCCGGGCGTGGCAGGGGGGCTCGACAGCGCCCCCTTGAAAAAAGTCTGAAAATTTGGTCCATATATTAAACATGCTTGCACGTATTAGTATGAAACTCGGTACACATATAGACCTCATCGGGCCGAACAACTTTCGCGCTCTAAGTTAATCGCCACGCCAACAGGAAGTCAGCTATTAAGGGTTGTTTGAAAAACGCATGCTCTGGAATTTGATATACTCCTCCTAGACGATTAATCCGATCGCCACCAAACTCGGTCAGCATGAAGTCAAGACACTGATGATTAAAAATTGCCAGGGGATTTTTGATATCTCGAACGGTTTGGCCGTGGCGAGGCAACGAATTTATGGCGAGAAAAAGGAAACAGGAAATGTGTTATAACGTCTTAATACATATATTGATCTTTATGAAACTTCACGAGTGTGTTCGTTATAGGAGTCTGATCACATGGATGTGACTATTGTGAGTCAAAGTTATAGCGCCACCAACTGGCAGCAGGAAGTGTATCACTTTTTGAAATGTTTTGAGATCACCCTCTTATTTTTACCTGATTTGCTTCAAACTTCATCAGTGTAATGTCAATACACAGCAGATGTAGACCTATGACAGGATTTTTGATATTTGAAATATTGTTGCCATGGCAACAGGTCAAACTGTAATAATATTCTTGAGTGTTTTTGAGGCTCTTAACATGCTTCAAATTGCATGAAACTCGACACACACATCAATATTGTCAACCAGTAGACATGGACAAAGCCATAGAAATGGGCGTGGTGGAGGGGCTCAGTAGCGCCACCTTTTGACAAAAGTGGGGGGGTTAGTTTTTCTTACAGTCACCAAACTCGGTACACATATTATTCTCATCAAGCCGGACAATTTTCTAATTTACATTCATTAGCTCCGACCAACAGGAAGTCAGCTATTTTGGTTTGAATGTTAATTTTTTGAAAAAACAGGCTATGAATTTTATACTACTACTCCTACAGGGTTTATCCAATTTACACCAAGCTTTTTTTAACTTGTTGCGAACACATTGAAGTTGTTTAATTGCAAACGGATTTTGGATATCTCAAACGGTTTGGCCGTGGCGAGGCAACGAATTTATGGCGAGAAAAGGGAAACAGGAAATGTGTTATAACTTCTGCATACATTGATTGATGTTTATGAAACTTCAGGAGTGTGTTGGTTGTAGTAGTCTGATCACATGGATGTAACTATTGTGAGTCAAAGTTATAGCGCCACCAAATGGCAGCAAGAAGTGTATCACTTTTAAAATGCTTTGAGATCACCCTCTTATTTTTACCTGATTTGCTTCAAACTTCATCAGTGTAATGTCAATACACAGCAGATGTAGACCTATGACAGGATTTTTGATATTTGAAATATTGTTGCCATGGCAACAGGTCAAACTGTAATAATATTCTTGAGTGTTTTTGAGGCTCTTAACATGCTTCAAATTGCATGAAACTCGACACACACATCAATATTGTCAACCAGTAGACATGGACAAAGCCATAGAAATGGGCGTGGTGGAGGGGCTCAGTAGCGCCACCTTTTGACAAAAGTGGGGGTTAGTTTTTCCTACAGTCACCAAACTCGGTACACATATTATTCTCATCAATCCGGACAATTTTCTAATTTACATTCATTAGCTCCGACCAACAGGAAGTCAGCTATTTTGGTTTGAATGTTAATTTTTTGAAAAAACAGGCTATGAATTTTATACTACTACTCCTACAGGGTTTATCCAATTTACACCAAGCTTTTTTTAACTTGTTGCTAACACATTGAAGTTGTTTAATTGCAAACGGATTTTGGATATCTCAAACGGTTTGGCCGTGGCGAGGCAACGAATTTATGGCAAGAAAAGGGAAACAAAGTGTTATAACTTCTGCATACATTAATTGATTTTGATGAAACTTTGGCTTAGTCTTCGTTGTACAAGGCTGATCACATGGATTTGACTATTGTGATTCAAAGTCATAGCGCCACCAACTGGAAGCAGAAAATGTGTCACTTTCAGCATACATTGAGATCACCCTCTTATTTTTACCTGATTTGCTTCAAAATTCATCAGAATAATGTTAAAACTTGGCACATGTAATCCTTTGAAAATGGGCAGGGAGGAGGGGCTCTATAACGGCACCTTGTAGTGCAGTAAATGTGGAGTGAATTTGACATAGTCCTTTGATGTTTAACCGTTTTAAGTGCCTATTGCCCGCTGTGCACAGTTGCCCTGAAGCCACCGGGGTGGCGGTGCCACCGGGCTTGGGCCCGCCATCGCTGCTCGCAGCTATATTTATTAGGGCCCAAGCGAATTAAGCGCGCAGGGCCCTCTTGTTCTTCTAAGGATTATTATTATTTTTTTTTTTTTATTTTTTTTCGTCTTCCGGGGCTTTTTGGGGGCCTTAACATGCTCAAAAACTCTTGAAAATTGGCACACACATTGGAATCCGCGGCCATTAGGACGCCGGAGAGGCTGGTACCCGGGCGTGGCAGGGGGGCTCGACAGCGCCCCCTTGAAAAAAGTCTGAAAATTTGGTCCATATATTAAACATGCTTGCACGTATTAGTATGAAACTCGGTACACATATAGACCTCATCGGGCCGAACAACTTTCGCGCTCTAAGTTAATCGCCACGCCAACAGGAAGTCAGCTATTAAGGGTTGTTTGAAAAACGCATGCTCTGGAATTTGATATACTCCTCCTAGACGATTAATCCGATCGCCACCAAACTCGGTCAGCATGAAGTCAAGACACTGATGATTAAAAATTGCCAGGGGATTTTTGATATCTCGAACGGTTTGGCCGTGGCGAGGCAACGAATTTATGGCGAGAAAAAGGAAACAGGAAATGTGTTATAACGTCTTAATACATATATTGATCTTTATGAAACTTCACGAGTGTGTTCGTTATAGGAGTCTGATCACATGGATGTGACTATTGTGAGTCAAAGTTATAGCGCCACCAACTGGCAGCAGGAAGTGTATCACTTTTTGAAATGTTTTGAGATCACCCTCTTATTTTTACCTGATTTGCTTCAAACTTCATCAGTGTAATGTCAATACACAGCAGATGTAGACCTATGACAGGATTTTTGATATTTGAAATATTGTTGCCATGGCAACAGGTCAAACTGTAATAATATTCTTGAGTGTTTTTGAGGCTCTTAACATGCTTCAAATTGCATGAAACTCGACACACACATCAATATTGTCAACCAGTAGACATGGACAAAGCCATAGAAATGGGCGTGGTGGAGGGGCTCAGTAGCGCCACCTTTTGACAAAAGTGGGGGGGTTAGTTTTTCCTACAGTCACCAAACTCGGTACACATATTATTCTCATCAAGCCGGACAATTTTCTAATTTACATTCATTAGCTCCGACCAACAGGAATTCAGCTATTTTGGTTTGAATGTTAATTTTTTGAAAAAACAGGCTATGAATTTTATACTACTACTCCTACAGGGTTTATCCAATTTACACCAAGCTTTTTTTAACTTGTTGCGAACACATTGAAGTTGTTTAATTGCAAACGGATTTTGGATATCTCAAACGGTTTGGCCGTGGCGAGGCAACGAATTTATGGCGAGAAAAGGGAAACAGGAAATGTGTTATAACTTCTGCATACATTGATTGATGTTTATGAAACTTCAGGAGTGTGTTGGTTGTAGTAGTCTGATCACATGGATGTAACTATTGTGAGTCAAAGTTATAGCGCCACCAAATGGCAGCAAGAAGTGTATCACTTTTAAAATGCTTTGAGATCACCCTCTTATTTTTACCTGATTTGCTTCAAACTTCATCAGTGTAATGTCAATACACAGCAGATGTAGACCTATGACAGGATTTTTGATATTTGAAATATTGTTGCCATGGCAACAGGTCAAACTGTAATAATATTCTTGAGTGTTTTTGAGGCTCTTAACATGCTTCAAATTGCATGAAACTCGACACACACATCAATATTGTCAACCAGTAGACATGGACAAAGCCATAGAAATGGGCGTGGTGGAGGGGCTCAGTAGCGCCACCTTTTGACAAAAGTGGGGGGTTAGTTTTTCCTACAGTCACCAAACTCGGTACACATATTGTTCTCATCAAGCCGGACAATTTTCTAATTTACATTCATTAGCTCCGACCAACAGGAAGTCAGCTATTTTGGTTTGAATGTTAATTTTTTGAAAAAACAGGCTATGAATTTTATACTACTACTCCTACAGGGTTTATCCAATTTACACCAAGCTTTTTTAACTTGTTGCTAACACATTGAAGTTGTTTAATTGCAAACGGATTTTGGATATCTCAAACGGTTTGGCCGTGGCGAGGCAACGAATTTATGGCAAGAAAAGGGAAACAAAGTGTTATAACTTCTGCATACATTAATTGATTTTGATGAAACTTTGGCTTAGTCTTCGTTGTACAAGGCTGATCACATGGATTTGAGTATTGTGATTCAAAGTCATAGCGCCACCAACTGGAAGCAGAAAATGTGTCACTTTCAGCATACATTGAGATCACCCTCTTATTTTTACCTGATTTGCTTCAAAATTCATCAGAATAATGTTAAAACTTGGCACATGTAATCCTTTGAAAATGGGCAGGGAGGAGGGGCTCTATAGCGGCACCTTGTAGTGCAGTAAATGTGGAGTGAATTTGACATAGTCCTTTGATGTTTAACCGTTTTAAGTGCCTATTGCCCGCTGTGCACAGTTGCCCTGAAGCCACCGGGGTGGCGGTGCCACCGGGCTTGGGCCCGCCATCGCTGCTCGCAGCTATATTTATTATTATTTTTTTTTTTTTTTTTTTTTTTTTTCCGTCTTCCGGGGCTTTTTGGGGGCCTTAACATGCTCAAAAACTCTTGAAAATTGGCACACACATTGGAATCCGCGGCCATTAGGACGCCGGAGAGGCTGGTACCCGGGCGTGGCAGGGGGGCTCGACAGCGCCCCCTTGAAAAAAGTCTGAAAATTTGGTCCATATATTAAACATGCTTGCACGTATTAGTATGAAACTCGGTACACATATAGACCTCATCGGGCCGAACAACTTTCGCGCTCTAAGTTAATCGCCACGCCAACAGGAAGTCAGCTATTAAGGGTTGTTTGAAAAACGCATGCTCTGGAATTTGATATACTCCTCCTAGACGATTAATCCGATCGCCACCAAACTCGGTCAGCATGAAGTCAAGACACTGATGATTAAAAATTGCCAGGGGATTTTTGATATCTCGAACGGTTTGGCCGTGGCGAGGCAACGAATTTATGGCGAGAAAAAGGAAACAGGAAATGTGTTATAACGTCTTAATACATATATTGATCTTTATGAAACTTCACGAGTGTGTTCGTTATAGGAGTCTGATCACATGGATGTAACTATTGTGAGTCAAAGTTATAGCGCCACCAACTGGCAGCAGGAAGTGTATCACTTTTTGAAATGTTTTGAGATCACCCTCTTATTTTTACCTGATTTGCTTCAAACTTCATCAGTGTAATGTCAATACACAGCAGATGTAGACCTATGACAGGATTTTTGATATTTGAAATATTGTTGCCATGGCAACAGGTCAAACTGTAATAATATTCTTGAGTGTTTTTGAGGCTCTTAACATGCTTCAAATTGCATGAAACTCGACACACACATCAATATTGTCAACCAGTAGACATGGACAAAGCCATAGAAATGGGCGTGGTGGAGGGGCTCAGTAGCGCCACCTTTTGACAAAAGTGGGGGGGTTAGTTTTTCCTACAGTCACCAAACTCGGTACACATATTATTCTCATCAAGCCGGACAATTTTCTAATTTACATTCATTAGCTCCGACCAACAGGAAGTCAGCTATTTTGGTTTGAATGTTAATTTTTTGAAAAAACAGGCTATGAATTTTATACTACTACTCCTACAGGGTTTATCCAATTTACACCAAGCTTTTTTTAACTTGTTGCGAACACATTGAAGTTGTTTAATTGCAAACGGATTTTGGATATCTCAAACGGTTTGGCCGTGGCGAGGCAACGAATTTATGGCAAGAAAAGGGAAACAGGAAATGTGTTATAACTTCTGCATACATTGATTGATGTTTATGAAACTTCAGGAGTGTGTTGGTTGTAGTAGTCTGATCACATGGATGTAACTATTGTGAGTCAAAGTTATAGCGCCACCAAATGGCAGCAAGAAGTGTATCACTTTTAAAATGCTTTGAGATCACCCTCTTATTTTTACCTGATATGCTTCAAACTTCATCAGTGTAATGTCAATACACAGCAGATGTAGACCTATGACAGGATTTTTGATATTTGAAATATTGTTGCCATGGCAACAGGTCAAACTGTAATAATATTCTTGAGTGTTTTTGAGGCTCTTAACATGCTTCAAATTGCATGAAACTCGACACACACATCAATATTGTCAACCAGTAGACATGGACAAAGCCATAGAAATGGGCGTGGTGGAGGGGCTCAGTAGCGCCACCTTTTGACAAAAGTGGGGGTTAGTTTTTCCTACAGTCACCAAACTCGGTACACATATTATTCTCATCAAGCCGGACAATTTTCTAATTTACATTCATTAGCTCCGACCAACAGGAAGTCAGCTATTTTGGTTTGAATGTTAATTTTTTGAAAAAACAGGCTATGAATTTTATACTACTACTCCTACAGGGTTTATCCAATTTACACCAAGCTTTTTTTAACTTGTTGCTAACACATTGAAGTTGTTTAATTGCAAACGGATTTTGGATATCTCAAACGGTTTGGCCGTGGCGAGGCAACGAATTTATGGCAAGAAAAGGGAAACAAAGTGTTATAACTTCTGCATACATTAATTGATTTTGATGAAACTTTGGCTTAGTCTTCGTTGTACAAGGCTGATCACATGGATTTGAGTATTGTGATTCAAAGTCATAGCGCCACCAACTGGAAGCAGAAAATGTGTCACTTTCAGCATACATTGAGATCACCCTCTTATTTTTACCTGATTTGCTTCAAAATTCATCAGAATAATGTTAAAACTTGGCACATGTAATCCTTTGAAAATGGGCAGGGAGGAGGGGCTCTATAGCGGCACCTTGTAGTGCAGTAAATGTGGAGTGAATTTGACATAGTCCTTTGATGTTTAACCGTTTTAAGTGCCTATTGCCCGCTGTGCACAGTTGCCCTGAAGCCACCGGGGTGGCGGTGCCACCGGGCTTGGGCCCGCCATCGCTGCTCGCAGCTATATTTTGGACTTGAGTTAACATAAACTAACAATGAACAGTTGTGTTTTTATAAACTAATATTAAAGGTGCTCTAAGCGATCCTGGGTGGAGTAACTTCCTGTTGACGAAGTGTTGTCAAACAAAACAGAGGCTAGCTAGACCCTCCCTCTTCTTCCTCCCCCTCCCCTCCGTGCCTCCTGAAACAGTCATGAACGCGCATTTAAAAATCATTCTTGTCGGTTATTGGCTGGAGCATGTTTATTATGTTTCGTGGTCCAGGCTGCACCAGATTTTTGGAGCTTGTGGCGACTATAGTGTGTTCAGGGGATAGGCAGCTAGCGGATAGTGAGGAGATGTTTGCTGTATGTGAAAAACGCTTGACATCGCTTAGAGCACCTTTAACAAAGATTATGAAATACTGTTGCTCATTGTTAGTTAAAATTAGTTAATTCATTAACTAAAGTTAACTAATGGGACCTTATTGTAAAGTGTTACCTAAGTAAAAGTAAAAAGAAAAAAAAGTTAAAAGAAAAAAGCTGTTTCAGAGGAAGAGTTAGTATCAGTCTGTGATGTGTTGAGTGTTAGACGGTATATATAAATTTAACAAATTATTTATTAATAGTAGTATAAATGTTAGAAAGTAGACATTATGGAATAAAACATATGTAGATCATCTGGGTATTTCATACATACAGAAAATTCATGGCACAGTGTATATACTACAAAATGCATTACAGTATGCCATTCTGGTTCATGTTTACAACAGTTCCTGTTCTCTAATTATTTACTGCCATCTAGTGGCCCACATCCAAAATAACAGTCTGAATGTTTAAATCACTTCAGTCGACAAATATATTTAGTTTGTGTTACTTAGCTGTGCATTACCATTTTTGAGCTCATTCGGGTGTCTCTATCTATCTCAGCAGCTCAGAGTAAAATTTTAGTCTTAAGTGTGTCAAAATTCCAAGAATGACGTAATTTTACTCTCATTCCTAGACTTAAGAATAAGTATAATTCATAAAAGGTTCCTAAGTGTCAAGACTAGGTCTTATTTCCTAAATTATTTAGGAGAGCTGCAGAGGTCTCCTAACCTAGTTAGGAGTAACAAGATGGCAGCAAAGATGAGGAGACACACGCTCCAATGAAGATATGTAGTATTGGAGTTATATGATGACATGGAGTTGATAAAATTATATAAACTTGACTTTCAATTCTTTTTCTAACTGACCTAATAAGAAGTGTAATAACTTTAAATAAATGTAATAAATTTAATAAATATTATTTAAACAATAATTAATATGTTTAATGCATTTTAATACATTTAAAGGTGCTGTATGCGATTTCTCAAATTCGTTGTTGAACATTGTTGATAAACAAAACTCCAATACTAACCACCCTGCTCTGAGTCGGTCTCGAACCTCGGCCCGATTGCTGCTGGCATGCGAGGCGAATGCACTACCAATGACCTCATTCACTAGTGGGCATTAGTGTGCAGTAGTTTAACTGCAAAACTATTATTATCTGGCCATTGTTACACACGCAATGCGAATGGATATGTTTATCACACCTGACGAGCAACAAAATGCTTCATGGAAAATAAAGCACAGATGATGAACAAACGACAAGGAAACAAAAAAAAAAATGTATGTACAGTACACAAGAGTAAATACAAACAAGAGAGTTTGTTGTTAATCACCAACAGCACAGCAGCTCTAGACAATCAAAACTATAAAGATGTTGTATGATCTCTGCACTGACTCTTACCTGCACAGGCAACACACAAACACGTGTGCGCGCACACACACACATACACACAAAGCCAAACACAAGCAGAGTTTAAACTTGCCTTCTCTTCATATTCTCTTGTACCAGAAAGATATAATAAAGTCATAGCGTAAAGTCATCAGCATAATTGTGTAAAGGCTGGAATATGCCAAGTGACTTCTGCACAGATTTTTCTCTGATTTGCAGTCTGGAGGTATCAGTGCTAGTTGCTGAAACTCAGAGCCAGTCTGTAGATTTTGGGCAGTGGGAGTTCATAGATTTCACAGAAAGTCAGGTACAAACACATTTTTTTTTATTTTTATTTAACCTTCAGACTATGATTCTATCCAGTCAGGGGAGGTCAAACATGTTTGATATTTTGAGTCGATTTTAGAACACATTGTTCTTTTGTTTGCAAGTTTGTTGCATTTAGAGCCCAGTCTGCCCAGTCTGGTTGTTTAGTGTATGATGCCCAGTTTTTCCTGTAACTATTTACAAAGCCAGCAACCAGGGCAGAGACAAAGATGGGATGAAGCAGGGAGTAACCCTGAACAGGAGAACCAGGATGCAGGCTCATGATGGAGTCGAGGGAGGAAGGAGCCATGGGGGGAGCCTGGGTGGCAGGACCAGGTGGAACCAGGGGATGACTGACTGAGACATAGCAGGAGGTGTAGGAGATCCAGACAGAGCTGAAGAGCCGGAGAGACCAGACAGTGAACGAGACAAACGGCTGAGGTGGTGGAGCCAGGGTGCTGGAGGACTGAGGTGGAGTGATTAAAGGATTAGTTCACTTTTAAATAAACCTTTGCTGATAATTTACTCACCCCCAGGTCACCCAAGATGTCCATGTCCTTCTTTCTTCAGTTGAAAAGAAATTAAGGTTTTTGATGAAAACATTCCAGGATTTTTCTCCTTATAATGGGCTTGAATGGGCACCAGACGGTTCAAGGTCCAAATGACAGTTTCAATGCAGCTTCAAAGGGCTTTAAACGATACCAGGTGATGAATAAGGGTCTTATCTAGCGAAACGATCGATCATTTAAAAAAATAAAATAAAAAAAGTTTACATTTTATAAGCACAAATGCTCGCCTTGCTCTGTTCTGGGATGCGCGTCCGTGATGTCACGTTATACGCAATTACGTTAAAAAGGTCACGCTTGACATAGGCGGAAGTACAGAGTCGGTGTTTACAACTTGAACGTGCAAATACTAACCCTGCGTCCCAATCAGCTCCCTAGTTCCCTAGGTCGTGAATCAGTATATCATGAAAGTGAATGTGGCTGATTCCCTGATCAGTGCCGTGACTACTGAACTAGGGAGCTGATTGAGACACACGGTAAGTCAAACGCCGTTTACAAAAAAAGATAAAACAACTAAATGGTTCTTCCATCCTGTGTTGTCAGTGCAATCAGACTGTCATACCCTTCTCCATCAGAACAAAAATACCTCTAAAGGGGGTCGCACACCGGACGTGCACATTATATATGCGCAAGCTCAATTTTGACTCGACTCCTGATAGAACAGCTGCACAATGGGAGTGTTTTACATCAACAGGGAAACGTTACATATGCTTTAATATTTCGCACTGAGGTTAGTGTACATGGAAAATGGCACAACAGAGCAAAATGAAAGAAAAGGCTACGTTTATTATACATTTTTAGACTTTATTCAAGCTGTTAAAGTGTAAAACTAATGTGTCTTGCAGCACAGGGTGAAGTCAGTATGTACATTAACGACGATTTGAGAGAAATAAAATATAAATTTAATGTAAAACAATGTACATGGCGCTCTGTGGCGCGTCAGGATTTTGAGTTGTAGCTGGGCACCGCGGACAGGCGCCGAATGTCGCCGCCGGTGTGTACACTCATAGAAAACAATGCGTTCGAATTTTAAAGACGTGGCGCGGTGCTGAGCTTCGCGTCCGGTGTGCAACGCTGTTGCTTAGTAACGGTGGAAATCCATTTTGTCTGGTAATGCAGCGAGATGGAAACAGGGACTCACCGACTGATTCTAATGGCGAGATTGAAATGGTCCAGTCGTGGCAGCATTGAGATTCTTCCTCTGTTGGCATTTGCCACATGTGCACCACAACGTTTGCCCGATGCTTGAGGGGTGTGTGTCGCCGCAGCAGCCTAATTTCTTCCTCTGTGTATTCCGGTTCAAAAAGGTAGGGCAGGGTGAAAAACTCATCTTCTCCTCGTCTGACATTGTTGTTTTGCCTTTTTTTGTAAACGGCGTTTGACTTAGTATTTGCATGTTCAAGTTGTAAACACAGAATCTGTACTTCCGCCTATGTCAAGTGTGACCTTTTCAACGTAATTGCGTATTACGTGACGTCACCAATGCGCATCCGAGAACAGAGCAAGGCGAGCATTTGTGCTTATAAAACTTAAATTGTATTTATTTTTTTAAAAATGAACAATCGTTTCGCTAGATAAGACCCTTATTCATCGTCTGGTACTGTTTAAAGCCCTTTGAAGCTGCACTGAAACTGTCATTTGGACCTTGAACCGTCTGGTGCCCATTCAAGTCCATTATAAGGAGAAAAATCCTGAAATGTTTTCATCAAAAAACTTAATTTCTTTTCGACTGAAGAAAGGACGACATGGACATCTTGGATGACATGAGGGTGAGTAAATTATCAGCAAAAGTTTATTTAAAAGTGAACTAATCCTTTAAGGACCAAGGCAGAGTTGGAGGGAAGGAGGAGCTGGGTGGAGGGACGAGGCACAGCCCATGGACCGGAAGTCCATGGCGTAGACAGAATGACAGCTGAACAAGGTGGAGCCGGAGGGATGAAGGAGCCTGGAGGAGTCAAAAGAACAATGGCCCCAGGTGGAGCCGAGGGAAGGAGGAGCCAATGCAGAGCCAACTGGTTGACCTGTTGAGCTGGAGTGACAGGCTTTGAGGTTTGAGGTGGTGAGGTGGTTGACAAACCCGGGCAGAGCTGGCAAACAGGAAGCACAAGGCAGATCCAGGCTGCAAGGTGAAGCTAGTGTAGGAGGAGCTGAAGGGCTGAGTGGAGCCAGCGGAGACAGAGCCTAAGAACTGGGTAGCTCAGGCAGGGGGTTACAGGGACACATGGGGGATACAGGGCAGGCAGAGAGTTCAAAATGGCCTCCTTGGCTGACACGGGACAGAAAAATAATTGAGGAATGGTCTCCTTGGCCGAAATGGAGCAGAGGAGGTGGGAGTGGGAGGAAGGGTGGGAACATCACAGAAATAGCTTGCATGGCGCTGGGCAACGAAACAGCCGTGGATTTAATTTCCTCACACTCCTCAATAAAGGGGCCAGAATTCAGGTCATTTACCACAGCCCCTGGAGTATGGGTGGGGCTCCACTCCATTCCCTCATACTCCACAACGACAGATGATATTGCGTCTCTCACATCTGTTCAGACATATCGTTGGGTTCGGACTCTGGGGCGATAATAGGCTTAGGCATTGGCTCTGGTGCTGGCACCATGACGGCTCTGGCATTCTGTTTGCGATGGGCATGCTAGGCGGCTGACATGGCACTGGTGATTAAGGATCCTCTCACTCACCAATACCAAGTCAATGAATTCCTAGAAGCTCCCATGATGGCCGTCTCCAGACAGGTATGACTTTGTCTGAGCATTGAGCCCTGCTAGGAAAAACACAGAGACAGTCGTCGTAATGCACAAGATGAGCCAGATCTAAGAAATTCTCTGTGTGCTCCCTGGAAGAGGAGGAGGATCCGAAATGTTGCTAGATCCATGATTTTCAGTGTGATCTTCTGTCATGATCGGTTGCAGATCATGGAATGAGATTAACAGGATCTAAACACAGCAGTTATTTTATTAAATATAAACTCAAAGAAACTAAAATCTCAGGGTAGCAAAGCACGAACAGAACAACCAGCACACATGGATGAGATCAGACAAAGAACAGAACAAACACAGGGTTTAAATAGACAAGCAAACCAATCAAAGAAATGAGACGACTCAACTCAATACAACTCAATCAAGCAATAAAAAAACCATGGCAACAAACTAAAGAACCCAGACAAAGGAAACTGATCTAGAAACAGTGAAAACCAACTAAACATCAAACACAGAACAAATGAGACATAACCCTTACAATAACATTATAAGTGGTTCTCAAAGAAATATTATAAAATAAAAATTAAAAACGCAGTTCATGACCCCATTTAAAGAATGTCAAGACTTTTTTTTTTTTAAAGTTATTGTTCAAATATGTGCCAAAGCATTTGAGAAAAATTGTAAAGATGAACTGTACAACTTGTCTCTAGTGTCACAGAGAACGGCAAAACTTATTTTTAAACAGGTTTCCACTGTTCAACAAACTTACCAATTGAGCAATGTACTGTGCACAACCATATTTCATCAACATTATTTATCTGTATTTGAAAATTAATTTCAATTGCATTTCATATTAGAGTTGCATAATGAATTAAACGCATGTATAAAGACAGCAATGGGGCACAGGGTTGTCATGTGTTTTTCTTAGAGTGTTTTTCCATAAAGAGTCTTATTGGAATCATGTGCTTATGAGTATAGACTGCGTAATGTGCATGAGTATGTGTGTGTACAGTGTATGCATGAAAAGATTTGTTTGCACTTGGTCTTGCTACATAAACCAATTAACATGCAACACACACACACACACACACACACACACACACACACTGACTAACATGCTGGCAAAGCAAGAATAGCCATGACATCATGGACTGTAGAGCCTCACCCTTTAAAGCCAACAGAAATTCTGCCCTTAAAAATAAAAGACATCAGTTGAAAACATCTCTTGAATCTTATATTTTACCACATGACTGATAAAGAAACAAAGAAAGATACAAATATCCTTGAATACATTCTCCAAATCACGTTTGATTCCTAAAAAGAAATGTTCTGGGTTCAACAGAAGTTAAGTTAACATTTGCAGTATAACATTGATTACCACAGAATATTAAAAAAAAAATATTGAAAGCTTCAGAAATTTTGTCTCTGCACAAAAAAACAAAAACAGAACAAAAAACAACAGTAATACACATACATAAACAGAGGAATGCACTTAAAATGAAAGTAAACTGGGTCATGCATTGAGACAGTAGTTTAAATTGAAATTTTGCAGTGCATTATTTCATCCCAGTTTTTTTGTTTTGCTTTATTGGACATTTTTAAATTACATCTGTGGATGTATATCTATCTATGTGTCCATCCAAAATTGCAAATTTAACTTATAACTTAAAGCATTTGCGAGAAAAGCAGCATTTCCATCCCATGAGTTCATGAGAACAAAATCATAATTTCCTGGGAAATTGGTGCAAAATATCTGTAATAAAATTCGAAATTGCTGCAATCGGGGAAGAATCTGTGGCTCTTTTTTCCTCCATCATAAATGACTCTGAGTGGTAGACGAAACTCAAATGCTGTTATGTTCTCTTGCGTTCGGATACAGGTGTTTGGGAAAGCCATCATGTGAGTAGCTTCTGGGAGGGAATTAAACCAAATCATTTTGCTGACAAACATTAGGTGTGTTCGACCTAATACTGTACTGCACAGACCAATTGGCGAGATTTGCCGCTTGCAGTCAGGGCAGAATTGAAATTGAATTATTCTGCTTCCTGTAGTGATGCTCGCACAGTGTTTGCATTACTTTATAACAGATGAAAAATACACAGACGTTTTAGACTTTCTATGATGCAAAAGAAACACTTCATATACTAGTTAAAACAGTGCCATCTGTACATGGATATATTTGGGTGAACTATCCCTTTAATATTAATTGTAAAGATAAGTAATAATCACTCAAAGTCATGAAATTTTGTCTCTGAAATGAATTTGGAGCAAGATATACAGGGGGAGTGACTTTGTGTCAGATATATGTCACTTCACTTGCTCACAGCTGGTCTAATTTCAGTTTGTGATCTCTAACCTAGAATAAAAGCTCACCGCATAAGGCTACCCATTAAGCCCATGTAGCCTTTAAGCCCACTTTCAACTTTGAAGTCAAGAGCCTTCAGAAATCAACACATTTCTACAATTTCCAGCCATTTCTTTGGCAAGTACATTGATATTATGTCAAATAACTAAGAGATAAATGTATTGTTTTTTGTGAATGAACAAATAGTGCTTTATCATTTTATATAATTTTCCTTTAAAAGGGAAAGCTGAGTTTTATTAGCTTGCACACAAAGCTAATCTAAAGGTCAAACCATTGGCCTTACTGAAAGATAGACTGCCAAAGAATTAAGCATGTGAACTATAAACAATAAATGGTTTGTGATTCATTTTATATGGAGTCAATATAATGCCGCATATATATGCAAAAAAATAAAGTTTTGCAAACGAAAATTAAAGTATTGAGGAAAATAAATGTGCTTTTTGCAAACAAAAATAAAGAATTGCAAAACATAAATGAAACAGCGCGAAAAGCAATGATTTTGCAATACATATTTTCCATGGTCATATCTATTAATTCATTTGCAACGCTGCTTTTATTTTGCGTGCCAGTCTATTTTGAGCTTGCGATGCCGTTTTCCGTTTGCGCTTCATTTTCTGCGCGTCTCGCATTGTGGCACTGTTTTGACGTGGGGGTGGAGTCATGGGACGGGGGCATGTACAAAATGCCTCCCTGGAAGTGACGTCATCGGCCCGAGACGCAGCTCACTGATCCATGTACTGTCATGATGAGCAGAGGCTTGCGAGTGGATCGCTTCTTTTTATCCAATAGCATTAAAACATGCATGTTTTCATTTTATTAACCTTATTAACAAATGTATATGTGTATTAGCAGTGTTTGCTCAAGTTAAAGAAGTTGTAACCATGAACATCTGGCATTTATTTCTCTCGATGTGTACACTTTTATAGCATTAAAATGTGTATTGTTTCATTTGGTTAACTGCATGTGTATTAACAGTGTTTGTTTAAAATCTCTTAACCTGTGGGAGGAAGCCAGCGCACAGAAGCGTTCTTTGTTTACATTAGTTCAGAGTTTAGTTTTAACAATGCTTTTTTAAAACGCAGCCCTGGAGAGTTTTGTAAATAATAGCCTATACTGTAAAAGCCCGACATGCCAATAAAGCTTTGATTAAACTATGTGACAGGAATTACTAGAAATACTAGAATTATAAATGAATAATTCGCTAGTTTAATTTGTAAATGAAAACACACTTATCACAGAACGTTAATTAGGTAAGCAATACACGAATTGAAAGGGGAAATAAGCATAACAATAAATATAAAAATAAAGCCCTAATTAATATAATATTATGCACATATAGTACATAAAACATGCATGTTTTAATGCTAGTGAATAAGAGGAAACGATCCACTCGCAAGCCTTTGCACATCATGACAGTACCTGGATCAGTGAGCTCCGTCTCGGGCCGATGACGTCACTTCCAGGGAGGCATTTTGTACACGCCCCAGTCCCCTGACTCCACCCCCACGTCAAAACAGTGCCACAAAGCGAGACGCACAGAAAAATGAAGCGCAAAGGGAAAACGGCATCGCAAGCTCAAACTAGACTGACACACAAAATAAAAGCAGCGTTGCAAATAAATTAATAGATATGACCATGGAAAATAATGTATTGTAAAATCATTGCTTTTTGCGCTGTTTCATTTATGTTTTGCAATTCTTTATTTTTGTTTGAAAAAGCACATTTATTTTTCTCAATACCTTAATTTTCGTTTGCAAAACTTAGTTTTTTTGCGTATATATGTGGAATTATTTTGACTCCATAATTTTACCTTAATTTACAAATGCATACATCATAAATTGCTTTGTAGAGCAATTAATTGTAACAAATTGTATGAGCATAATTTTTTTTTTAAGATGGGCTTAAATGATACAGAACCACAAAATGAATGCAAACTATAGCCAACACAAGCAAACCTTGAATGAATTTGTTTTAAACTTTTCTCAATGTGGACACAATGAAACTTACTATGATACTTAGTCCACATTATATTTAAGCTCCATGCGTGTCTTTGTAAACATATCTTACATTTTTTTAGGAAAACATTGTCTTTTTTCACCATTACTCACCGTGGAACCATTGAAGCCCACCTTATGTGTTTCTGATGATAACATTTCTTTGTGTGATTTTCCCTTACTAACCTTTTAACTTACCTTACCTTACTTACTACCTTAATTTACAACTATATTTAAATAGGCCTACAAATTACACATATTAGTTCAATTGAGATAGAGCCTGTTTTGTCCTAAAAATCCTTATGTATAACCGGGTATAACTTGGGATCCAAGCCGAGTTAAGGCTCCATACTTGTGACGTGGGAGGCCCACTACCCCCGTAAGCCCAGAGTATGGAGCCCCAACTCGGCTTGGCTCCCGAGGTAAACCCAGTCAAACTTCCAGCTTGACTCCATCTACAACTCCAGAGTCAAGCCGACTTAAAGGTGCCCTAGAATTAAAAATTGAATTTATCTTGGCATAGTTAAATAACAAGAGTTCAGTACATGGAAATGACATACAGTGAGTCTCAAACACCGTTGTTTCCTCCTTCTTATATAAATCTCATTTCTTTTAAAGACCTCAGACGAACAGGCGAATCTCAACATAACACCGACTGTTACTTAACAGTATTATTATTTGCATATGCCAGCTCATGTTCAAGCATTAGACAAGGGCAGGACGTCTGGATGTGCACAGCTGAATCATCAGACTAGGTAAGCAAGCAAGAACAATAGCAAAAAATGTCAGATGGAGCAATAATAACTGACATGATCCATGATATCATGATATTTTTAATGATATTTGTAAATTGTCTTTCTAAATTTTTCGTTAGCATGTTGCTAATGTACTGTTAAATGTGGTTAAAGTTTATATTTTTATAAATTTTCAAATAAATATTCTAAATTTTATATTCTAAAATGTACATCAACTAATAAATACATTTTCAAATGAGAGAGAAATCTTGCATTTTAACAAATGATTTTCTTATGATCCATGCCAATATCTATGAAAAAACACCTAAACGTAATAGGCTTAATAGGTACACTTCCCCTACAGTATGTACAAACTTCTTCCAGTGAAATGTTTTGATTAAAGTGATTTTACTTTCTATCTGCCAACAATGGTTTATGTGAAACATGTCATGTAGTATAAAGAAACCACCTATTTTACCACAAAAAGAAACTAAGAGTATCCCTTATTTTCCATTGCTGAAGTTGCCAATGCAAGTTACAGATACAATAAAGCAATGTGGTTGAAAGGCATTTTCATCACAGCTGAGCTGCAGTCTGCATGATCAGATCAGTTTGGACAACAGGTGCAGAAAGCCAAAGCATAGGATAAAGAATATAGAATAGCTTATTAATGTCAAATGTGGAGGAATACAATTGTTGCACAGTGTTTTTTTTTTTTTTTTCATTAACAAATAAATATCAAAAATTACATTTAATTAGAATGAGATTTTCTACATCTTTGGGGGCAACTTCTTTTACCATCCCCACTCAATAACTGACAGTTGATAGACACATAATCCATTCCAACATGGAAAAACAGTGTCAACAAAACTTCATAACTGATGATTAATGACTGGATTAGGCAACCACGTTTGCAAGTTCTTTTTGCATGCCTCAGGACATGAGGGAGTGGACGGCGCTCTTAGTTAAAGCAAAAAAGAATGATTATGTGAGAACAGGAGGTGCAAACTGAGCCGCTCAACAGCTGTAAGAAAATCTGATTCAGTAACCCGACTCCACACTACAACTCTACATTTCCCAATTACTCACTTCCCATGTTTCAAGGCCTTTCCATCTGTTCCACTTTCAGCCACAGTCAGAACTTGGAAGGGAAACTCATTTGTTACAAAACTATGACTAACATGTATTGTTATCAGTACATAAAGGAGGAACCAGATATATTTGATAAAAAAAGAGATACATGTGTATCTTCTAAGTTTGGGAGTCTATTGTAGCCTATAAAACATATGGTAAAATGTTTTTTTTTTTGGCATGGTAAAAACAAATTTGGCACTCTAAATAGATTTAATGTGCTTCATGTTGTTGATAACAAAGAACAGAAAGTAATTTCTTTCTCTTTGGATTTTTATTTCAATATGTTACAAGATTATCCTATTTAAATCAATATGATAAACGAGTTAGTAATCTAAAAGTAGTCAGAATATAAAAAAACATTTGATGTTACCTTTAAGAAACCTGCCTCCAAAGCAACCTGAAAAATGATGCCCAAGTGTACCTGAACAAGAGCTGTTTTAAATGCAAAGGGTGGTCACACATAATATTGTTTTTATTTAGTTAATATAAGTTAACTGATAAATAAAATCTATTTACAAAAGTATTTTTTAAAAACATCCTCACTTTAAAGCATTTTTACACAAGTGCCTAAAACTCTTCACAGTACTGTATCTTTGCAGGCAGGTTTCTTCAAGCATCTTAGAGACACGGTCACAGTTCTCCTGGATTTAGTTTGTCTCAGTTTTATCTGTTTCTTCATGTAATCACAGATGGATTAGATGATGGTGAGATCAGATACTCCTTGTGTATTCAAAACTCTCACTGGATCATTACAATTAATGGCAAAATGAATGTTTGGAAATGTGAACGGATATTTCCTATTGACACACTACAGCAAAAGATATAAATAACTGGCTTAAAACCTTTTTTGGGGTGTGAAAATACTGACGTGCCTAAGACTTTTGCACAGTACTGTACCTATAATGTGTAATAAATTGCATTACATACTAACTTTTTCTTAATTTGCAATCAGTACTGCTCAAACATTTCAGATGAATTTCTTTAGGCCAAGCTTCATAAAAATAACCAAAAGGAAATTTTGATGCCGTTTTCAAATGAAACTCTACCGGACAGGACAAGAGGCTGTGGCAATGCTGTTGCATATTAAAATTAAACTTTGTATGTCTCAATAGGACCATGCATGACTGCTGCATATAATGGTCAAAAATGTTACAATCTGCTAATTTGGAACTCTATGGCTTTATTATTACATTTAACATAGCTAGGTTTTGGACACATTAGTTTGAGAAACTGGTCTTATGTGTGTTACATAGTGAGTTTTAGATCACTCAGGCCTGTATTGTTGAGGGTTGTCTGTGTCTGTCTGTGTGAACCTTCACTTTATCTCCATGCTTATAAAGGAAGGAAAGGGACATTCTGATATCATTTCAGGCTTAGTGATGAAGGCCATGTCTGTTTATGTGTTACATTGTTTCTATAGAGACTCATAAACTGTTTGAGCTTTGAGTAAGCATGCACAGACAGCACCTGACCTGTTACTCCCTGTGTGGGAAAAAAAGGGATTTTTTTCCTGTGAAAATTCTTACTTCCTCCCAGAATGTAATAGAAGTATTTCTGTTCTCAAAATGAGAAAACCCTGAAATTCACAAACCTCTGTGTGGGAAGTTTCACTTTCACATGGATTTTTTCATATCAGGACTTTCAAAGAGTTGTGCATTTCTAAGCAATAGCTCACCCCAAAATGAAAATGTTGTCATTGTTTACACACCCTCATGTCATTGCAAATCCATGTGACCTTTTCATAAACAGAAGAAAACTAACAGAGGCTCAACAAGAATGCTTGACGTGAGAACAAACCTCATTGGTTCTTGCGCATCACTCAGTCACGTTTAATCATCCACATTTACCACATTTTATATTATATTATATTATATTATATTATATTATATTATATTATATTATATTATATATGGAATTCAAATGACTCAACTTGATTCCTATTCCTACTTTTTGAATTTCAATGGATGAACAAAAATGATGAGAAAATATAAAAATATCATCGTTCAATTTCTGACACAGCCATCTGACCAATCAGAACAGAGTAGACCAATCACAACAGACTGAGTTATTATCTGACCAATCGGTGCAAAGTAAGCTTGTGGAAAGAAGGGGTTTAGAGACGCTCCATTTTCGGACTCTCTGAGAAATGAGGTGATTCTGCAATGTATATTATAAGAAAATTATTATTTCTAATTGGAGATAAATGACCAGTTATGCCCTTTATTAAGAACCATTTATGAATTTATGAAACAAAAGCATTCTAACAGGTCTAGCACCCAGTTGGCACCCGTCACCCAAAACACAACCTACAGTGCCCTTAATTCACATAATCAGCGATCATCATTTAAATGATAGACATAATAGTGAGCTCTATTAAAGTATGTACACTGTGGGAGAATAAGAGTGTGATGGGAATCACACACATTTGTAGAACCTGGCCTGGCCTGCCCTGAACTTGCCATGAAAAGCCAAAGAAAACTTCCCTAATCCCACCAAGGAAGAGGGCCATGAGGATCAGGCCTGGTCTGAAGGTTATTCTGAACACATTCAGCAAGTATTAGCATGGGGATTATAACTCGGCACGCTTCGCTGCACTTCTCGCCCAACCGGGTCTCATCTCTGGTTGGCCTGTGCAGACAAAAAACCTGCTTGTTGTGGATATTAAGAGACAAACAGACCTAAAGCATGGCAGACAGACAGAAGCTGACTGTTATTTGGCCTCATGTGGTCTGAGGCAACACCTGCCAACATACTTGACAGGTGAGCCATCTGCTGTCATGTGACCAGTGATTTTTCATCTGTCCTTCAGGCTTACAAGATCATATCTTCATAGACAGTGACTTTTGAACCCCACCAGGTCACTGAGACATCTGTTGCGGTATCTAAATTTATAGGGAATAAAAGTATAGTCCTACCCATGGCCACAGCTGTCATGACATACTCTCACATGTCTAATCATACAGAACTGAAAACCAACTACTGCATGAGTCTGAAATGAAGATATGAACAGTCCAGAAAAACTAACGAACCAAATCTAGAGCCCTAACAAGCAAATCTTTGCAAGACCAGCATGAAACTTTTCTATTACAGTTAAAAAAGTCGACGGAAAACCAGCATTCCACACCATCATGTTATTTTTGCCGACTTGCATGTAAAAAGCTAAAAAAAAAAAAAAAAAAAAATGCTCAAAACAGGCTCAGCAGTGAATTACAGTGCTGTATGTGTGTGTGTTTATAGAGAAGGACATATGACAGGGTTTACCATGTATAAAGTCTGAATATTTCCAAGTTTAAATTAAAATGTACATTTGGAATGCTAAAATTTCAATGCAGTCTATGCGGTCTAAGATAAATTCTCTCAACTTTATGGACAAACGTTCTACTTGTAATAGAACGTTCCAAGTTATCTGGACTTGTTGTCAAAAATGTTTTCAAAACATTCATAGAGCGTTTTTCTCAAACATTTTTGTTCATGTAGCATTCCTGTAACATTTTGTTCATGTAACATATTTAAATGTTGCCACTCACTATTTGTTTCAACAATGTTAGGAGAACATGTTTCATAACTCAATGGGAACGTTAGCAAAACGTTCTTAAAACATAATTTTGTCAGCTGGGTGGTTATCAGTGAAGCCTTCTAATTAATAAAAAACATATTTGGCCATTTATGTATAATAGGATTAGTACTCACCCTGATACTTCATCAGCTCCGACACTCGATTGCATTGAAACTGTTGATATCCAACTCACATCAGTTCACACCCTCAGTCATTGATCAGTCCATCTGATCACAGATACAGCTAACTAATACTTCACTTACACATGCATGCGTACATACCACGCGTGTTTCGACTAGCTTAACAAAAACTTGTAAAAGTATGAAATTAAACAGCTTCGCAGCAGCCGAACAGCATACTTTAAATGTTAGCGCTCTCCTATTCCTCGTTTGTAGGCTACTGTTGTGACACGCCAGCAGCGCGCGCGCGCACACTCCTCAGTCGGATGGGAGAGGTTTACCGATGACTGATCGCGCGCTCTTGCACGGATCTGTCCCACTAAAAACAGTTACTAGCCTAGATAGATCATTATTATGGCTAAATAATAACGTGGTATCCTTTTAAGTTTTATTGTATCCATGAAACACTTGAAATGCTATATATGTGTTGCAGATCATTTCACTATGTTGCTGTTTCACTGTAACATTATTTCTCATTAAAACTGTACATTTATATCAATCCTTAGAATGGGTCGAATACTTTAACGTCATAAAAAGAAACGTTATTAGAATGCCCCCTTGCGCCGTTTTAGGAACCTCACTACTTTTTACCAATCACTAATTTTTAAGTATTTAAAAATAACATAAACATTATTGTTTTGAAAGGTAAAGATAAGAGGTGAAGATAAGTGTCCAGTTTTGACACTACATTTCTTAATAATAATTAGCTATTCTAAACTCGATCACGCATTTCATGGAAAATCCCTTTATGATATTTAGGGTAACATGGGGGAAGATGCACCCCTTAAGAATAATGTGCATTTACTTTTAAATGGTAACATATTGATATAAGTTTAGCATGTGTAGGATGATGATACATCAGTCAATGTGTCATTATAGGAAATAAATTAGCTAATTTAGTTGTAAATGTAAAATTATTCAAAGGTGCCATCTTACTCCACCGACTACTAGAAGCACACCACCAACCAATGTTTAAAAAATAATACTAATATTAGGCTACTAATAATATAAATTACTACCTGCTTGTAGCTCGTAAGAAAGGATAATAGCACTTAACTATATAATCTATTACAGATCAGTGGGTAATTGCGATTTTTTAATCTAACAATTCTGACTTTATTTTGAGATAATGTGTCGATTCCGCTGACAAAAACAGTTTGGGAATCCTGTCAAATGGAGAGAAACTGGCGGACTGGCCTCCAGGTGGCGATACGCAGCATAATATTTGAAAGGAGAAAACCTCAATGTTCCGCACGTGTCAGTTGTGTTTATTTCCGTTTGAGTTAAGTTTTTGCGTGAGGAGCTGATCCTAGGGTTATAAATGCCTCTTAATAGAGCAGTGATTGTGCCGGGAAACGGAGCAGGGAATATTGAGCACTGCAACTGGTATGGATGGGCAAAAAAACGAATAAGCGAGGTATGATGATTTCAACAAGAGAATAAAATCATAGAGACACATTTCAGCTGTTAAAATGAAATATTAATTCATTTCAACTAACTTGGTCGAATATTAAAATATGGTGTATCATTTTTACAGATTCCAGAAGTGTTATGCAAGCTGAAGAACATGCCGGATCCTGGTAGTTCAAATTCACATGATTACATTAACGTTACATGAGATGTGATGCATATATTTCCGGTATAATATATTATATTTAACCTGACAGTAACTGCCAAAGAGAGCATCTGGCTGCCGTTCATGGAGAAGGATCTGGAATGTGATGAAGAAACTGTCATCATCGGACACAGTTCAGGAGCTGCTGCAGCCATGAGGTAATGAAACTCGATGATTCGTCAAAGCGATTCATCTATCCGATTCATTAGGACTAATTCATCTATGATCACACTGTTAGCCAGCAAATTAGCTATTTGCTTAATTATTTAATTAATCTATTAATGTATTTATTTACGCTTCTTTTGTTTTGTTCTTAATAACTCGAGTCAAATAGAGTTCAGTGATTCATCTGATTTATCACATTGATCATGAGTAGGGCTGGGGGATATATCGCATGCAATTAGGCTTGTTTGAGATGAGCAAATTCTGCGCAGAATCGATCAACGGTGATCACCGCGAGATGCATGCCGGTTAGAAATGTGTCCGAGGGTGGTCCGCCTTGCTCTGATGTCATGCTGACGTGTGTCAAAAACCTCTCGCGAGGGCGAGGCGGACGTGTCGGATTCTGCCACAAGTATAGGTCTCTGCGGAACAAAAGAGGGCCGTCTCCCAATTTTGGGGTGTTTTCCAGTGCCCAAGGAAGTCGACCGGAAGTTGAAGTCGGCCGGGTGCCGCCATCTTGTAGCAGAACTTCACTTGCGTTAGCATCCCCATTGACTCCCATTCATTTTGGCGTCACTTTGACAGTGAATAACTACATCTGAGGCGTTTAAAAACTCCATTTGTCCATTATTTATTTCCAAAGATACACGACAATGTATAAAGGGCTCCATTACCTTCTATGTTACATTATGGCCCCGTAGAAACAGTTGTTGTAAAAATAGGCTAACTATTGCGTCATAACCACTCGACTCTCTGTCGCACAGTAGCGAAATTACCGTACAGACAGGAGGAGAAGCTCGCAGGCAATCGGGGAGATTATATTAATATGGCGTACTGGCGTTACATTTTAAAATACTATACAAAATAATTAATCAGAAGACTTACTCCTGCTCACTCACGCCAAAGAACTCCCCGCTCAAGCTCGCCGTCTCTGCAAGATTAACGATGGCAGTTTGCACGTACAGCTACTAGAAGATTTACATCTGTCAGACAGGTTGCGGACGTCATCAAGCTTAGTGTGAGTCTGCGCGTCAGAAGCGGAAGTGCTAAAAATCGCTAAAAATGGGCTTCACTTGACTCAATTGAGTTCCAATGGGGTCGCTGTGTCCATTTCTTTTACTGTCTATGGTGTTTTCTAACTGAGAGAGGTGTTTATAACGATCCAACCAAAAAAGTACGGAAGCCGGGATAGGCTTTTTTTTAAAGTACGGAAGCTTGAAAGGCCATTCATTATTATTTTATTTAATTTTTTCTTGTTTTCTTATGAACACAACTACTTTTTTAATGTTTAGATCCCGAGAAACAATTATGTCGAGATAATGAAAAATAAATAAAATATTGCTGCATGCTTGACTTCCGTAACAGGGAAACTATGCGTTAACCTACAACTATGCGAGTGCCTGCCTAGATATATGGAAACATTTTACTATAATACATTCATTTATTTTGAAGAGTATGAACTATTTTACAGGACCTGTAGCTTATAGCTCGAGAGGGCGAAATATATGATTTATGCAAGTTTTATTAGCCTACTCCGTTTTTTTAGCGCTAGTTATTTATTTATTTTATTATTATTATTTTGCATAAACTAACCTACGAATTATAATGACACGGGATGTAATTTTGTCACAATGGCTATATATTTTACATAGACAAGTAGTCATTTGTCTGAACTTATCTGATCGGCGTCATTTGGTTGGACATGCATGGGGTGTAAGAATACTATAGTAATTGATAGTATATAGTGTTTTTGAACCAGTAAATTGTAGTATAGCCTACTGTATATTATAGTATTTACAACACTTTATTGTTAATGAATGCTACAGCAGCATAGGCTGTAGTACTTTAGTTTTTACTACAGTAAACTGCGTGTATTGTAATATATAGTTTAAAGAAAACTTAGCACAGTATTGGGTAACGTAATTTGTTTATATTACTATAGTTGTTATATTACCACAGCAATAGCCTATATAATTACCACAACAAATTAATTCAAGGTTCAAAACACTATAGTATTTACTATAAATTACTACGGTATTTTTTCACCTCAAATAGTTTAAGGCTAGATCGCCTTCTTGTGCTACTAGTCTTGTTTAATGATTGATGCTCTTCAATATGAATATAACGCAGAAGAACACAACCAGTTGCACGCGATCAACAGCCTATTTTATTTAATCTCTCGCATGCCAAATTTCACGTGCAAAGTGTAAACCTTCGTCATAAAAGCTATAGTATTATATATATAATATATAATATTATATATATTATAATATTATATATTATATAGAATACATAGGCTAGACAGTTGTGATATAATTAACTTTAATTTTAAGTGTAGCCTATCAACCACACAGAAACACATGACCGTCTCAGCGTATATTGTATGAGTATAAGCTTTATATGCATTCATAAGACTACTTACTGACCTTGTGTAAACTTAAAAAAAAAAAAAAATGTGTTAACCTGAAATGATGACTCTGAAGACTTTAAACTTTATAATCATTTTATTGACCACAGACACTGTAGCCACAACCTCGCAAAACTAAAACAAATCAAGTGACTAACAGATACATCAAATAGAATAGCGAATGTTAGCTAATAATAGTTATCGCTAGAAGTGAGTGGAACATTGCTTGGAGCTTTTTACAACGAGCTAGCAAGCATATTCACACAAAAGAAACGTTAAACAACTTAAATAATACACTTACATTCATATACAATACATATCTCTTATTGTTTTTCCGGAAATATCCCACTCGATTTGAGCTAATCAGGTAAAGAGGTTGAAAAACACCTATTCCCGTGTGACAACACCCCAAAGTTGGGAGCCGCCCCTTTCTGTTCCGCAGAGACCTCCTTCTCGATTCTGCAGTCGAGCGCAGTTCCTCTCCACAGACTGCGCTGACCAAAAGCACGATGGGAAACGACTTGATGACGACACAGCTTAAAGCTTATTGGTTTAAACAACCGTGATGTATTGATCTCTTTTAAAATGTTTGATTTTGAAACACTAATGCCATTATTTTATGCGTATAAATTATGTGTGAATATTCCAAAAGTCTCTGAGAGTGCGATCTCTCTGTGGGTTATGTGATTGTTATCATATTTATAAAAATCTATAAAAACATGTCTGTAATTAAAATAAAAATGATTGATACACACATCCTTCGAATGGAAATAAATATCAAGTACTTTGGGTGTATTTTTCATTATGTTTATTTTAATTTAAAAGCAACAGAACGTAAATGACATCCAGTTTATCAGCAACACAGCGCACGAGTGTGAATCCCGCGATATCCGCCTTTGATCTCGCAGGTGTCTGATGCACTCCGAGAACGGAGAATTGTCCATCTTGCCTGCACTTTTTTCACTCCTCCCCTCACTGCACCTGCCTACTCTCGGCTGAACTTAAGGCGAGGCCAGGCGCATCTCAAACAAGCCTATTGTCACGCGCATTTCGTCAGCAAAGCCGGTACCCTGATTACCGCTAAATCGCCATCACCTGCTTTCAAATGGAGCTGCATTTAATAGACAGAGCCGTAGATCACTGATAAGCCACGCAATATCGCGTTCATTATCGCAGATATCGAATTCGATAATGAACGCGATATATCCATACCTAATCATGAGTGATTCATCGTTCACTTACCTGAATTATCAATCTCTTAGCCAGCACATTTTTAAAACGAGTTGAAAAGTAAAATACTAATATTTATAACCCCAAACAACTGAATGTGTGATTAAAATTCCTGTTAACACTTTACAATAAGGTTCATTAGTTATCTATTAGTTAACATGAACTAATAATGAATTGCACTTCTACAGCATTTATTAGTCTTTGTTAATGTTAATTTCAACATTTACTAATACATTATTACAATATTGTTAACATTAGTTAATGCACTGTGAACTAACATAAACAAGCAATGAACTGTATTTTCATTAATGTTAACGAAGATAAGTAAATACAGTAAGAAATGTAATGCTCATGGTTAGTTCATGTTAGTTAATACATTAACTAATGTTTAACTAATGAACCTTATTGTAAAGTGTTACCCACTTTCTAAACTACTTGTTTTAAACTGATTGCTTTCTTTTGGTGGGCTTCAGGTATGCAGAAACACACAAAGTTTTTGCCATTATTCTGGTAGGTGCGTACACATCAGATCTGGGAGATGAGAATGAACGTGAAAGTGGTGAGTTTGAATAAAAATCACTCATGTCATTCGTCATCAATGTGACTGTGCGCTGCTAATGTGCCTTCTCTTATTACTCTCAGGATATTTCAGCCGGCCATGGGAATGGGAAAAGATAAGAACAAACGTGAAGCACATACTTCAGTTTGGATCCACAGACGACCCTTTTCTGCCCTGGGAAGAGCAACAGGAAGTGGCTGATGGACTTAAGACAGATTTATATAAATATTCAGACCGCGGACATTTCCAGAACACAGTCTTCCCCGAGCTCATCGACGTAATAAAAAAGCTAAAAACCAACAGCTAAATACAAAAACTGTACACTTCATCCTGTGTGTATTTAAATACACTACTGACATGCTATAAGTCAGACCCACTGTCCTGCACATTTTATTTTACCTGATTCAGCACACCTGCATGTAATTTTCAAGCAATACCAAAGAGAATGATTAGCTGGTTCAGGTGTGTTTGATAAGGGTTGGAGCTGAACTCTACAGGACAGTGGGTCCTGTGTTGAAGACCTCTGCTGTAAGTTATCATTTTATTTCTTAGGGGCCAAAATAAATCTTGTACCTTACAAGAAGAGAAGACAATTTATTGTGGCAGAATTTATAACGGTCCATTTTGATTTTCAGTACATCATATAAATCCACAAGTTTTCTTCACAGTAGTATGTAGAAATCCAAACATCTGAAATAAAATGTAAACTAGGACAAAACAGTAATTGAAACAAAATCAAAGAAGTAATGGCACTTACAGCAGTTTTGTTTTCAAACAACATCCAACTCATACAGTTCAATAGTTACTCGTCTGTGCAAACATTTATCTCAGTTCAGGTTATTACAATTATAGTAACAAAAATGAGGTTTTATTCCTCGTATGTATAGATAAAGTCCTATATTTAGACATGAAAGGCTACAATTCTGGTTCTAATCAGCTATAGCACCATTTGTTAAAGGTCAATATAAACATTTAATTTAATTAAAATATACACCTACTCTTACTTGGTTGAGGACCGGTATGTCTAATTAATTATTTTAATAGTGGACTGAAATAAAGCATTCAACACTGACTTTTTAAGTAAACAGCTATATTTCTATAAATTTCACTCAAAAATAAAAATGATCATTTTCTCATCCTAAATGTGTCTCCCTTGGAACAAGATAACAACAATCATATTCTGCTGTCACACAAAGCAACTGTACGGCTTCAGAAGACTTGGAACAGAACACACAAATTGTATGGACAACTTTTATGGTGCATTTTTAGAGCTCAAAATGCAAAACTACATTTGTGTGTGTGTTACACAGGGTTTTAAACAACATGGGTGAGTAAATTATATTTTAATAAATAAATAAAAAACCTGCAACAAATGGAGGTCTATCTCATAAAACTGCTGTCATGAGAATCATATATTGCTTATTCTATAAACCTGAGATTGGAAGTAAAGTGCACTTGTCAAAACCATACCATCATGAAGACCAGCCAAACTGCTCACAAGTAAACATTTTCTTTGCTCTATTGGAGAGGTCTTACTAGTTATTTTCAGAGACATATAGTTATGTTTTAAGAAAAGCAGTTATCTATAACCCATGAGGTTATAACATCACACATATTCATCAGAAATAGCCGATCAGCAACATTTCTTCAAGCAGCGAGTGTGATACTTCAAAGCCAAGCCAAAATGGCCATCTGAGCAGCTGTGCAGCATGTCATGCTTTAGAAACTACAAAGTCTTCTTTTTCCTTCTTGCTTTGGAGTAACCTCTTCCAAACCAGCCACCTTGAACTGCTGTACCTTCGCCTTGAGCCTGCACCTCTTGCGAAACGTCCTCCAGAGCAGCAGGTGGAACTATCTCTTTACGAGTGTGACTCTTCTGCTCTTGTGGACAGAGTGGTTTAGCCAAGCTGAAGATGGGGTCTTGTGATCTGTTGCAACAATATTAATAAAACAGACAGCAGCTTTAGATTAAAATATGTGTATGTATTACATTGGTCATTAAGCAATCATTAATAATAAAAAATATTTCCTGTAGTTTAAACAGTAGAGCATGTCACTAGCAATGCCAAGATCATAGTTTGATGCCCAGAGAAGGCAAGAACTGATAAAATGTAAACCTTGAATCCAATGGATTAATTTAATCCTCTGGATTAAAGCGTCTGCCAAATGGAGAAATGTGAGGCTCGAGGCCGTTATATTATGAATATATTGTGCTGCACATTGTGCTTAGCGGCCTTTAAACCCACTGGTGCCATTCGGTCATTTCTGACCGAAAAGTTAAGTTTTTTTGATTTTTAAAATTTTTTTACCTAATCAGAATGGTACAAAATGGTTTGGCATTTGCTATGTAACCACAAGAAATAATGGACATGATTCAAAAGGTTAAATTGTCCTGAAAAAAAAAAGTCACACTGGTGCTCATAACTGTCAAAAAAGAAAGCATTGTAAATTAATGGGAAACAAACTTCATCTACTGGAAGCGTTTGGTACTGTGCCCAAACAAAATCTTACTGAAAGCTAATTTTTTGAGATACCAATCTCATATTTGGAACAAAATGTATATCAAATTTAAAAGTAGTATTTTTGTGCAGCTTTAATGATAATAAACTTGTATTTTTTTTTTTTAGTTTCACTTCAGTGATAATCTGCCAAGTGTGTCCTTTAAAAAGAGACCAAACTGAAGCTCCAAAGCATTCCAGATTTACCACAGTTTAAGCAGAAAATTATTTCAGGTCATTTAATTTTCTATGCTCAAAAAGAAGTTAACAGGTAATAATTGGATCATAACTATTCCATAAATATTTATTACATAAAATCCCCTAAAAACACAAAATATTACATAAAAACATTATCAAACTAAAAGTACAGTACATTAATTTCATTGAAATAAAAAAATATATATCAGTTATTTTTGACTGCCACACAGGGGTTAATCAGTAATAACTGATTTTCAGATTTTCTGAAATTCTCTTAAATGACTAAAAAACAAGAACGCAGATATTTACGATATTCACAATATAGCACAGCCTCATAAATTATCGCTTAGTTGCGGTCAGATTAGCCAAAACCATTAATTTCAATAGGAATCCATGCAATCAGGAATTTCACATGAGAGTGAATGATGTCCACACGCACATTTGGATTTGCCACATTGACAAACAGAAAGCTGCTTTTTTTTTTAAAGTGACATCGCTATACTATTGACTAGTGATGCACCGAAATAAATGTTACCAAAATTAAATGGGTTTACATGCTGCTGCTGAACTGAGGTGGCTAAAGTGATCAATCACGCCACATTAAAGAACACCACAATTATTCTTTGAATTTCATTATAAAGTTTACAGAATTTGAAAGCGCAGACATTGTATAATTTCAAATATAACAAACAAAATATATATATATATATATATATATATATATATATATATATATATATATATATATATATATATATATATATATATATATATATATATAGGATCAACTGAAAGCAGCATAAACTAAAATATAATGTCATCAAAGATCAAATGTCATGAAGATCAAATTAAGAAATACTGATTCATAAATAATATTAAATCAATATTGTCAACCCATCTCTAGCATCCATACAGCTGACATGTTTATCCACGTTGTGTGAACAAAATAGACACGGACACAGTCAAAACATGCCATCAGAGAAGTGCTAATTAAATGTCAAATTAAAGGTAAGTGGGTCTTACCTGTTGTAAACTGGAATTTCCAAACCCAGCTCTTTCATGAGAAGAGCCATCACAGCATCACACTTTCCATGAATTTTCAGAGTAGCCAAGTTATCTTTTGGTGTCCACTAAAATAAACAAGGAAAACACATTAGGCTGTTAAATCATGTCAAATGAAAGTCTCTTTTCAGTTTATGGAAAATAGACTAATCAATAGATTATAATCAGCTTTACGAAGGGATATATTACCTGAAGATTTACAATGTACAGCTTTGGTCTTCTGTTGGCTGGTCTATTCATGCACCACAAGCAAGAGTATTTTTTTAACACCTGATGGACAAGCATATGATACACGAAATCAAGCTGCATTATTTAGTACAAAACACTGTCAAAAATGTTGCAACTCAAACTGCAACATGTGAAACTTAACATCTTATATTGCTGCTGCTTAAAATTGTTATAAAAAGCCTACCCACCCCTGTTAAAATAGATGGTTTTTGTCATGAAAAAACAAAGATAATTTGATTTTCTTACAGCACTCAGTCTGTTTGGATAGGAGTCTATCAGCTTGGCACATCTTCACTTGGGAATATTTTCCCACTCTTCTTTGCAAAAATCTTCCAGATCTGCTAAATTGTGAGGGCATCTCCTGTGCATGGTCCTCTTTAGGTTCATTTTCTATAGGATTCAGTTCTGGGCTCTGGCTGGACCGTTTAACATGAATGTTTTTCAGCTAAAGCCATTGTTTTGTTGATTTGGATTTTTTTTGGATCATTGTCATTCGGAAAGGTAAAAGTTCTCAGCAGACAGCAGAATATTCGTGCCAAAATTGACTGGTACTTGGAGCTAATCATGATACCCTTCTCTTTCACTAAAGCCTAGTTCCAGCTGAAGAAAAGCAGGTCAAAGCGTTATGCTGCACCACCATGCTTTACCATGGCCTTGCTGGTCTGATGTGCTTTTTTTTTCTTTTCTTTTTTTACAATTTTGGCCAAAATGTTTAATCTTGGTGTCATCAGACCATAACACAGTTTTCCACATGGTTTTGGGAGATGGGATATATATTTTTGGTAAGTTTACCCAGGATTGGATGTGTTTTTTTGTTTTTTTTTGCATCTAGCCACCCTGCATCATAGCCCAGACCGATAGAGAATACGGGAGATATTTGTCATGTAGGAAGCAACCAACTCTTTTAATGTTGCCTCTTGGCAGCCTCCCTGACCAGTTTTCTTTTTGTCTTATCAGCTTTAGGGGGATGCCCTGTTCTTCAAAATGTGCCATACGTTCTCCACTTGTTCCATGGTACATCAAATGCCTTGAATTTTTTGTAGCCGTGAGAGCGATCGGAGTAACTTCAGCTATAGACAGGTGTGGACTATTTCACATGAGCTTGATGATTAGTTAATTCTGAACACAGCCATAAACACAATTATAAAATGGTGTGCACACTTATGCAGTTAGGTTGTTTAAATTTTTTTTTTTTTTTTTTTTTTTTACTTTTTATATTTTTTCTCTGAAATGTGTCACTTTGGTTTTCAATGGCATTGCATAGGTTGTAATTTTTTACAAAAGTTCTGATATTATTTATTTTTGTTTAATTTTTTACAATACAAAAATAGCTGTTTTAACAGGGGTGTAAATGTTTTATCAAGCAACATCATATTTTATCCATGTGTGAGATCCAGCAGCCTAAGATTCAAGCCATGCTGAATCAGTTAACCTGCACCAACCACATTCTCACCTTCAAACTAGAGCCCAAACAGAGGATCACGTCAGCCTGCTGTGCGGCCTCCGCTGCCCCCTTCCAGTTGAGCGGTTGCTCCAGAGTGCCACGTTCACCGAAATGCACTATGGTGTCTCTGAGCTCTGCTCTGCAGTGAGGACACAGCCGGCCAGTCCCGTGTCTGTGCAGAGCCGTACGCTCGGTCACGTCAAACAAACGGATAAACTCTCGTGCTGGAGAGCAGGAAGTACACACCTGTGTGACAGATGGGATGACAGAAGGAGAAAATAAAAAAAAGTCTATTATAGGAACGGATTGCAAATTAAAACAGGCAAGAAAACTCAGTCTAGCATGGACCTTTACATCAGATTTAGAGATCTTTATGCTAGCCTTTAAAATGGGTGAATCCAGAAAAATTATATTTTAAATTTCAATTTATGACTGATTTAAAATGTTACAAATCTCATTGGCAGACCTCAATGAACATGTTTCCATGGAGTTCAGAGAGGGCGTGTCTAGGCAGACCGCTGCGCAGGTGAAGACCGTCACAGTTCTGTGAGACCACATGCTGAACCTGCAAAGATGAAAGATGTTTATTTGTATAGTGCTTTTCATGATACACATTGCTTCCAAGCAGCTTCAAAGAATGATGTTAATGGTTAGACAACTTCCAATGTTTAAAATAATGCTGGGTGGTGATAAAGTTTACATTCTTTGAAGATATAACAATCACGTAGCCAAGATTTGCTATGTAGTACATTCTGCTTAATGTGAGTGTACTGTTTGTATCCAGGTATTCCGATGATTCACAGAAACTTTCCACATAAATCATGCATCGTCACTCACCATCTTAAATTTGTGTAGTATCCAGATGCACATGTGTGTGAGGGTGGGCTCAGCTCGACTCAGATCTGATGTACTGACGTATACAAAAACAGACGTTAATATGTGACACCGTAACAGCCATAAGAAGGGAAAAAAAAAAAAAAAGTAGACAAGACTAAATGTAAATCCATAGTTTAGACATGAAATACTGTAAAAGTGGATCCCACACCTCACAGAATGGCCCTTCTGCAGCTGAGTCCACACCCCATTAGGCCCCCGATAGTCTGGGATGGAGGCGGCCTGATGAACACATAAGAAAACTGAAACTTACAGATAGCCAGATAACCAGTTACATTTTAAATAGCACCAACACAGAGATGGACGATAAATTATTTACAACACATGATTTAATATTTTGTTGGTAATACTAAAATGAACAAAGCAGGGTTGCCAGATCTGTGCAACAATACTAGCTCAATCAAAAATATCCCAATGCAGATGGATTTCGAATGCAAAAGAACAAACAAATATTATTACATTTAATTATTAATTTCCAATTATTGTAGGTACAAACTAAATAGTGCCCTAAAGTCACCCTAGGGTGACTACATTTGAAGTCACACGAGTAGTGTCTCACCGCCTGCGCCCATCAAATCTTGTCCCACACCGTACTGTTGTGTTGGGTCCCGCGGGAGTGCTCTACCGCGATGCGACCGCAAAGGGCACTTTCACGATCAAAGGGCTCTTTATATTCTCTCTGTATATATTGTAACTGTTAATTTTGTATCTGTATCTTTCCAGATAAATAATATATAAAACATGATCTTTTTTAAAAAAGTCTAGTCATTATCTTAATCACTTGGTGTCCCCCTATTGGCTGGTGCACTCGCCCAATCCCGTCTATGGATAATCCGGCCCTGCCTCTCTAAACGGTTTCATCGAGACATTGATTAAAAGTCATAATACATCTTTAGTCCCCGAGTATGCAAGCCAAAGGCAACTGTGGCAAGGAATCAAAAATGATGGTGGATAATGAAAAAAATGATATAGATAGATAGATAGATAGATAGATAGATAGATAGATAGATAGATAGATAGATAGATAGATAGATAGATAGATAGATAGATAGATAGATAGATAGATAGATAGATAGATAGATAGATAGATAGATAGATAGATAGATAGATAGATAATTAATAACTTTGTTGTTGTTCACACCTCAAAGCTCAAAAAAGTCTGTTAAAATGGGCGTGTAAAGCTCTGGAAAAGTGGGAGTGTAGAGGGGGAGAAGAGGGGATGAAGCACCAATGAAGCACAGACATAGAACACACTCATTATACAGAATAATGAATATTAATATATGAGCATGGAGAAAATGACAACAAACTCCCAAGCACAAGGGAGAAATGTGAAAGAATATTTAATAGGGCTAATAATAGGCTACTTTGATTACGTTTACGAGCAGTGCAGTCTCAAAATCAGTGGCTAGTGTTGTTAAACAACGTGAAGCTCCGCGCTGAAACCGATTATATGAGCGCTCCGTGTGTATAGCATAAGTCGTATTTTTCATGTGTTCGTATTCAAACTCCAGTTCTGACCGCATCGCGAGCAAAATACAAACAACACATGTGCTGCTGTGCTGAAGGAAACATAGCCTATGGCTCGCGTGTTTGAATGCAGCTAGAGCAGGCAGAGGTGAATGAGCCGCACTTTTGTGACATTTGAATTCTCTGCTGTAATGTAATCTCACGCGAACATATTTTCCATTTGTGCTGGTAGATTACAGCAAAACAATCCACATGCACACAAACCTCTGCTCTGGTCGCATCGCAGGAAAACACATTGTGTTGTAGCAGTGAGGAAACGAACACCAACGATACATCTCTGAATGACAAGAGATTGAGGCGAGAAAAGTGATACTTCCTCATTCATAATACCGCAATTATAATCTTATGCATAACTACAGCGCAGTGATTGGATTAAATGAGATTTATGTCATGAATATATGTTGAGAATCGCTCGAAACTGTCTACATCAGCATATTCGACCATGCCCATACTTGGGCTGAAAGTACACGATTACGTCAGATTTTGTGACGTTGCTCCGACTCAGCTTTTCAAACCGGAAGACAGAAATCGCTCTGAAAAATGCAAAAATAACTATTTTTCACTTATGAATAACATTAATGAGTACCTTTAGTGTTTTCAATGATGTGCAGCCTATACATATGTTTACATCTCAAAAAAAGTGTTTTGGAGTTTCATGACCTTTTAAAGTTTAGTAGCAAAAACACTATAAAGGTGGGGAGCTTCATTTGTTTAAATGAACAGTTTTTTAAATATATAAATAACACTCACTAAAAACTCATTCTAAAATGAAGGAATATTTCAGATATGTGCACAGGTTCCCAGGACATTTTAAGGGTTTGAAAACTTTTCAAAATCATGTTCCGCCATAAATGCTATCATGAAGACCTAATAATAAATAAAGTACCTCATGTAATGTGACTTACTTTAAATGAAATTAATCTAAAGTCATCATAAATTATTTTAAATTGCTGTTATGTATGAGGTGCTCTTTGAAATACTCTCAATCATTCTATCATTCTTCTCCCATTATTACAGCAAAAGTGGGACATGCCAAACACAAAGACATTCTCAAACTTAAACTGATGTTGTCATTTGTGACAAAAAAAAAAGAAAAAAGAATTTGTAAAGAATGCAAAATTTTCCCTGGTGGTCTTAGACTTTTTGGACCCCCTGCAGTTTGGAGGGAAACACGTACAGTACTGATTCCTGCTCCGGTGTAGATGACCACATGCTTGGCCTGCTGGACTGCCTCCGCCAGCTGCTTCACTTTAGTCTTCAAGTTCTCAGCCTCGTCAAAGACCTGCAGCCAGCACAATGACATTTACATGAACAGTGACAGTAAAAAAGAACATGCATACTTCCCTGCTGTACAACATGCAAAAAAACAGCATTTCAAATGAGTAAGATGTCTGAACACACAGTATTCATCAATCAGTAGGCAAACAAATCTGCATCTGCTGAGGTTCTTAATCTGAAATCTTCAACTGGTGAGCACTTTGCTTTATCCACTTTTATTTGCGGACAACAGGGAAAACAGTTTTGAGATGCAGCTCTGGGATCAGTATCTGTATGCTGATTCATCAGTACCTCCTCTAGTTTTCTCTTCAGCAGGTGTCTGCGGATCTGTCGTCTGCTCAGCTCCTGAACCGTGTCCTGATGCGCCTGCAGTAGCGACCGCTCCTCCTGCGTCCGCTCTCCATCACACTTCTGGAGGATCTGGGAGATCTTCAACACAGACACACGCCTTCATCATTTATTTTATGTTTTCTTGTAGAAGGCACTATATGGATTCAGCTATTCTGTTAAGACAGTCTCAAGGACCAGTGCCCAGTTTCATATAAAGGGGTTTCTTTTCTTGCAATTGGCCATAGTCCTCTAACAGCGAAACATACCATATATTTACAATAACGGTTATTAAGGCATAAATAACATGAGATCTCCTTCAAACACTGCAAGAAGCTTTCGGAATCTTTCTTTCATTTAGAATAATTTTCGTGGAACCATAACCATCCGTTTGGTCGAAACTACGGTTACCATGGATATGTTTGTAGGGGTTTTGACTGAACATTAGCCAGTTTTACCGGCTATACCGCTTTATTTGTGCTTCGCGTTGCTACCGTTTCTGCTCCTATGAATTCATTATAATTACATTATCTCTTCATAATAGAATAGATCATATTCATACCGTCTTCACCGTCTGTCGTTGTTTCTCTCTCTGGATTATTTTCGCCTTTTCTCGCTCTTTTCTTTCTGCTCGCGCAGAGGCGCCGCTGTTTGTTTGCACGTCCATGCTGAACATCACAATGACGTCACATCTCACGTCGCTATCGCGGGGTAAAACGAGACTTGCAAGAAGCAAAAGAGAAGAGACGTCGATCCGTCTAGTAAAACTGTATTCTACTTTATTAATTTTAATAAATTCATGTATTTATTAAGTTATTTCCCACCCTGGCCAAACTAGCGTTTTAGTTGGATGGATCTGAAAAAGTCCGCTAAAACTCTTGTCACTGCGTCAAAAGTTCGCAGTCTGGTGCGGGCACAATTACCAGTAGGTGGCAGTAGTGCACTATTCAACCATTGCGAACCATCGTTAACATAAAGAAGAAGAAAGGACGCGTTTCCGCTTTCCATAAGTCCATGCTGATTTGAAAAATAAAGAATTCAGTTTCTCTAATTCTGAATTTATTTTATTCATTTCACCATGTCTATTAAATTGAACGCTCTTTTCAGCGACTCATATGTAGATATAAGCCAGTACAGAGACCAACATTTTAAGGTAAGTTGAAATGCAATAATGCTTGTAATTTTTGAGCATTGTTTTTTCCTTTTGATGAGGTTTAACATAAACATAACGCAGAACCGCATTAGTTGTACAAATAAATCAGTGCATCTGGATTCACAGTTCTTTCTTCTGTGACCAAAATAAAGCAATAATAATTTATTTAAGTTATATTAATGTCACTCTTACTCTAAAAAAACTCGGAAAAACATTGAAGTGAAGCAGCCCTTGGATAATTTTCATATTTGTTCAAATACAGTCAATATTTGATTGTTTAATGCATTGATACATATGGTTCCTTTAAAAAAAAAAAAGTATGTTTTTTTTATTGGGTTTATACTCGTATAGTTTGGGATCATGGAAGATTTTTGTAGAAAGAAGATTCTTTTGCTCACCAAATCTTTATTTGATCAAAAATGGTCAAAAACTGTTCAATGATCAATAATCTGTGATTATATTGTAAAATGTAACTCATTCCTGTGATCAAAGCTGAATTTTCAGCTTCATTACTCCAGTCTTCAGTGTCACATGATCCTTAAGACATAATTCTAATAAAAAAAAATTCTTTAAAAAACATTAGAACAGTAGTGTGTTTTATCCCAAAATTTAGGACAGTAGTGTATAAGACAGCAGATAGAGGCAGATTTCTGCAGCGGTGCTCTTTACTCATATCGCTCACTCAAAAAACTACTTCTACATTGTTGAAAATGAATTCGAACCCACAAGAAAACGGTCTTGATTGCAGGGTAACCGTTATGAGCAGGAGAAGCTCCTGAAGCAGAGCTCCACGCTGTACGTGGGAAACCTGTCCTTCTACACTACAGAGGAGCAGGTGCACGAGCTCTTCTCTAAGAGTGGAGATGTCAAGAGGATCATCATTGGCCTTGACAAAGTAAAGAAAACGGCATGTGGCTTCTGTTTTGTTGAGTATCCTTTTCACTCAGAACCAAGGGATGTGAAATGCTGTCATATTATGTTATCTTAACATGTGTGAGACTCTCTGTGAGTCTTAATCTTTTCCTCTGCCAGATTCTCAACTCTTTAAAGAAGGTTTTTCCCCTCTCTCTTACAATTAAACTGGTCTATTTTACTGCTGCAACCTTTAAAAGGGTTAGTTCTCCCAAAAATGAAAATTGTCATCATTTAGTTACCCTCATGTCATTTCAACAACTTTAATTCATCTTCAAAACCGTGTAAAAGTAGGGTAGGTGTTTTGCTTTAAAAATATTTTGTTATGCTCATTGAAAGTCTCTTTCCATCCCGATAGCAATCGCAAAGTTAAGTGATCTGAATTTATTTATATGTATTTATATTGTCTGTGGAAGGTGTAGGACCATAAAATGTTCTGTATGAGGGATATGATAGGATGTCCTACCTGCCTGTCAGCGCTGCGCATGTATTTTCATACCCATGCGCACCCTGTTCACGAGCACCGCAACCAAAACAGCAGCCACATTTTACAGTTCCTCCTAAACCAAAACAATGAGTTTATGCTGCGTTCACACCATAACTAACTTAATTTGGAAGAGATGAAAACCTGTGACGTTATGCTCGGAGCGGTTTGTGACTTGAATTTATGCATTTTAATGGCAACGCTATCAACGGCGAAATAAATCTGCAGCAGTCAGGTGGTGCAGGTCAGTGCTCATTAATATTGTAATGTTATGTGCTTTGAGTAGTGTTGTCAAAAGTAATGGTACTTTGGTACCAAGTAGGTACTGAAATTTTGAAAATGTGACGATAACAGCATTTCTGTAGTACTGGGAGTACCGAGTATCTGGGTGTATTCGGTACCCACTGATAGGGCTGTGCCAGTATTTTACGTGAATATGAAAGGAATGAAGCACAAAGCTTTGTTTACAGAAGAAATAGGCTAATAGGTTAGCAATTAAATGTGACATCGCAGCCATGGAAACATTTTGTTTCATGCCGAATGAGCAATACATTTGAGTCCATACATTTAAGCTTTGACGGCTTTGTATTCTGTTTTGCGAATCGCGATCTGGTCACCCGATTAGCAGAGAATTTAACAATATTGCATAAGTTATTCCACTAGACATGGAATCTCTGTTTCTTTTCCCAAATCTTTACTCATGCAGGGGATTATAAACATTTCTTCCTTTGGTTCGCTCTTAATTAGGCCCATTACATTCGTATTCTTTACTGTGGTAAAGTAGAAAAAACACCGTAGGACAGAAACCTTTTTGTCTGCATGTCAATTTCTACATAAGACTTTATAAGGCGCATCAAGTTTATTTGTATAGCGCGTTTCACACACGCTGGTGATTTTGTTTCGCTTTCTCTGGCAGCGCAAAATCAAACATAGCCTAAATGTCTGAAGATAAAACTAGCTCATCAGACATTTTACAACAAGTGTCAGTTGCGTGTAACTTCAGGAGATAACATGGAGATATTATTAAAGAGAAATGGTCTCTTTCCTGCTTGTGTCCCACATCAAAGCGCAGAGCGGTAGGCTATATGAAGCATCTTTGTGTGGAAAAAAAAAAAAACATGTTTTTTAGAATAATACTTAACTTTCTTATTATTTAGCTTACCATTATTTTCTGATATTTATTTCATAGTTTTATAGGCTGTAGTATGTCCTTTCACTGAAGGAATAGCTAAACACGCACGTCTGTTTCAAAATGGATGTTTGAGATTGTTTATTGTTTATATTTTCAAATGTATTTCATTGAGGTATATATACACACACAAACACACACACATTCACACACATTCATTTTGGTGAATTGTGGGGACATTCCATAGGCGTAATGGTTTTTATACTGTACAAACTGTATTTTCTATCCCCCTACACTACCCCTACCCCTAAACCATCACAGGAAACTGTGCACACTTTTACTTTCTCACAAAAACTCTGTATGATTTATAAGCCTTTTGAAAAGTGGGGACATGGGGTAATGTCTTTATAAGTCACCTCTTTTTGTAATACCTATGTCACATACCCATGTCATTATACACATTTGTGTCCTGATATGTCACAAAAACGCACACACACACACACACACACACATGCTTCAAATATTTATATCTTTGATTACCATCATATTTAATGTTTTTAAAAATATGCTAGTTAAATAAAATAGTAAAATAGTTCCAACAGATTTTCCTGTGGTGCCGACATTGGTACCGAGAACCGTAAAATTTTACTGGTATTGGTACTGACTACTGGAATTTTGATACCGTGACAACACTAAGGTAGTTTAACACCATCTCTTGTTACACTTTTATTTGCTCCCTGCTGTACGCGTTCATGTGTTTTGAAGGAGGCGTGGCTTTGGAGACACTCGTAAGGTAGGGTGGGATCTTATGCTTTCAAAGCCAACTTGCTATTGCTAGCCTCTCCGAAAATTACTTACCCTACCTTTAAGATATTTTTAGATTTGTGTCCCTCCTTTGGTGTTCTTTACCACTCTCGCTGCAAGGACATTATTTTATTATTGTTAATACAGGGTATCCGCGGGGCATTAAAAGTCATTAAATGGATTTTGCGAAAATTAAGCCCTTAAATTGCTTTAAAAAGCATTACATTTTATTCCTACAGGCATTGAATTTTTTAGATAGATTTGAAGAAAAGTAGTACTACCAGTTTATTTTGAATATAGTTTTCATAATTAATAACTGATTTGCTGTCGCAAAATATGTACATTGGTGTGATACACATGCGGAACCAGTTTGGTAATTGCCTCCGGCCGGTGCAAAAATGCCGTAACGCTGTTTTTGATAGCGGGTTACCGGCTTGAACCTGGAGATGGAAGGCTGCATCAGTGTTGCCAACTTAACTTCTCTCCAAGAAAGTGCATTTGTGACACATATTGCGACTTGTTGAAAACTTATGTATCTTCCGAGACCCCGGTACTGTGCCACAAGCACAATATCTTGCTTTCCTGCCACAGGCACACCTCTCTCTGCATCTGTTCTGTTCAGTGAGTGATTGAGAGGATCAGCGCATTCATTTGAGGATGTGTGCTCTGTCAGAGAACATATAAAATAGATACTATTGCTTCTAACCTGAGTGATCATTTTACATGTACAGCCAAAATCACAGCAAATGTCTTTATCTTATGTGTATGGTGATTTTGTCAGACAACATCTCGATTACAAATCAGGATTATAACATGTCAGAGCTCAACAGTAAGGCTTCTCAGTTAGTCTGGGATAAGTGGATTTTTTTTGAAGGGGCAAATGAAAGAATTTTACTTGCCCAATCGGACAAGGAGCCTGATTAAATAGTCAAAAAAAAAAAACTTGGGAATCACCAAAACGTAAGAATGACAGATTTGATTACATTTAGTGTAAGTGGCGATCGATAGTTGATGATAGGCTGTATAATGGACGGTTACAAGGTTGCTCGCGCAGCCTTGTTTTCATTAGCCTACCGAATGACTCAGCATTTTGAATAAATCAGTTGAGTAAAACTAGCATCCCAATGGGCATCCTATCCGCCCTGAATAGTACTGAATATTACTAATGTCACATACTATTTAGGATGGATAGAATGCACATTGAAACGCAGTCAATGTCTCATTCATAAACAACTGCCTCATTCTTGAATGAATTAGCCATTGGAATGAATCGTTTGAATGAATGACTCAATGACTCGCTTATTAAGACGGTTACTTGCCGCCACCTACTGGTGGTTTAGTTTCATTTTTAAAAGTATCCCCCCCCCCAAAAAAAAAAAAAAAATTCTTATTTGAATTTTCAAAAAAATATTTTAAACGATCCCATAACATTATTTAATGCAGTTGTAATTTTTTTTATTGTAAATTATTTAATTTGATTGTTAACAGCCCTTAGTGTCAAATTTAAGAATTTAAAAATAAAAGATGAATCATACATTTTACATGAATCACACAGGATTGGGTTGGGGGGAAATTACCCTCAGTGTAAATATCACAAATATGCAGATTTATATATGTCAAAGCTGGAATATTCTAAAAGGATATTGCTTCAGAATACATGTATATTTACACCAAAAAAAAAAAAATCTAATTTTTTCCAGACAAGCAACTGTTTTACTATTATTAGACAAGTCAATGACCAATTTACTTGTCTGAAGGACAAGCAAATGACAAGGCTTAATGTCGAGCCCTGTATGTAGTCTTAACGGGCAGCATTTCAGACACCATTTCATATTGTCTGCCAACAAAACAGAAAAATATATATAGTGTCACGGGGCGAAGAATCACACAACAAATAATTTGATGAAAAACCCCCGGAGGGTGGGTTTTTATTGTGACAAAACAGTGCGGAGCTGTAATGTAGAGGTGCAGGTGCGCGGTGCTTCCGTCTCGTGTGGGTCCCGTGTAGCATGTGGCAGTGTCAAGAGTGCAGTGCTTCCGGGCCGTCACCAGCTGCTGTCTGGATAAGAGAGAGAGAGAGACGTTAGCGCTTGGCTGCATGGAGTGTAAAGCTCAACCTGGTGTTTCACTGTGTGGCGTTTTATGGGGTGCGTTGATCTCCTGCAGCTGTGACGGTCCGGCCCGTGCTGAGTGCTGACAGGTGATCCTTGTTTGTTTCCAGGCTATTCCTGGAACGAAAGTTAGCGGTATACATTGGGGAACATAGGGGTGGGTGGGGAGTGCGCCCTGACAGACCTGCGTAAGCTGACCACAGCCTGGAGAGTCCGTCGGCGTTGGCGTTAGCCGTCCCGGCCCGATGTTCCACTGAGAAGTGGAAGTCCTGGAGCGCTAGGAACCACCGCGTCACTCTGGCGTTGGTGTCTTTGGCGCGGGCCATCCACTGGAGTGGGGCATGGTCGGTCATCAGCGTGAAGCGGCGTCCCAGCAGGTAGTAGCGGAGCTCCAGGACTGCCCATTTAATAGCCAGGGCTTCCTTCTCTACTGCCGCATACTTCGTTTCGGCCGGGGTCAGCTTACGGCTGATGTAGGTGATGGGGTGTTCCTCACCCTCCTGGACTTGGGAGAGGACCGCCCCTAGCCCGGTGTCTGAGGCGTCTGTCTGTAACAGGAAGGGGCAGTTGAAATCGGGTGCCTTTAGGACCGGCTCAGTAGTTAGGGCAGTCTTGATATCCTGGAAGGTCTTTTCCAGCGTGTTGTCCCATTTTACCTTCTCTGGCTGCCCCTTCCGAGTCAGGTCTGTCAGGGGAGATGCTAAGGAAGAGAAGTTAGGGATAAAACAGCGATAATACCCCGCCAACCCCAAAAAAGCTCGTACCTGAGTCTTAGTCTCCGGGCGGGGAGCTGTCCTGATGGCGTCCACTTTCCTTTTCTGGGGCTGAATTAGCCCTCTACCCACCCGGAAACCCAAGTACTGAGCCTCGGCGAGGGCAAGATGACATTTCCGGGGGTTGGCGGTCAGTCCAGCCCGCCGGAGGTCCAGGAGCACCCTCCGTAGCCGCTCCAGGTGGTCTTGCCAGGTCTCGGAGTGGATAACGACATCATCGAGGTAAGCCGCTGCATATCCCTGGTGCGGCCGCAGGATGATGTCCATCATTCGTTGGAACGTTGCCGGTGCCCCGTGCAGGCCGAAGGGAAGGGTCCGGTATTGCCAGTGCCCACTGGGCGTAGAGAAGGCGGTCTTTTCCTTGGCGGAATCGGTCAGCGGAACTTGCCAGTAGCCTTTTGTGAGGTCGAGAGTTGTGATATACCGGGCCCTCCCCAGCCGTTCCAGTAGTTCGTCGACACGGAGCATTGGGTATCCGTCGAACTCCGAGACCTCGTTGAGACGGCGGAAGTCGTTACAGAAACGGAGGGTGCCATCCGGCTTTGGTACCATGACGATGGGGCTGGACCAGGCGCTGCGTGATGGTTCAATCACCCCTAACTTCAGCATCTCGCTTATCTCCTTTTCAATGGCCTGTCTCCGAGCCTCTGGGACCCGATAGGGCCGCTGCCTCACGATGACTCCGGGCGACGTGCGAATGTCATGTTGGATGACGTTGGTCTGCCCAGGGCGCGAGGAGAACACATCGGAGAACTGGCGGACCAGATGGTTCAGCTCCGTCTTCTGGGCGGCGGCCAGATGATCTCCGACGTCCATGACCAGGGGATCAATGGAGGCTAGCGCGGTGAGCTGTTCCGGGGTCCCCATCCACCTCTTCAGCAGGTTGACGTGGTACAGTTGCTCTTCGCGCCGCTTCCCCGGTTGCCTTAGCCGGTAATTTACGGGTCCCACCCGCTCCACAACGGTGAATGGGCCCTGCCAGGTTGCGAGGAACTTGCACGCGGATGTGGGAACCAGCACCATGACTCGATCCCCTGGTTGGAACTCTCGTGGCTGCGCCGCCCGGTTGTATAGCTGCTGTTGGGACTGTTGCGCCTTCATGAGGTGTTCCCGGACCAACGGCATGACCCTCTCGATCCGCTCACGCATTTCTCTCACGTGTTCGACGGCGGAGCGGAGAGGTGCCGGCTGCTGCTGTTCCCAGGCTTCACGGGCCACGTCGAGCAGGCCTCGTGGCTGTCGTCCGAACAACAGTTCAAAAGGAGTGAACCCTGTAGAGGCTTGGGGAACTTCTCGGATTCCGAAGAGGACGTAGGGAAGCATTAAGTCCCAGTCGCGCCTGTCTTCAGCGGCTACACGTTTTAACATCTGTTTCAGAGTTTGGTTGAACCGTTCCACGAGGCCATCCGTCTGTGGATGGTAGACGGTGGTCCGGAGCTGTTTTACCCGGAGCAGCCGGCAGAGGTCAGCCATCAGCCGGGACATGAACGGGGTCCCTTGGTCCGTCAGTATCTCTGCTGGGATGCCGACACGGGAGTAGAGCAAGAAGAGCTCGTGGGCGATGTTCTTTGCCGTGGCCTTCCGGAGGGGGACTGCCTCTGGATACTGGGTGGCTTAATCGACGATCACCAGGATGTGTTCATGTCCCCGAGCAGACTTAGGCAACGGCCCCACCAGGTCCATCCCAATTCGCTCGAAAGGTACCCCAATGATGGGAAGTGGAATGAGCGGACAGGGGGGAGGCGCTCGTGGTGCGGTTCGCTGGCAGGTCGGACAGGCTTGGCAGAACCGTTTCACATCTCCCTCCAGACCTGGCCAATGGAAACGGTCCCGGATGCGTTGGATGGTGTTGGCACTCCCCAGGTGGCCGGCCATTGGATGGCTGTGAGCTAGCTCTATGACCATCTCGACTTTGGGCTTTGGCACCACGAGAAGCTCCTTTACCTCCCCCCGACGCTGGGCGACACAGTACAGCAGGCCGTTTTTCACAATGAAGTGCGGGAGAGGATGGGGTGGTGGCTGATGCGTTTGGCCCTCTAATGTTCGAACCTGAGACCAACAGTTTTTCAGCCTGTCATCTTCGCGCTGGGCCTTTGCGAACGAGCCCCCTCCCTGGACCTGTTGAAACGCATCAAAGAACACGTTAGAAGCTTGAGAAGGGGACTCACCATCTCTCCCGCTGTCCGTCGTCAACAGCGTGGTCTGGGGTGGGTTTTTCCGACGACGGCGCTCGCGGCGGCGGCTCCCGGCCTGGCTGGGCGGCTGAGTAGATGCGCGCAGCAGTTCCTCGAAGCCCGGCCAGTCTCGTCCGAGAAGCATCGGGAGGGGTAGATCCTTCACAATGCCCACTTCCACGGGCCACGCTCCGGGGCTGGCGGAAATCGTCACTCGGCGGGCCGGGACGTGACGAGTATCACCATGTACGCAGGTAATGGGAAGTTGGGCCCTGGAATTCTTCTGCGGAGGCAGGACATCAGATTTCACCAGACTGACCGAACTTCCGGAGTCGAGGATGGCCTGGACCGCACGACCATTAATTTTTATATCCACTCGTGGGGCATCGGGGGGTACCTCTTGATGTACAGTGCACCCAGCCAACCAGGCGCATGTAGGCGGGGCCGGTTCCTCTGTGGGCATCGGTTCATCGCCTAGGCCGGGAGCCGCTGGCCTGTGTACTGTGCGCGGGGTACCTTCCGGCGTGCGTCGCTCCTGGACCACCCTCCGAGGGAAAAGCAGCGCTCGCTCCCCGGGCTCACGGTGCATGGCCGTCTCCGCCAGTTCGATGGCCTCCACAAGCTCAGCGATGGTGGTTGGATTCGTCATTCCCACCGCCCGCCGGGAGGGCGGCGGTAGAGCCCTTAACATTCGGTCCACTGTGACGCGCTCCGCTACCTGACTCGCCGTGGGTGAGCCCTCGAGCAGCCAGTACCGGGCAAGCTTTAACAATTCCGCGGCCTGGACGCAAGCTGGGCAGCGGGGCTTGAACTCCCATTCATGAAACAATTGGGCCGCAGATATGGCGGACAGCCCGAGGCGGCCGAGGATTTCTTTTTTTAACACCTCATAATCATCGGCGTCTTCTGTAGACAGAGAAAAATAAGCTCGTTGTGCCTCACCAGTCAACAAAGGTCCCAGAAGTTGTGCCCACTCGCGTTTTCGCCAATTTTCCCGAGCCGCCGTGGTCTCGAACATCTGCAGAAATAACTCTACATCGTCATGGTTGGTTAATTTCGGGAGCAACTGTGTGGCGCGGACGCGGGGGTCAGGCAGCGGAACATGCTGAGCGGGGCTGAGGCGGAGAGCGGCGAGTTCCTCTTCAAATTTCACCTGGCGGGCTGCCAAGTGTTCGGTGAGTTGTTGTTGTCGTACGCTCACTTCTGTCAGGCCCTTGAGCAGGTCTTCCATGCCGGGGAGGAGCGCCGCCTTTTTTTCCGGGGTTCGCCGACTGTGTGAAAAAACAGAGAAAAACAACAAAAAAAAAAATCTTGAGAAACGTTGAATTTGTGTGTGATTCTTCACTGCAATGCCCGCATTCTCCACCAGTGTCACGGGGCGAAGAATCACACAACAAATAATTTGATGAAAAACCCCCGGAGGGTGGGTTTTTATTGTGACAAAACAGTGCGGAGCTGTAATGTAGAGGTGCAGGTGCGCGGTGCTTCCGTCAAGAGTGCAGTGCTTCCGGGCCGTCACCAGCTGCTGTCTGGATAAGAGAGAGAGAGAGACGTTAGCGCTTGGCTGCATGGAGTGTAAAGCTCAACCTGGTGTTTCACTGTGTGGCGTTTTATGGGGTGCGTTGATCTCCTGCAGCTGTGACGGTCCGGCCCGTGCTGAGTGCTGACAGGTGATCCTTGTTTGTTTCCAGGGCGACGCTGATGAGAGCTCGGGAGACTTGTCACAATATGAAACAATTTATTGGGAATTTGGCAGTATTAAAATACATTATGTGAGCACAAAGAGGTAGCAGCAGAGAAGCAAACAAATGTAAAGGGCTGACGTGGCAAAATGCAAATGCAACTTAATGACATAATGAATATTCTAATTGCCGAATAACTTCATCTATTGACATTTAGTGACATATATATGGCATTACATTTTTTTTTTTTAATTGGCATTAAAAAGCATTAAATTAGATTTGATGAAACCTGTAGAAACCCTGTAATATAATCTTATGAATTTATTATTTTATATGATTTATGTTTAATGGAGATTTATCCCTACTAAAGTATTCAAATGGTCATGATCCCAATTCGGTCTAGCCAGACGCTATTAAGCATCCAGTTTAACGCATTCCCTACAACTCTTGCTGCAAGGAAATACATTATTTTATTATTTTAAATATATTCTTTATGAATCTATTTTATATGATTGACATTTTAGGGGGGGGTTTATCCCAATTAAAACATACTTCAGTCCAGCCAGCCATTATGAGCTGCAAGATTAACTAATTTCCTATACCATTCTCGCTGTAAGGAAAAACATTGTTTTAATATTATTAGTGTATTCTTATGAATCTACTGATTCATGGGATCAACATTTTAGGGAGGTTTATCCTGGTTAAAGTGATCCAATTGCCGTTACAGTTAAACCTGCTGTTCAACAGTGGCTGGACTGAGCGGCCAGCGAATGGCAGTACTTTAATCAGGATAAACCTCCCTAAACGTCAATCATATAAAGGAATATATTCATATGGATATATTAATAATAATAAAACTGTGTTTTTCCTTGCAGTGAGAGTTAAACGGGAATGCTTTGAACTCTTTTCCACTCTCATTACACACAAGAGCAAGGCACCTAACCCCTAATCGCTCCCCGGGCGCTACAGTAAAAATGGCTGCCAACTGCTCTGGGTGTGTGTTCACTGCTGTGTGTGTGTGCACTTGGAAGGGTGAATTGCAGAGCACAAATTATATATGCAGTTTAAAAATGATAAAGTCTTTTGGGTTTGAAATGAGGGTGAGTAAATAGCTGTTTTTACATGCTCAAATGATCAGTTTATAATGGGATTGATGGCTCAAGCAGACTGAAAAGCATTCATGTAAACTCCTCAGTCGATCCAGGTTAGCTCGATCTGAGGTACATTTTTAATTGAATTCAAGTGGATGGTGTAGACCTTAAATAATCTGATCAACAGAAACAATTAAGCATGTAAGTGCTTGAATCCATCTATTTTCTCAGTCCCATTCAAAAATACCTTGGTACATGTGCACTGTCATGATGCGTATGTTTACATACATTGTACATCATACAAATATGTCTGTTTATGACTAAATATTTACTCAATATTTGCTAAAATCTCTTCTAAAATATTTATTTTAGGAAAAAAAAAATTATTGTGGTGTATTTCCCTGGTTCTGAATGTGCCGCTAGGCAGTCCACATGGCGCTGAAGTTTTGTTTGGGATACATGAAATGCACATGTAAACGAATAACATTAATGGAATCTCAATCTGAAATCGGATTAGAATCATTTGGATTGACGAAAATTAGTGCATGCAAATGATTACAATTTTCATTTTGGGGTGAAGTAACCCTATGTAATTTAATTCTTTAAAGGCAGGGTAGGTAAAAAATGTATTAAAAAAAACGTTTTTTTTTTTTTCAAAATTTGTTTAAACTTATATATATATATATATATAATCAATACATAATTAAAATGTAAGTACTCTGAAAAAGAAAGTATAAAAATCGAGTGTCTGTAGACCTCTCATGACTGTTGTAAAGACAGCTCATTATTTCCATTCAGTCCACCCCCTCCCTTCTGGGCTCCTTCCAAAGCCACGCCACGCCCCGCCCCCAAAACGCATGAACGCGCGACTCCGACCACTGAGCTGGAAGATGCGGGCTGAGACGAGCGGAGAGGAAGGAGCACAGTGCATGTAGTGACATCTTGTCAAAATCACATGTAATAAAAATAACTTTATAATTATGAAGATAAACAAACAAGATGTATTTTAGTACTCACTATCAAGCTAGCATATTGATATTGGTAAAGTTTAAAATATACATTTTTTGATTCGCTAACGAGCTAGTTATCTATAAGGCAAAGCTAAAAACAGGTTGCATGATACACGTGTTTCCATTACCATCATTTACACTGTGATGAAGATGAATTTCGTGTAAGATTCATAACATATACGTTGTTCTACAGATAAACAGAGTAACATACACTCAAATATCAACTCACAACTGCATTGCAGACACAAAATAATAACACACACATACAACAAAGTGTGTACGACACACACAGATACAAGATAAAGACATCAGTAAACATAGGTAGAGAATATAAAAACAAAACAAAGGCGAAAAAAACGTGCAGGTAAACTTACAGGTGAACATGTTAAAAGAGTTAGACAGAGGGTAAATATAGTCCTAAGAAAAGTTCCTAGATGCGGAGTAACGTTAGGCCTACTATCTGTTAAACATGTATTTAGTTATCTAAAGCAAAATTATGCACAATTCAACACTATAGCTATCATCTTGAGCTAGGCCTATAGATTATTTATAGTCTCTACAACGGCTCGCTGAGTAATGTTATGTTAGCTATATTACGCAGCTACGTGTGCTAATGACACATGCTTCATGAAAAAATAAACAAAAAAATATGTATGATCAAAATACAAAAAGAAAGATTTACCTGTCCAGCAGAAATAAAGCCATCAAGGAGTCACTTTTCAGCCCCTTGAGTTCCCTCAGTTCTCGCCATCGCTGGAAAGCCACGCCGATATTAACCTTTACTGTCTATGATATTAACTCGCGTTTTATTTCTTTGTTTATCCAAAGACTTTTTGTTCATTGCCTTTTCTTGTACTGTTACTGTATTCCTTTTTTTTGCCTGGTTTGCCTTCACTAACTGCATAGGCCGGTACTGTGAATTTTGCTTGCTGTTTCTCTGCCCTTGTTTTGGTATTCCTAGGATCGCGTGCCTCTTGAATTCCCCAAATCAAACGTGCACACGCGAGTGGGCAGGTCATGTGTGGCAAAAGGGTGGTTGCCATGGTTGCGAGAGAGTGACAGTCGCCTAAGCCAATCCTGTGTTTCGTCCCGAATGGAAATAATGAGCTGTGTTTAATACAGATTAAACGGTCTAGAGTCACTCGATTTTTATACTCTTTTTATCAGAGTACTTACATTTTAATTATGCATTGATATATATAGAAAGTTTAAACAAATTTGGAACAAAATTTCTTACCTACCCTGCCTTTAAGATCAAAATCTTTGACCACTATCATATTTCTTTTTCAGCAAAGACTTTCCTTTCAAACACTGAAACTGTGTCAATTCCTTAACTGCTGATATGAAGGTATTACACTCGTGCCGATGCTGAGAATGCCATGAGATTTATTAATGGTACGAGGCTGGATGACCGGATCATCCGAACGGACTGGGACGCAGGTTTTAAAGAGGGCCGACAGTACGGCCGGGGCAAGTCAGGTGGTCAGGTAAGTGAATAATAAAGAAATAAGTAACTATAATCACAATAATTATTGCTTTTAAATATTGTTTCTTATGGAGCCCCTAAAGCAGGGGTGGGCAGACTCGGTCCTGGAGGGCCAATGTCCTGCAGAGTTTAGCTCCAACCCTAATCAAACACACCTGAACCAGATAATCAGTTCATTCAGGATTACTAGAAGGCTAGAGACAGGTGAGTTTTATCAGGGTTGGACAGTGCAGGACAGTGGCCCTCCAGGACCGAGTTTGCCCACCCCTGCCCTAAAGGGACATGGAGATGAGAGGAAAAAATACATTTCTATGCTTTTGCGTTCCTGAGATACTTTGCATTCGCTCACAAACCTTTTGAGGTTTCTCAAAACATTTGCAAGAGAACACAAAATCCATCACCCTGTCCCTTTAGGGTCTCCGTATGTTTCTATGCTAGTAACATAACACAAATCTAAAAACATATTACAAAAAACAAGTGAGGTCCAGAAGCCTGAGACCATTTTCATGCTTCCATTCTGTATTTTTCAATGTCAGTAATTATTTTTCTATTCAGTTTAACATGAATTTAAATATTTCATTGGTTATGTCCCCCTTTTGGCTTCCACTGTAAATAAAGCATTATTTTACATTTTATAGCATTATGTGATCCTGTTTTTAATGTGTGTATCTGTTACCAGCCAAAGTGGTTTTTCCATGCCGTGTTTCTGTTTCCAGGTCAGAGATGAATACAGGCAGGACTATGACCCCGCCAGAGGAGGTTATGGGAAGCTGGTGCAGAAATCTTGAACATGCCTTTTGCCAGAATTTTTTTAAACGTTTGAATTTGCCTTTTCTGTGTTAAAAATAAAATACGGAAAGGATTGTGACAGGACTGGAGGCTGTCAGAAATGTTAGTTTTTTGGATGTGCAGTAAAAGATTGAGAATTGTGTGTATGTGTAATGTACATATTAGATTAATGCTTTAGGAATGTCCATGCCAGAAATTCATCTTGTCTGGCATGAGTAGTTATTCTTTTTTTTTTTAATAAAAATAAATGCTGTTTTATAAACTGTGCCTTTTGTTTGTCTTTAGATGAAGCCAGCATCCACCTCATGCATAGTATTGTGATTCCCGGTGAATCTGGTCTGGTGACACATTAACTGCAGTTTTTTTTTTTTTTTTTTTTTTTTTTTCAGTTGCTAAAAAGCATCAGTCAGTACTGATGCCACTTTTTCAAAACTCTTCAGTCTGCATTACCAACATGAATCTTGGCCAAACAGTTAAGGGTGCTAAAGAGGATTTTTTGTTTTATACATTTTTGCAATATTACTTGAAACTGTCTTTACTAACTGATAAAAGACTATTTATTAGTTGCACTGAAAGGAATAATATTAATATACATCATCTGCACGAGGTAGGGCCTTAAAAACATCAGCCGATGATCGCGTAAACGATTGGCCCTCTGGCTTGTCAATCACTGCCATGACGTTCCTTGTGCGAGACGAGCGCGGCTGCGCGTTCCAGTAACTTTCCACACTGTACAGGCGCCACATGCAATGTTTTTGTCAGGAGTAACAACTGAGTTGAGTCCGACATAATGAATCCACTAACACCACACAGCGAATGCCGGTGGTAAACAAACACTCGTGTTCCAATACTCGTGCACGAGTTTTGGGAGGCGTTCCCTCGAAACGGGCTGTGAAGGAGGGGGTTGTTCTTATGCATGTGCTCATTTCAAAAACTCACTAACAGTCTTTGGTTTCTCAGTCGACGAAAAGATCCTCTTTAGCACCTTTAATCTCACCTCCAAAACTCACTCAGATGACTTGACTTCATATACAGATGTCGGGATTTTGAATGCTGTAGTACGGAGCCCCGCACGTCACCTATAGGAGAAAAAAAAACAATCCGTGCCAACGGTTTTACAATCCGTCCCCTCAGTTTATAAACTGTACCCACAAATTCTTAAACTGTTCCTTCGGATTAATAAACCGTACCCATGAATTTTCAATCCCTGCGCTCAGATTTCGCAAACCGTAACCTCGGTTTTTCATAATTCATAATCCGTGCGCACGCTTTCACAATCCGTTCCACGGTTTTGTAAAAACTGTCGGATTTGTGGCCCCGCCTCCAATCTTTGCCGGCAGATTCAACATTCATTTCTTTTACTGTCTATGGATTCAACCAGGCCACCTATTTAGGTGCGGGATGCATGCTATCCTAAATAAGTAAACTTTATTTTACAAAATGGAGAATTTCCTGAACTGGAATTCGGAATTCATTTGAGAATTTCCATTATTTTTATCTTTTAAAGTCTATTTTGGGTAAAAAGCTTAGTATAATAAAATCACCAAAACAGGTCTTCATGTTAAGACTGAATAGCCTAGTAGCTACAAACATTTCTAAAACTGCAAAAAGTTTTTTTTTTTTTTTTAAATAAAGCATTCATTAATTATTTTATGATAAAATATTCTGTCTTAAGTGCACTCATTTATAGTCATAAATAATAAAAATAATGAATGAATAAAAATAATTGATAAAAAATACATTTAAATAATAATACAATAAATAATAATAATTGTTATTTTTATTAGCCTATTGTTACATTTAGGCAACATGCATTTAGAAGAAAAGAGGAGCAAAGAAATTAAAAGTCAGTCACAATGCCAGGTTTATTGGGCAATAATAATAAAGTGCTAAGATTATAAAAAATAAACACAAGATGTTGACGCACATTCTTATTATTCCGCTACCCGTTGATAGAGAATCACTGCAGTTAATATTTTTTGTTGAAAAATACACAATAAAACAATAAGATTCATTAACACGTACCTGGCCCATGTGAAAAAATACTATAGTAATTTATAGTAAATATAGTGTTTTTGAACCATATATAGTACCTGAATTAATTTATTGTGGTAATTCTATTGTTGTGATAATATAACAACTAGCCTATAGTAATATAAACAAATTACTTTACCCAATATTGCACTAAGTTTTTGACAATATACACTAGGCCTACACTGTACTTTAGCTATTTTCTTACAGCCACTTTCTATTTTGTGAAGCTCAACAATCTTTTGTTGCACATCAGAAGTATATTCTTTGGTTTTACTCATTGTGATGAATGATTAAGGGAATTTGGCCTTTCCTCATGTTTATACTCCTGTGGAACAGGAAGTCACGGCTGGACAATTTCATGTTCATGATCACCCTGGTGTGCTAACAAAAAATGTAAATATGATTTAGAATATACTTCAAAGATATTCTACTCAAAAAATTATAGGCGTGCCAATAATTGTGGACAACGTGTTTTTGAGAAAAAACATTTCATAATGTGATTCCCCCCACCCCACTTTCATTTCTTTCCTTCAATGAAAGGTTAGATTTTTGCTAATTTTATGAATTAAAGATCAAAAGGATAAACAATGCAGATTATTTTTACAGTCATTTTGATCAAATTTATCAAGGGTACCAACAATTTTGTCCACATCTGTATGTCTCAAAATAAGATTGTTCCACCATAACTGGCAACAATTCTCATCCAGAAAACATACATTGCATTCATAACACACTGACCTAAAAACAACAGTGCAGTACATAAATGATGAGCTTTGAAATCTCTTGAAAGCTTGAACGATTTTTCACATAAATATTTCATTATAGGATAAGATATTTTCCTTTTACTGTATTACAGCATAAAGAATGAATGAGAAATGCATATCATTACATATAGTAATTTACTTGTGAAAAATAAAGTGTTGAAAAAAAAAAAAAAGAAATTCCTGAAGCAATAATTACAAACAAAACATCAAAAACATGTCTAGCGTTATCTTGTATGTTCAGTATTGGAGTCCCAGCTCTGCGTGGAGTTTGTATGTTCTCCCCGTGTTGACGTTGGTTTCCTCAGGGTTTCCCCCACAATCCAAACACATACAGGAACGGTGTTTCGGAGACTGTAAGTTTGTCTGTAGGTTTGAGTGTAGTTATGAATGCGTGCATGTGTTTCATCCCTGTGATGGACCGGCCATTTGTCCAGGGTGTTTTCCTGCCTGACCCAAGATGGGAAAGACTTCAGCCTCCCCACGACCCTGCAAGACAAGCGCTTTGAAAGATGTATTGGATGGATGGCTGTACAGTACTGTGAGGGTTCCAACTCTTCTTTCCCCACTAGTGTGTCTTCTATGTTTCTAAACAAAATCATTATGAAGATTTACTAAAAGATGGCTAAAAACATTTACTACTGTAAGAGCTGAAATTGTACTTAGTTGTGTTTGGAGTAATTATTATTTAATTTCATTATAAATATTCTGCTAAAATTTTATATTTTAATATAATTCCTGCAGAGTTTACCATCATTCTGATGTGCTTTTATCAAAAAAAATGTGCTGCAAATACATCGTGTTTTGCAGATGGTGTAGTATGGTGTAGCAATGAATGATTCAGTTTGGTCCACATTGACTTCTATTTTGCTGAATGTGTGCAGAGTTTTGAAAATGTGGCTTCAGAATTGACCGATGCTTGTTGTTAGCAACTGAAAAAACTGTACTACAAAATTGTGGTTATAAGGTATAAGTGGAACACAAAAAAGTGAACTTCCAGATTGTGTTGGTGCTAAAATAATCAGCATTGATGTTAAAATTCATCACATTTTGTCCAATTATTACTGCACAACGCTTTGCATCAATCTCAATCATTACCATGAAGTAGTGCTGCACAGTTAATCGTTAAAAGATCTTGATTCAAACACCCACACAATTTTATTCCTAAATGACAATTCATCTATTAAACATTTGACAAGTACGATCACAGCGAACATTCAGATCTGCGTTCTGACCCAGAGAAAGCAGTTATATATAGGTCCATTATATGTCCATTAATTAAACAAGTGAAGTCTTTGTGTGTCATTGAATCATTCATTCTAAAAAAACAAAACAAATAAAAATCGATTAAATATATATTTTTAAATAGACTGCAGCAATTAACATTTTTTCAGAACCGTTAGTAAATTGCATGTTATTTTGTTTAGTTATCTATTCAGATTTGTGGGAGAATCATGATCTTTATTTTAAACAACAAAATGGTGATTTTCAGTTTATCCAGAATCGTGCAGCTTTACCATGAAACGTAACAACGCTATTTTAGCAAAATTTTCAACCTATAGCCATTCTGATGTATATAAAACTATTTTATTACACAAAAAAAATAACACAAATCAGGATTCTAAACTATTTAAATTTTGGTAACAGGGATGGAAAAATTTAAAACATATTTACACTGACCTCCAGAGGTAGACAATCAACATTTCCAAAAGGTTAAATGCTTCCTTTTATGTGCATTTTTAAACACAATAACAGACACAGAACTGGTAATTTAACATGATTTTATGTATTTTTAAATAATGATGAAACTAGTAGTCAGAAACTCAGTCTGAGGTTATGATTTGTTGGTAAATTTCAAGTAACTAAAATGACAGTATCTCTCTTGAATGGTGGATCACTGACAAAAGTATAAAGCTACTATTCTGACATATTTGTACCAAACTGCATTACAAGGTAGAAAAACGTTCCTCACACAGAACTGATGATGATGTGACTCAAACACATCACAACCGCAACAATCAGCATTCTGAAGTTTTGCGTGGACTTAGCCTTCAGCGTTTGTTTTAACCAATGACAGAACGGAGGTTTTAGATCATTTCTTCAGATTGGTCTTCGCCATTAAGAAAAAGAAAAGAATATAAATAAAAGGCAGAAACCTGCAGCTCTCACTGCAACAAACTCTGTGCTCATTTTAAAATGACCTTTAACTGACTTCAATTAATGACAAATCTACATGCTACAAAAACCATTTTAACTGCCGACACATTTTAGAAAAACAACGGAAAGTGCTCAGAAGTGAGAGAACAGCAGTTTGCAACAACAAAACGGTCAAATAATGCCGGTGGTTTACAGCAAGCAGCCTGATATTACGCATCGATCCTGTGGCTTTTTCATTAAAAACCACAGAACATCTGGGAACTTGGAATATATTTTGAAGTTGATCAAATTTTAACAAAGCAAATCTGGTCCAGGACTTCAGCTTTCGCCACAAAATTTGCTTTCAAGTTACAAGCTTGACTGTACAAGTAGAATTCTCATGTTTAACAGTACATTCATTAAAAGCCTTTATAAAAGCTTCTTGTAACTCGGCAACAGCATGATATTTATAATCTATGAAAGTCCTTCAAGTTTCATGTTGCAAAGCAAAGACTATTTTCTTTGCAAAAAGAAACCTGATTAGAAACACGAGTCTGTGTTATGGCTGTGTTCTAAGATGAATGGCAATAAATGAAATTTAAAATAAGTTTAAAAAATATCCACACGCTTGAAATTGTGGTTGCCAGAAAACAATTTCTCCATTGCTGAAGATTTTCTCATTTGTTTCTGAACAGCCACCTTGTTCTCTGAGAAGCTGTCACAGCCATCGTTAAATTCAAGGTTGAGGGCGCTGGGAAAAAGGCATATCTGAACCGCCGTGTCAAGCGAAGAGGTAAACCTGCAAAAAAACCTCCAGCAAGCCTTTCCAGTGGCTGAACCAACAGGAATGTTTGGACAGGCTCATATATTGGGAATTTCCAGCTTTGCCTGACCAAAACTTTGGATTTCTTTGTCTTGCTGTGAAGTCCATTCCCACCTGTTGTGTTCATCATCCAGACATGAGTCTACGAGTGCACAAATCTATGTGGCTTTGTCTTGATTTGAACAGTCAGACAGTCTGCAGTCGCAGAGCTCTCTGTAGATCCTCTTGCGGACTCGTGGCATGTCCTCTTGAGTGAACAGCAGCGGCTTCATGAACGCCAGGCACTTGCAGTACTGTAAAAGAAAAAAAGAGGTTCAGTTTGATGCTAAAAAATTGGGGGTAGGCACCATAACCAATCTCAAATTGTGTAAAGTAATTTTTTAATAGATGAATATAAATATTTTAATGAACCCCCCCTCTTAATTAAGCCCAAAGCATACTCCAGTTGATGTATATGCGTACAAAGGCGGTTGACAACTTTCACTACCCCTCCTGGTCTACAGGAGACAGAACAGAGCAATAGCACCTGGCCAATCTCTCAGTTATTACCCATATACATATCTTTATAATCTTTTAGGCTACAGTACAAATGCGGATACTTTCTTACCTCCTCGCACAATCTCTCATCCACATAGCAACCTATTGTAATAATATAATAATAATATAATAATAATAATCCTTACATTTATATAGCACTTTTCTGGGCACTCAAAGCACTTTTACATATTGAAGGGGGAATCTCCTCAACCACCACCAATGTGCAGCATCCACCTGGATGATGCGACGGCAGCCATATTGCGCCAGTACGCCCACCACACACCAGCTTATTGGTAGAGAGGAGACAGAGTGAGGAAGCCAATCAGTGTATAGGGATGATTAGGAGGCCATGATGGACAGAGGCCAATGGGCAAGTTTGGCCAGGATGTCGGGGTTACACCCCTACACTTTTCGAAGGACATCCTGGGATTTTTAATGACCACAGAGAGTCAGGACCTCGGTTTAACGTCTCATCCGAAGGACGGTGCTTTTTGTCAGTATAGTGTCCCCATCACTATACTGGGGTGTTAGGACCCACACAGACCACAGGGTGAGCACCCCCTGCTGGCCTCACTAACACCTCTTCCAGCAGCAACCTAGTTTTCCCAGGAGGTCTCCCATCCAGGTACTAACCAGGCTCAGCCCTGTTTAGCTTCAGTGGGCAACCAGTCTTGGGCTACAGGGTGATATGGCTGCTGGCCTATTGTTTTTGTAGCTTGCATGCATTTCTGTCTTTTCCATTTATTCAGTTCTTTCTTCAACTACCAGGACCATTGTTTCACAAGGGGGACTTTTGATACCTTGTAGACAAACTAATCGGTGCAAAAACAAAAAAACAAACCAAAAAAAACATATGTGCAACCTGTGCTGTCAGAAAATTTGGTCTGGATGCACACAGTATGCACACACTGTGCTGATAACAAAATTCATGACACATGCGCGGTTTGTGGACACTGGCGTACCTGTAAAAAGCAAAGTGCACGACAAATAAAGTTACTGTCTTCTAAAATAAAGAATCGATTCTGAAGTGCTGAAATGTGTCGTCAGTAAATCCAGTTTCACTCCCTGCTGAACATACGCAACTATGTAACGAATTTGCATAATGCCTGTCTATGGTCTTCAATGGCTGAATGAAAACGTCTACTTTGCCCCACCCGCAAACACTTTGGTTGTGGCTGAGACTGGAAGAATTTGGTTCGTGTTGTTCATGTCAAGAAGACGCTGTTTTCTGCACTGCGAAATGCGAATCCACTCTACATGAAGTAAAGGATGAGATTGATGCATTAAAACTGTTACTATTGTTTCTGTTCGTTTCACTGTGTATCAAGTGCTGAGGAAGATCCAGAGCTGAAATTCAGATATGGTAATAGTCATTTGGTTTCTGACACGTGCTGCAAGCAGTCAACCAATTACAACAGACTGAGTCATCTGACCAATCAGAGCAGAAAAGGCTTGTGGAAATGAGGGGTTTAGAGAGACTGAATCTTCGAACAAACCTTTTTCAGACTGAGAATTGAGGTGATGCTGCAATGTATAAAATGAGAAAATTAAAGTTTTTTTAGACTTTGCAATGCATGTAAACCTATTGTAGGAGACTCCAAATCTGAAAAAACAAGAAAATCCTGCACACTATCAACTTGCAAAACAATAAAAAATGTACTTTATTAGCAACGTTTCGATCGTAAGATCTTCATCAGGCATCAACATTGTATTCAAACTCCACTGTATTTAAAACAACATGACAAATCACAAAGAATCATCAATATCCAATCAAGATTAGTGTTTGAATAATCATTAACACCACATCACATTGTTAACTCAACAATTGCATACATAGAAATATATATATAATAAATAATATAAATATAAAGGGATATTATTAATGATATCATATATGTAATAATCATATTTCATAACATCACATTAAATAATACCCATAGGTGATAAAGTCTGAAGGGGGTAAAAATCCAGAACAATTCACGTCTCTGTAAGAGCAATTCAATATCGCCCCCTCTAGGTGGCACACTCACTTTCTCAATCCCACAGAAGCGCAAGGAGGAAACATCATAATTAAAAGACAAAAAATGGGCAGCGACTGGATAGTTAACATCTTTTCTTCTAATAGAACTTTTATGTTCACAAATTCTTTGTTTTATTTTTTAAAAATGGATTGTATCAAATATGACTTAGAGGAATAGGTCGTAATAAAAGTAAAGGAATGCTTTTTTACTTTTTTTCTCCTCTTTTTTAACAATTCAGAACATGTCTTTTGAAAAGTAGTGCTGAATGCTTCGTCAATCCATTCAGAAGGATACCCTCTATCTAAGAATTTATTTTTCATAATTTCCGATATAATTTTCAATAAAGTCTGTATCTGAATGACAAATTCTCATCAAACTAAAAAACTGACTCTTGGGTAGGCCCTTCTTCAAAGAAGTAGGATGGAAGCTGGTCGCAAGCAGCAACGTGTTGCGATCAGTTTCTTATGTGAACAGAGTTCAGAGTACTTTTCAAAAGACTTCTTTTCAAAAAGACTACTTTTCTTTATTATTGTTAAAAAAAAAAAAAAAAGAGGAGTAAAAAGTAAAAAAAGCACACGTTACACACGTTATTTATCTGATTCGGTGTCCTTGTGGCTTGGGCTATGTGGGAAAAACTTAATGTCAACTAAAACAAAGAATTAGTGAACATAAAAGTTCTATTAGAAGAAAAGATGTTAAAGGTGCTAAAGAGGATGTTTTGTTTTATACATTTTTGCAATATTACTTGAAACTGTCTTTACTAACTGATAAAAGACTACTTATTAGGTGCACTGAAAGTAATAATACTAATATACATCATCTGTGCACGAGGTAGGGCCTTAAAAACATCAGCCAATTGGCCCTCTGGCTTGTCAATCACTGCCGTGACGTTCCTTGTGAGAGACTGCGCGCTCCAGTAACTTTCCACACTCCACAGGCGCTGCATGCAATGTTTTTGTCAGGAGACAGGAGTAACAACTGCAGATTACCTGTGGTGAGTCTGACATAATGAATCCAAAAAACACAACACAGCGAATGCCGGTGGTAAACACTTGTGTTCCAATACTTGTGCACGAGTTTTGGGAGGCGTTCCTTTGAAATGAGCTGTGAAGGAGGGGGGTTTTCTTACGCATACGCTCATTTAAAAAACTCAGTAACAGTCTTTGGATTCTCAGTCGACGAAAAAATCCTCTCTATCACCTTTAACTATCCAGTCGCTGCCCATTTTTTGTCTTTTAATCATGATGTTTCCTCCTTACGCTTCTGTGAGATTGAGAAAGTAAGTGTGCCACCTAGAAGGGGCGATATTGAATTGCTCTTACAGAGACGTGAATTGTTCTGGATTTTTACCCTTCAGACTTTATCACCTATGGGTATGAATGATGAAGCATTATTTAATGTGATGTTATGAAATATGATTATTACATATATGATATCATTAATAATATCCCTTTATATCCCTTTATATTTATATATTTATATATATATATATATATATATATATATATATATATATATATATATATATATATATACAGCTATGGAAAAAAATAAGAGACCACTCCTAGTTCAGAAATCAATGTTAAGTGGTCTCTTAATTTTTTCCATAGCTGTATATATATATATATTCTATTTACTATGTATGCAATTGTCGAGTTAACAATGTGATGTGGTGTTAATGATTATTCAATCACTAATCTTAATTGGATACTGATGATTCTTTGTAATTTGTCATGTTGTTTTAAATACAATGGAGTTTGAATACAATGTTGATGCCTGATGAAGATCTTACGATCGAAACGTTGCTAATAAAGTACCTTTTTTATTGTTTTGCAAGTTGATAGTGTGCAGGATTTTCTTGTTTTTTTCAGATTTGGAGTCTCCTACAATAGGTTTACATGCATTGCATATTTTGACTATACCAGTCTTTTTTAAAGGTCAGGAACCTTTAAAATAGCATAATGGAGCACTTTAATGAAAATGCAAACAAGCAGCCAACAAGTCATAGTTTTATTTAACAGCATTGGTCCTGGACATGTGATCAAAAGCGAGAATCTTACTTGGTTGTCCAGAGATTGCAACAAAAATGTATGTCAAATCGACAATATTTTGATGTTTGTGTCATTCAAACTGACATTTTTAATCAACATTTATTTTGCCTTTAGCTTGTTTGGGAGACATCTTTTTTGTATTTTTGCATTATTTCTGTCTTTTTCACACTTGCATAACATAAAGCAGTCCTGTCCACTGATAGCCATGCAAATATATTTACTTACTTATAGCAAAATGTATAGCACAGCTGGCATGATGTTTATATAATAACATTATCATATCATATATTGTAATCATTACAAGCACAAGTTGTAATTGCTGCCAAACACATTCCTTGTGTCTGCTTAACTGAATACATGATATTTAGTAACCACATAACTAGAATTATATTAATAGCTGTATATTACTGCCATATAAACATTATTTTGATACACTCATCTCTGACTGATAATAGAATACTTCCTGACTGTATTACTGAAACAAGCATTTTCTGTAAAGCTGCTTTGAAACAATGTGTATTGTGAAAAGCACTATACAAATAAACTTGAATTGAATTGAAAATATCATATAACCCAGCCCTACCTCCAAGACAAAAACTCCACAGTCATTGTCATTCTTCTGCTGTGGAATGGTCTGTAGAGAGAGCAAAATCAAAAATAAAGCTCTCACTGTGTTTATTCGGAGCATCAGGAAACATTTAATTAAAGCTCACGTTACAGACCTTGTTGACGACCATCTTCCAGCCCTTCTGAAAGACAAGTTGCTTCTTCTCTTTTGCTTCAGCCAGGATGTATTTAAGGATGTTCTGTGGATAAGAGTCACACATCAGCTTTATGTCAGGATTTCAGTCTAAATCACAGTTCAAAAGAACTCACATCCACAGCAAACTTGAACAGGATGCCCTGCGAGTCATAGAAGTTGATGTTCTGCTTGGAGACGTCCACGGTTATGAGCGACCAGTGGATCTCCAGGTGAAGAGGAATCAGAATCAATGTCTTAGAAAACAGATCAACCTGAGGACATTAAGACAGACATTAGCCATTTTCCACAATTTTGTGTGCCAGGAATAGTGGCACAAATTCCATACTCTTTAGAAGGAAAACTATTAGACATATAATAACTTTGAGAAATGTCTCAAGTGATTTTGTCCATGTAAAGGAAGTCAGTAGCCTCCAATTTTGTTTGGTTTCCAATGTCCTTCATAATATCTTTTGTAATATCTATCCTTTGTATTTGTCATGCACAAAACAAAACAAATGAGATTCGAGATTTAATCTATATGTGAAGTTTTGTACTAATATTCAGAACTAATATTCTGAATATTAGTAATATAGTACAATATTCATCATTATTCTCACCTTTTTGGTCCACCGTCTCACTCCTTCATAACCTTTTGCTACAAACTGTCGGTAAAAAAAACTGTTGAAGAAATGAACCTAGAAAAGGACAGATAAAATAATAAGTAATTTGCAACATTAGAGCCACATCACTACAATTTCTGAAAAAAAAAAAAAAAAAAAAAAAAAACAGTTAACTACAAGAACTGGAAAAAAAAAAAAATTCCAAACATACAGAAACCCCAATGGCCAAACATCATTATTATTATATTATTATTCTTCCTTTTTGCCAGTCATGTATAGCCTCTAGAAATCTTACCTAAACTAGTCATTTTAATAGGAATCCACGCAATCAGGAATTTTGTGTGAGGGCAAAAGATTTCCCCATGCGGACTTCACAACGGGTTCAAGTTGGTCGCACGGATTCGCCTCACTGACCAAGAAAGCTGCTTGGTTCGAAAGTGTCATCCCTACACTACATACGTTTTTTGCAAGCGAAATTTTGCCAAGATATCGCTAATTAGACGAAGCACACCTGTAGGGGAGTTTTAGAGTTAAAGACCAGATATGATGAATGAAGACCCGGAGTCAGAATTTAAAAAAATAAATTGAAGAATATTTTACTGAAGAATAGTTTGCAGTTTCATCAGCAGAAGCCAGCTTCAAGTCTCACAAGGAGTTTGTAGGCCACTCTGCATACATTCACATTTCCACAGCAGTTATACTCTAACAGAGTCCATTAACTACATCATTCTTTTGGTTAAGCGATCCTGATTGGCTAAGAAAAATATACAAAATTAGTAATTTTCCACACATGGACTGATAGTCAGAAGCATATCTCCATCCATCACGCTTCTGACGCTCGGACCCTGGATTTAGGTACAGGATGTCCTACTAGATCATGACAAGGGGTCTGCAGATCAGAATGCCAGTTGTCCACCCGCACCCATAAAGGACCTGTACAGAACACTTAGCGCACATACAAAGATACACACGATTCACAGCTTCTTAAGGTTGAAGTTGGCCCAGGCTTAAATTAAAAACAGGAAAAATTCCCAAAACATACTGATAAGTTGTACTTTTCTCTCAGTGAGGGGTACAGACAATATTCATCATTATTCTCTAGTGTTTGAAGGAAAATAAATGCTTTAACATACGTTGAAGAAGTCATTCAAATAATTGAATTTTATAAGGTAAAATAATAACTTGATTATAAATCACTCAAAAGATATATATTGAAGCGGCAGTTGATTCCAGAATCCAACCCTTCACACTTTTAGACTAAACTTTATTTTGGCATTTACGCAATATCATACAAGATATTTAAGCAATATCACATTCTCAATTGTGCGCTGTTCTGAATATTAGTACAGTGATGCGATTGTAGACTCAAAGCTGCAGGTAATCAAAGCAAAACATATTCAGAACAGCAGCACGACTGTGAGCTGTGATATTTCTTTTATAAACAAGAAGTTAATACTGAGTAATTTACATTTTAGACACAATATTGTCAGCTACTTTAGCGATTTTTGCTTCATCAATGTAACAAACATTGCATGTCTTAGAGTAACACACTAATGTTTTTTTATTCCTGAATAAATCTGTTTTTGAATGAATCAGATGAGTGAATGATTCAATGACCCAATCATTATACACAAAATGTCAATGGCATACCACTGTAATCTCATAAAAAGGTCACTGAAAAATTCTCTCCACAATCTGACTGTAATGTGTAAAAAAAAACACCAGGGCTGGGCAATTTTAATAAATATTTTATTGATAATCGCCTTTGTCTGCAATTTTTGTAATTATAGCCTACAACTCTGTTAGTTTTACTTAATTATTAAAATGTTAAAGCTTTGTTTTACTTTTATTAGTTTCTGCTTAAACTAACAGAAAATATTATTTTTCCTATTGATGTTGCTAATAATTTCAAATTTTTCACTTTCTTACAAAGACTGATAAGTTTTAGTTACTGTATAAAACGAAAAGTAATGCGATGAGCAAAATAATCAAGAAATAAACTGCATTAGTACTCTGCATTATGAAACTTATTAATGCTTTTACCTTATGGTTTGTAGCTTCCATGATCAATTCTCCATACATGTTAATCACCTGCAAAAACCCATATAACAAATTCTAATCCAGCAGATTAGCATTTTAGAAATGAATGGCATGTATATACTTCTTATAAATATATAATTTAAAAGCCTACCTGATCATTCACCCAGTTTTGGTCATCAAGTGTTGAAAGGTCATCTAAGGTCAAAGTGTGCTTGTTGTAGGTCACTTGGAAGAAATGCATAGGAGCACAGGCCAGACCTGCCCTGTACTTGGCCACTTCAGTTGTTATCAGCTTCATCCTGAAGGAATATACAGAAAATAAAGTGACATTAGGGCACTGATCCCAAGGGCACAGATAGGGAACAATTTGGTTTTACATTACTTTTTAAAAATCAATGGAGCCACAAATCCCACGTTCTTTGAAATGTGAAAAGTATAGTTTATCTAACATATCTAATATAATCTAACATGAAAGTAACATTTCATCAGAGGTGTCTTGATTTAAACGCATCAAATCACCCTTTTCCCAATTTGTTGACAGCTTTTGTCAAGCTCAACCATATAATCTTGCTACCAAAGCTACATGAAAAAAAATAAACTTTTGTTACATTCGTTGGAAATGTACACTACCGGTCAGAAGTTTTTTTACCGGTCAGTAAGATTTTTTTTAATTTTTCTGACAGACGTCTCTTATGCTCTTCAAGGCTGCATTTATTTGATCTAAAATACAGTAAAAGCAGTAATATTGTGAAATATTAATATAGTTTTAAATGTTTTTGTTCTGTATGAATATGTTGTAAACTGTAATGTATTTCTGTGATCAAAGCTGAAATTTCAGCATCATTACTCCAGTCTCACATGATCCTTCAGAAATCATTGTAACATGCTGATTTTCTGCTCAAGAAACATTTCTGATTATTATCAATGATGAAAACAGCAGCTTCTCAGTGGAAAACATGATACATTTTTATTTCAGGACACTTTGATGAATAGAAAGTTCAAATAAAATATTTTGTTAGAATGTAAAAGACTTTACTGTCACTTTCGATCAATTAAATGCATCCCTTCTAACAATATATATATATATATATATATATATATATATATATATATATATATATATATATATATATATATATATATATATATATATATATATATATATATATATATTAATTTAATGAAGTAGTGTAGGTATTATTAAAAAAAGGTTTCCAAATTTTGGTAACAGGTTTTTGCAGGAAACTGCAAACCTCAAACCAAATACATGTGAATTATAACATTTAGTTTGACCTCCTGAGGTCTTTCTGAAGGTTAAGTTCATCCTTTCACTGATATATTCACTGAAACATTTGGACTTATTTTGGACTTGATTTTGTACCCTATTTGTGGAAAGTGCCAGAAAAGGGTATTAACATTGTCAATGTGGGGGAAAAAAAAGATTAATTAGGGATTGAACTTGCCTGTCTTTTAGATCAGACTGAAAGATCTTATTTAGGTGATCAAGGACATCAGTGTCACTTAATGGGGTGAAGCTTCCATATTTCCCATAGAACTGCTCAAGGAATTCTGAGAGAAAAAAAAGAATCATGTTTAGCAACAAAAAACGACACCATGTCAGTAGAAGTTGTCGAAATCAACCAAACACTACCATGAATACACTCGATGATGCCCTCAGTTGTAAATTCAACAGGAGGAAGTGCAGACGCGTGGCCTGTCCCCTCCGTGGAGTCGCTTCTGTTCTCCCCAGCGAGGGGTTTGCAGTAGTGGTGGTCCCAGGAAGCCTTGTTTACATTAGCGCACAAGCTGGGCGGCTCAGTTTCCATGGCATCATTGTGAGCGGAAAGGTCCGGCTCTGCACTGATCAAGGAAGAATCTGAGGGTTTCTTCATCAAGTCATTCAGTGTTTCAGAACTGCTCAGCTCTTTGGTGTAACTGGGATGCGTACAGTCAGTATGAACACTGTTCTCCAAGCCATTCACCATGACCGTGCTTTCACTCGCACTCTCAGTTTGGGAAAAGTCTGGCTTCCCTCTGGGAGACGGTGCCTCCTCCATCTCAGACACAGACCCTGCATCCACTGCGTCTGCTTCCAAAGTTACAACCCCTGATGTGCTCACCACCTCCTCCGCGGCCACTTCTTCTTGGCTCACCATCTCTTTTTTCTTGCGGCCACGTTTCTTGGAAACCTGCTCATGTCCTGGAACGTGGGGCTTGCCGTTGGGCCCGCAGCAGTCGCACATCTTCGGCACCCGTTTCCTCCTGGAGCGTCCATTTTCAGGCATCTCCCCTGAGCCTGATTCTGCCCGATCGGAGCTGTTTGGTGCCGGGACCCTCATCGCAAACTCTACCCCATTCCTCCCGGGATCCTCTCCCCCCTTTTGTGTTTTTAGCAAGATTCCACCATCGAAAGTTTGGATCTTGGAACTGGAATTCTTGTCAGTTTGGACGTACTCTTCTAATTTGTACGTTTAAAAGGTCTATTGAAGGAACAAGAGTAAAACAATCATAGTGATTTGATCAATCTTATAAACAGTGTGTAAAGTCAGTATTTTGCAGAAGCATAAAAAGTATTGTGTGGCTAACTATTAGGCTATGCAAACAATTTCATGCACACAAGTAACTTTGTAAGTAAATTTTGCAAAACAAATGTGTCTAACTCTGCTGAACATTCAATTATCATGCAATTTAAATATGTCTTATTGTGTATCCCTAGCTTATGTCTTTCTATTTGTCATTGAAAAATAATTTTGATGGCTTATTTCTCTTTTTTTTTTTCTTTTGTTGTTTACATGTTTCTTCGTGGAGTTCTGGAGCGAGAAAACCCTGAGTTTGTTTGTTTTATTCTTTCGCATAAACATATTTTTAATCGCATTTGGCAGTGTCAATTTTGCTGCTCAGTGCAATTGTCTGCATGTTTTCTGATGAAGAAATAGCGAATATATTTGTGTTATCACATGGAGACTATACTGTCAAACAGAATATTCACCATATTCATAAAACGTTATATCTATATGCTATATTACCATGGTACATGTTCAAAAACACGGTTTAGTGATGCTTTCATATGGTAATGCTTTGTGAGTTTGATACACCATGATATATGCAATGAATGATTATTATAATCGTGAACCATGGTATTTAACTGAATAATTCGAAGAACACCGATGTACATGTTGGATTGTATTACCATGGTCCTAGTGTAGATCTCGTGTTGTTTAGTCAGTAAAATCAACGGATCGCAGTCATCCAGCAATGGTCAGAATGATTTACTTACGAATATGAGGAGAAAAAAATTCTATTTTCTGATCGAAACTGCATTGGAATTCGAATGCATATAAGGCATAACACCCTCATCGCGGTTAAACGCATAAATAATCTTAAGTGAGATAATGATAATGATAATCAATTATTCAGATCAGATAATTTATTTAGCAATCCAACAAAACCACCAAGTCTATCTTTTGAAACCTCGCACACAAAGGGCGCAGACAACTGTGATTTAGAGTCTCACCGTGTGTCGGTCTCAAGGATGAAGTGTGCAGGACCTTTAAGGCAGTACGAATAAATTCCGATCAATATTCCATTATCAATGATATCGTTAAAAGTGATGTTATCAGGCGTTGTTTTGGTCGCAGACCGATCGCGGCGCATGTCAATGACGTCACGCGCAGCTTTTTGGCGACATCTACCGGTAAGGAGACAATGCTGTGGGTTTTTTTTTTTTTTTTTTTTGCCAACATACATGGAAAGGGTTTTTTTAGTTGTCAAAAATCACAACTATGAAACAACAACATTTCTAATAATAGGCCTAATATGGACTTTGTATTAGGCCTACATTAAAGAGTTATTCTTGTATATTTTCAATCTAATTCTTCAAAAGTAAATGTCATCAATTTTCATAAATGTAGCCTATTTTTTTTTCTAGCAATAAGTCCACTTTTTCTGTTTTCCTCATACAGTATCACAGTCTAATAAAAACAGCAGTGAGACCAAATTCTATTTGTGGTGCCGTTAATTATTAGGGGTTAAAGTGCGTAGAGCTGAAACCCTATTGTAATGGTTACATTTTCCGAGGATTCTCCCCTAAAATTGATCGGGCAGACCAAACCGTAAGTCATAGAGACTTGAAACTTTGAAGGCTGGTAGTACTCATACCGCCTACAACGTCACCAAGGCTCGCCCCGATCGGCCTGATGGGGGGCGCTACAGCAGTCAAAAGTACAAAATGGCTCATAACTCCTGAACTGTTAGGCCTAGGCTCAAGTGTTTGTCAAGCACATTTTCGGGTATTTTGGGTTTTTTAAAAAACCTACTTTTGCAAACTAGTCCTAGGTTTTTGACCCGATCGGAACCAAACCAGTGCAGAAATGTTCTCTGGAGTCTGAATATCAATTATATATATAAAAAAAGTTGCAATTTTGATTCACGGTCGTGAATCTTGAAAAAAACTTGAAAACAGCTGTAACTATGCAACCATAGTCCGATCAACTTGAAATGTGGCATATCGTGTCTTGGTCCAAGGGGTCATGATAGTCTATGAGGACATTGGTGTATTTCAAAAAATATGGCCGGCATCGGTAATGAAGTTTGTGCACCTATTGGACAAGGTTAACGGAGGCCAATCGGAACAAAACTCGTGGGCATGTTTGACTCATGGTCATAGAGGTCTGTAAGAATTTTGAAAGAAATCGGCCACTAGTTGATGCTAATAAGTTTTTTACGCCTCTGTAATCACATGCAGTTTCACAGATCCACAAAATATAGATCTCCTCATGCTGAACAACTTTGCCTCAAGAACTAATGTTGTCAATCAAATCGTTCATTATTCATCGTTCAAATTATTCACGAATATCTGAAAAACCTACTTTTGCGAACTAGTCCTAGGTTTTTCGCCCGATCGGAACAAAACCAGTGCAGGACAATTCTCTGGTCTCTCTAGATCAATAATTATCAAAATAAAAGTTGAACTTTACCCTTTGGGTCGCTATAACAGGGTCAAAATATACTCAAAAGCCTATAAATCCTAAACGAAAACTCAGAACTTCATGAAATTAAGTGAGCACATGCAGCATATGACTCTAAAGAAGCATGCCAACTTTTATGGACATCGGACCATAGGTGTCGCTATAACTGTTAAAAAGCTTTAAAAACATATATTTTTAATGGTTTTGGCTGAAAATGTATATAATTTTGGGTGTAGTTGACTTATTTTAATGGGAGTCACGTCCTTACACTCCTGAAACCTTGCCAAGTCCAACGATACCAGACTTGCCAAGTTTCGGCATATGGTTTGTGCAATGTTGAGATTTAGTGCTTAAAACACTTTTGTGAATATCTTCAAAACCATTAGACGGTTTGAGACGAAACCAGCGTAGGAAACACGGCACCTAAGTTAGTTAATTAAATATCAATGCCCAAATGTCAAAATTTTTATAGGAAGTGGCAAAAAAATCCATTCAAAGTTGCTCATGGGTCATTTTTTATGCTCTCATATGTAGGCTATAAGTATCTATAACTTCAAAATGAAATGAGATATTTTCCCAAAAATTAACACATATGTATGGGCACACTCTGAGGACATCTCAAAAAAAAAAGTGGTGGAGATCAGGCAATAGGTGGTGCTATAACTGTCAAAAAAAACTTTAAAAAACATATTTTTCCTTAGTAAATTGCCTGAAACTGTCATTTAGGGCCACCAGAGAGCAGCAGATGGCCACTAATATAGTTCACAGTTTCAAGGTTTTGTCATTTAAAATCCCTTCTAAACTATATAAATCCTTATAATATTACAAATCACATTTTGTCAAGGTTTACCACTTCATTTGTTAATTTGTTGTATCTTTTTGCAATAAATATAACATTACAATTACATTGAGACCTGAAAATGATGATTTTTAAAGGGGAAACCTGGAATACGCATTTTCTTACCTTATTATTGATTTCAAATATCCATTTCTGCAACTAAATGTGTGTGTAAGCACATTTAATGGAGTTAACATGGAAAATGAACTTGAAATACAAAACTGAGACTTTGAAAATGAAAGTGAGCCAGTGACTTGTCCTCTGCTGGTCAAAATAGTAATTTTGTCATAATACTCACTAATATTGTTCTATAATTCATATTTAGACTTAATTAAATCATTTTAAAATTTACTCTCACAAAATTCATCACTTCATTTCCATTAGAGTATTAGTTTTAACAGTTGTGCCACATTATGAGTATTGAGTACATTATGAGGTGAGGTGTCCAAGTCACATCATCTTGCTACTGGGGTACCTCAGGGCTCTGTGCTTGGTCCACTTCTCTTCTCCATCTACACGTCATCACTAGGATCGGTCATTCAGGATCATGGTTTCTCCCATCACTGTTATGCTGATGACACACAACTCTACCTCTCATTCCAACCAGATGATCCGACGGTTGCTGGTCGCATCACAGCCTGCCTGACAGCCATTTCTGCCTGGATGAAGGACCACCTCCTCCAACTCAACCGGAACTGCTTGTGATCGGTGCAAACCCAACACTTCATCACAACCTTTCAGTTCAACTTGGGTCTTCAACCATCACTCCTTCCAGGACAGCCAGAAACCTTGGAGTGGTGATGGATGATGGTCTAACCTTCACAGATCATGTTGCAGCAACGACCCGGTCCTGCAGATTTGCCTTGTACAACATCAGGAAGATTAGACCCTTTCTATCTGAACATTCCACACAAATTCTTGTCCAAGCTCTTGTTCTATCCAGACTGGACTACTGTAATGCTCTCTTGGCTGGCCTTCCAGCATGCACTATCAAGCCTCTACAACTGATCCAAAATGCTGCAGCAAGACTGGTCTTCAACGAACCGAAGAGAGCGCACGTCACTCCTCTCTTCATCAGTCTGCACTGGCTGCCAGTAGCTGCTCGTATCCAATTCAAGGCTCTGATGTTTGCTTACAGAACGACAGCTGGCTCTGCACCGCTATACCTTAACTCACTACTTCAGACTTACGCGCCCTCCAGAAACCTGCGTTCTGCAAGTGAACGGCGCCTTGTGGTGCCATCACATAGGGGCACAAAATCACTCTCACGGACCTTCTCCGGGACTGTTCCTGGCTGGTGGAATGACCTACCACGCTCTATCCGAGCAGCCGAGTCTCTAGCCATTTTCAAAAAAATGCTAAAGACGTATCTTTTTCGTCAGCACTTGACCCAGTAGTAGTAGCACTTACCTTGACTAATATTCTTCTCCTATCTGTGTATTTATTTATTAAAAAAAAACAAAAAAACAAAAAAACATTTCGCTATGAGCACTTTACTGACATAACTGTGACTTCACTCAGCACTTACATACTGTTGTTCTCATGTTGATTTAATTGATTCTACTACTCTCATTTGTAAGTCGCTTTGGATAAAAGCGTCTGCTAAATGACTAAATGTAAATGTAAATGTAATGAGTAAAACGAAACCTGAAAATGATGTTATGTGATTTGCAGAAAACATTGTTACCCATCATGTATTTCAAATATTGAATCTACAAGAAAATGTGTCTGTGTTTATGTATGTGTGTGTGTGTGTGTGTGTGTGTGTAAGCATGCTTAGTGTGTATCAAGTATTTTTGTTTAAGCCTGTTCTTTCTCTCTTTGTTTTAGCATATATCATAACTGTTCCTGTATGATTTAAGTGGTTACATGCTTGCTAAACAAAACTTAATATCTCTTTACGCATACAGTATGTGCTTTAAGGCCATAAATGTTTGAACCCCGGTAAAAGCTGCTGGCAGCTTTAATTTGTTAATTTGTAATTTGTTTAATTTGCTTTTATTTGTTGTGAGTTTTGAGTATTTAATACGAATGATTAATCCGTGCACATCATTTTTTAAGTTCATGTGTCCTCATAATCTTGAATAAAAATAACTTCCACTCCCTCTTGCAGCAACACATCTTCTACTTCTCTGATGATGAGGGCAGGGCAACCTGTCACTCAATGAGATCCACCAATAGCAAACCACAACCATGCAACCATCCAATCAATTCCCGAGAATCAACCCGTGGTCTACATTTGTTCTTGTTTCACTTATATACAATGCCATGAGAAATTGTGTGCACGATTTACTTTTTTTCTTGCATGTCATGTGCGGGTCTCCGTAATAACCTATTTAACTATTGTATGATGTTTATTACATTAAGTGCACAAATAACATGCTTGAAATATGTATTGCATAATACAACAAACTGGAAACACAACCATGCCTAAAAATGTATTTTTTTATAAGAATTGTTGCAACTATATTCTATAAAAGTAGTTTAACATTAATTTTAAACAATAATAGCAATATAGTATAGTATATAATGACACTATAATACATTTTTAATAATGTATTATAAGTACACACAAATATCAATTTGAAACATAATTGGTAACTATATTGGAAGCAAAAATCATATAATATAAGCTAAGCTAGCAGGCTAATCAGGTAGATCAGGTAGTTTGCAATGCTAGTATGAGCTAACTAAAAAACAGTAAGAATGTGAAATGGTTAATTTCACAACCTATAGACCCTGGAGGCAAAAAGAGACGCTGGACTCAATGTTGACAAGCGTAAGCTAGCATGTTTTAGGAGGGATTTATTAAACATAGATGCAGAAGAAGGTTCAGAACTGTCCGAATATGTACAGTCACTGACTCTGCGGGAGCGTGACAGCTATTTTTTTAAATTAACTTAAGTTTTGGATTTTTCCTAGACAACATATGAATTACTTTCAGGTGGTTCGGGGAATTTTGTCAAAGCTTATTGTCTAATGTAACCTAACGCTGGGCTAACTATGATTATGGCTAGCTGTTGGGGATTGCCCCACTGAATGCCGGTTCTTTAATGGTCTTAACCACTTCAGCACTCTGATCAGGGAGTAGGAGTCATCATATCTTTTCCACCTTTTATTTTGTGCAGGGTTTCACCATATACACATATGCATTGGAGGTAGTTTCTGTAATTAATAAATAAATAAACAGTAGTAAATAACTAAATATCAAACAAAAATATTCACATAATGTTGTATAAACGAGTAAACTCGCTAACTAACAAATATAAAAGCTCTTAAAGTATGACTAGCAGAATAACAATCAAGTAAACAGAATATTTAAGAGCATATAAATAACTTGAGAGACATCAACAGCGTCCTCATTGTTTTAAAGTATAACAAATATAGAATATATGGAATCATAAACATACTTAAACGAAGTATGGTCATAGCAATACAAGCCGCGAGCTAACGGCACTTTCACGTGCGTTTCACATGACCAACGAATAATCAATGATCACAAAACACCCGCGGCTTAATGTTAGATTTCGTCTCAGTATTATAAACATCCAGTATGACAAACGTAAATTCAAGAAATAAACTTACTTCGTCAATAACTTTGTCCTGCAATCAAAGATGATGCACGGGTGGAAAATGCGTCATATACTGACGGCTCCGTCTGCGCAACGGAGTATGCGTCACTTACGCCAAAACTGTATTCACTACGACTTGCGTAATACGTTATTTTCATATGTAGAATAATTACTACAAACTCTTAACAGATTCAGAACACAGAAGCAGATAATACAGAAAAAAACATAATATAAAGAATTCACAACAGCCGCCCCCACATTTGAGCAGCAAATGTGCAAGTTAAGAGAATTCTTTAAGAGTCTTCATTGATATCCTTAAGAGCAGGCAATGGAATAAGGCGAACAACTGGCCGGGTGTACACTTTGCCTTTAACGATGACATCTGCTGTTCTTACACATCCATCATTACTGACCACAGTCTTAGTAACTTTACCAATAGGCCACTGAGCCCTAGGAAGTTGTGGATCAATTATCAAGACCACTGAGCCTACTGTCAGAGTATCCGATGGTTTGTGCCATTTCTGGCGTGTCTGAAGTGTGGGTGAGTAGTTCCTTGTAAATTGAGTCCAAAATTGGTCCACCAGATTTTGACAATGACGCCATCTACGCCGTCCCATTTCTTCTGAGGCATATGCCACCTGTGGAAGCGATGCATCCCGCCGCCCCATGAGGAGAAGATTTGGTGTAATGGCGTCAAGATCTGCAACGTCTGCGGAGACGTATCCAAGGGGTTTTGAATTCAAAATGCCCTCTACCTCTACCAAGACTGTAGATAGGACATCTTCAGAAACAGACTGACTTCCAATTGCCACCTGGAGAGCGGCTTTAATAGAGCGGACCTCTCGCTCCCAAACCCCACCAAAATGGGGAGCATTAGGCGGATTGAACTTGAAGAGGATCTGGTAATCAGCTAACTGTTCTTTTAATTGGGATTCCATGGCTGCAAAGGCTTCTCGCAGTTCTCGTTCAGCACCACGAAAGTTTGTGCCACAATCTGACCTGATCTCCTTTGGCCTGCCACGCCTGGCTATGAATCGTCGAAGAGCAAGCAAGAAAGCATCCACATCCATGGAGTTGAGAAGCTCTATGTGGACAGCTCTTGTGGTGAGGCATTTGAAAATTACACCCCAACGTTTCTCGATCCTTCTGCCTATCTTGACATGATAAGGGCCGAAACAGTCTACTCCTGTTGAATAAAATGGTGGAGAGAGAAGCCTGAGCCGCTCTGGTGGCAAGTCTGCCATCTGTGGTACCTTAGGCTGAGCTCTCCATCGTTGACAGGATGAGCAGTTAATCTGATGGTGTTTAACAGCTTGGCGTCCTCGCAAGACCCAGTATTGCCTCCGTATTTCTGCATACAGCCGTTCTGTACCTGGGTGCAACAAGCGTTCATCAAAGTCTTTAATGAGAAGCTTTGTTGCTGGATGCCGTGGATCTAGCACTAAGGGGTGAATCTGTTCAACGTTTGGGCTCTCCAGTCTCCGTAATCGTCCTCCAACTCTGAGTACATTAGTCACTGGATCCCACTCTGGAGCAAGACACGCAAGCCGACTGTGATGTGGTATAGGTTTTTGTGTTTTGAGGGCTGCTATCTCCTCAGGAAAGCTCTGAGCTTGACACTCTCTCAGCAGTACCAATTCTGCTTCACGATGGGTGTCTGCTGAATCATCCATTACCTTTTGACATAGTCGTCGAGTTGCCTCCACTAACTCTTTCCATGTACTGAACTGAGTGGCATCAGGACAGTTATGATCTGATTCCACAGTGGTTAGGCAGCAGATAGTAAGACTTTTCAGTTCAGGTAACTCTGACTGTGGCTGATTAGGTCTCTTCGGCCAGTGGGCAGAACTCAGTTTTAGAAATGATGGTCCCTCACTCCAGCGGCCAGGCACAGTGAAACTTGAGAGTGGTTTACCTCTTGTGATATCGTCTGCCGGGTTTTGCTGTGTGTCTACATAACGCCAGGTACTGTGCTCTGTCAATTCCTGTATTTCGGAGACTCGTGTTCCAACAAAGACCTTGAATCTACAGGAGTCGGACTGAAGCCACTCCAGCACAGTTGTAGAATCTGTCCACAGAATGGTCTGTTGGATAGTGAGAGTTATCTCACCTCTCAAAAGCTTTGCTAGCTGTGCTCCCGCTAATGCTGCGCAGAGTTCCAAGCGAGGCATGGACTGTTGCCTCCTGGGTGCCACTCGTGATCTGGCCATCACAAAGGATGTATGAACGACATCTCCTGTGTACTCTACTAAATAAGCCACAGCCCCATATGCTCGTTCAGATGCGTCACAAAACACATGGAGGTCGTACTTCCGTTGTGCATCATTAGGAACTGATGAGTAACAGCGAGGAATTGTTATGGTGCTGAGACACTGCAGCTCACTTTCCCATGTATTCCAAGCAGCACGAAGGTCGGGCGGCAAGTTTGGGTCATCCCAATCTCTCTTTTTAGACCATAGTTGTTGAATGAGCACCTTTGCTCGCGTGGTAAACGGCACGATGAAGCCCAAGGGATCATACTGTGTTGCTAGCACCTGATAGGCCGTTCTCATTGTTAGTGCGGCATGTTCAATGGGACGATAGTGGTATCCTAGTGTATCAGCAGCACAATTCCACCTAAGGCCCAGAGTTGGCTCCATTGGATCAGTCCTGTTCTGCCCAAGCCACTGTTCTGCAGCCAAGGACCTTGCTTCCGTAGGTAGATGTGATATTACTGATGGCTGGTTGCAAGCCCATTGTCTGAGGTCAAATCCACCGGATGCCAGCAGATTGCGCAGGTGATCAACTGTCAGTTTGGCCTCTGATATGGTTGGAAAGCTTTCCAGATAATTGTCCACATAAAAACTCTGCTGCACTGTTTTCAGAGCACCTGGGTTACTGTCTTGGTTATTGCAAGCATGCTGTTGCACAGCAAAAATGGCACAACATGGGCTGCTGGTTGTGCCAAAAGGCAAAACTTGCCATTCGTAAACATCTGGACAGTTCTCATAGTGCAAATCTCGCCAGATGAATCGGAGCAGAGGTCTGTCCTCAGGCAACAAGCGGACCTGATGGAACATTCCACGAATATCCGCACTTACAGCCACTTGATGTTGTCTGAATCTTAAGAGGACACCCAACAATGATGGGCCAAGGGCAGGCCCTGGCAGAAGCTGATCATTCAGAGACAGACCTTGATACCTGTATGAGCAATTGAAGACCAGTCTTGGTTTATCATTGTGGCACACCAGGTGGTGGGGAATGTACCAGGCCTCCTCTGACTCTGTGACTTCTTCAGGTTGAAGCTTAGTAACATAACCTGCCTTGATGAGTTTATTGATCTCACCAGAGTAGATGGAAGCTTTCTCTGGGTCTCCCTTAAGTTTCCTCTCTGTACCCCTCAGACTGGGCATGACTGATTGAATCGGGCTGATGAGTTTTGCAGCACCAGGTTTACGCAAGAGGGGTGTGGCATAACGTTGAATCCCTTCCACCATAACCCTTTGGGTTCTGTTTTCGAGAAGTTTAATTGCTTCTTGATCTTCCCTGGATCGAACCACCAGTTTTTCATTCCGATAAGGCAGGACGTCAAGTTGCCATAACTTCTCAACATTACGATAGAGCAAGTCATTGGGACAAGCAGTTGACATGAAAAGACATTGCTGTACTGAGTTGTGGCTTGGTGTGCTCTCCTCAGCCCCCTGTAGGGCCCACCCAAGGGCTGTGTGCACTGCAGCTGGACCACCTTTAGTTCCTTGACAGACTGGTTTATCTGCTGTGATAAGATGGACATGGTCTGATCCTATCAGTACCAGTGGACGCACATTGTGGAAGGACTGTAAAGGAAGCCCTCTGAGGTGAGCATACCGTTTCTGAAGTCTCTGCCCGGGATATGATTGCTCTACTAAGTCCAGACCCGAAGCTGTGAAGGCCCCAAGTATCTGGAAGCGCCTCTTTGGTTCACTCTTTGGAGAGATTTCCAGGTTAATCTTGGACCCAGAAAGGTGAGTGATGTCAGAGCGTACTGTGCGTAGAGCTAGTGTTTCTGGTTCACCCTCTAACTGTAGCCTTTGAACAGCTATCGGTAAGATCGTGGTGCGCTGTGCTCCATCGTCTAGTACAGCATAAGTCTCCACAGAATTGAACTTACTGTGTAACAGCACGGGTACCACTTTGAGAAGCACTCTGCATGTCGCACTACCTGGTGTGAGGTAAATGCGACTCTCTGATGTACTTGAGCTGTTCGCTGGATCATCGCGTGCTATACGGTGAAGCACTTGAAGATGTATTCCACCACAGTCACTGCATGGCTTTTTGAGGTTGCACATCTCTGGTACATGCAATCGTGCACATCGCCAGCATCTTTTTCCATCAGATATCCACTTCTGCAGGTCAGCAACTGACTGCTCTTTGAGGTTATCACAGCGGGTAATATAGTGCTCTTTACTGTTGCAAAAGAGGCAGTGTACCTTGAATGGTTTCTTTTGCTTGGGTTCTTTGGGACGAGTAGCAAGCACAGTTTCCGCAGGGGATGCACCATGATAAACAACCAGACTTGGTCCCTTTGGTTTAGCTGAGGATTTCTCTTTACTAACACCTGGAAGTTTCTCGTGCTGGTAGTGCTGTACTAATCGAATAGACAGTCTCTGCTGTTGTGCTTTGACTTGCAGCCACCCAGCGAAGTCCTGCAGATTATAGGGGTTAAGATTTATGGAGTTGAGCTTTCCCTGCTGTTGAAGGAACTCAATGAAGCCATCCCGCAGATACTTTGGCAGCTTGCTAAGTAGGCGGTCTACATGTGAGCAGCAATTAAGCTCCATCCCTCTGGGTCCCTCTAGGGACAGCAGCATACTGACTAGGAGATGGACACGCAAAGCAAAGCTCTGAAAGCTGTGGCTATCATTGGGCTTGACATCTGGTGATGTGAGGATGGCAGCTATCTCACTTTGAGCCAGTTGATGTGGCTGACCATACTGCAGTTGAAGTGCTTGCATAGCTGCTGAATACGGATAGGGATGATGCCGGCATGACTGCCCTATCATCTGAGCTTCAGGCAGTTTCAGATGTTCCAACAGTACATGGTATTTATATTTCTCTGATAACTCTGGGTAAGGCTCAAGCAAGTTGTCCAATGCCAGCTTCATATTAGCAAATTCCTTCTCACTGTCACTTGTGAAGTCCGGAATTTTAGGTTTAGGGGGGCTATACAATGTCCGTTGCGGTATACTGCCACTCGGTGGAGCTACAGTCTGATCTGCTATCAGCTGTGGAGTAGCGAGAACTGCTGCAGTGTTCACTGAAGGGACAAACCCAGGTATCACGTTTTGAGATGATAATGCTGATGACATCATCGTTTGATAAGGAGGGACACAACTGAATGAGGTAGGTTCATTCACCTGCTGCATCTGCGAATGTGGGTTTGCAAGATAGCCATGAGATGCTGTAGGATGTTGATATGCAGGTGCTGACGCAATCAGCTGCTGCGGCTGGAATGAATGTTCGGCATCATGAGTTACAGCTCGTTCTTGACTGAGCGGAAGCATGAGAGAATGGTTGGGAACAGGCTGAAATAGGGGTTGCAGGGACAGATGTGAGACAGGAGATGCCACGCCAGAGGAGATAGGGGAATATATTGAACCTGTTGTTCTTGGCTGATGTGGATGAATGGGAGTGAATCCAAGGCTGCGACTCTCCAGCCCCGCTTTAGGAATAGCACCTGTTTTAACTGACTTTTCCTCATGTCTCACCGATGTGCATTCAGCTTGTTTCCCAGCATGTGATGCAGGGTCATATGAATGTGAGGGAAGAGGGCTTGATGAACTAGAAGGTGCTGGAGATGATTGTGGCGATACAGCAACAGTTTGTACTGGTTCATTGTCCTTATCTTCCTGTTCCTCCCTCAAGAACGTTTTAATGTGTTCCATCATCTCACTTCGACGGTGCTTACGTTTCTTAAGATGATCTAATTTTCTGAGAAGACTGTCCATTTCAACATTCTCCTCTTTCTCACTCTCGTTCATAGACTCCATGAGTTTTGTCAATGAGTCCATACTCAATACATCTGCTTGACTCGGACTGGGCGTGGTTCGATGTCCACCTTGACTGGTGACTACATCTGCTTGACTAGTATACACGGCGGCTGCTGCTCCTCTCTGCTCCTCTGACTCACTCTGAACAGGACTGGAGGAAAGGGCAGGTCGGTGATGGAAGTCAAGGATGTAATCTTCAAAGCGCTTGGGGGTCTGACATCGCCGTGATGGTCTTGCTTGAGTATCAGTATGGGAAGCGGATGATGGTTTGCCATCTGATGACATTCTGATGCAGTCAAGGTTCCGGCTCGAAGGACCATTTGTTGGGGATTGCCCCACTGAATGCCGGTTCTTTAATGGTCTTAACCACTTCAGCACTCTGATCAGGGAGTAGGAGTCATCATATCTTTTCCACCTCTTATTTTGTGCAGGGTTTCACCATATACACATATGCATTGGAGGTAGTTTCTGTAATTAATAAATAAATAAACAGTAGTAAATAACTAAATATCAAACAGAAATATTCACATAATGTTGTATAAACGAGTAAACTCGCTAACTAACAAATATAAAAGCTCTTAAAGTATGACTAGCAGAATAACAATCAAGTAAACAGAATATTTAAGAGCATATAAATAACTTGAGAGACATCAACAGCGTCCTCATTGTTTTAAAGTATAACAAATATAGAATATATGGAATCATAAACATACTTAAACGAAGTATGGTCATATCAATACAAGCCGCGAGCTAACGGCACTTTCACGTGCGTTTCACATGACCAACGAATAATCAATGATCGCAAAACACCCGCGGCTTAATGTTAGAGATCGTCTCAGTATTATAAACATCCAGTATGACAAACGTAAATTCAAGAAATAAACTTACTTCGTCAATAACTTTGTCCTGCAATCAAAGATGATGCACGGGTGGAAAATGCGTCATATACTGACGGCTCCGTCTGCGCAACGGAGTATGCGTCACTTACGCCAAAACTGTATTCACTACGACTTGCGTAATACGTTATTTTCATATGTAGAATAATTACTACAAACTCTTAACAGATTCAGAACACAGCAGCAGATAATACAGAAAAAACATAATATAAAGAATTCACAACACTAGCAATGTGGATTATTTTAAGAGACCATTAAAAGGATGGCACACACATCTTTCGCTGTATGTTTGTTTAACATTTAAGCTAGCTAGTGCACTAAAAGTTGGCAACGTTTCACACCGCAGTAAAGATAGTTTGCGGTTTGATATTCAGATTTCTTTTGGCTATAAATACGCAGTGCGCTGTCATAGACATGCAAATAATTCCAAATATCGTTCTCCATGATTTGTGAATTAAGGTGACGCTGTCCTTTGGGCCGAAATCAGTTTTTTTTTTTCGTAGCGACTCTTAATTTTATAATGGCTATATCTCCAAATGTTGGACACTTAGAGGAATGAAACTGGTGTCATCTTCACCAGCTTGATCTGTGAATTTTTTCACAGCAAAGCTCTTGTCCGTAAACCCCTTGGAAAGTCCGCCAGTAAGGAATGTGAAATAAAGGCGTTCTTCATGTTTAACGTCTATTACCAATGAACACGCAGACTGCTGGAATAAAATAACATTGTTTTAGGTCGAGGGCCTCTGTACAAGGTCATTTATATAATATATATATATATATATATATATATATATATATATATATATATATATATAATATATATATATATATATTATATAAATGACCTTGTACAGATAATGTACATCACTATTCTGATCTGTGAAAACTTTCACAGTTCAGTACAGGTCAGCTGACCCTTCCCAGGGTCACTAGAATCACTTTTCTGATCTGTGAAAACTTTCACAGTTCAGTACTGGTCAGCTGATCCATCCCAGGGTCACTAGAATCACTTTTCTGATCTGTGAAAACTTTCACAGTTCAGTACTGGTCAGCTGATCCATCCCAGGGTCACTAGAATCACTTTTCTGATCTGTAAAAACTTTCACAGTTCAGTAAGGGGCAGCTGACCCTTCCCTGGGTCATGTACATCACTATTCTGACCTGTGAAAACTTTCACAGTTCAGTACGGGTCAGCTGACCCTTCCCTGGGTCATGTACATCACTATTCTGACCTGTGAAAACTTTCACAGTTCAGTACGGGTCAGCTGACCCTTCCCTGGGTCACTAACATCGCTATTCTGATATGTGAAAACTTTCACAGTTCAGTAAGGGTCAGCTGACCCCTCCCAAGGTCACTAGAATCACTTTTCTGATCTGTGAAAACTTTCACAGTTCAGTAAGGGTCAGCTGACCCTTCCCTGGGTCACTAACATATCTATTCTGATCTGTGAAAACTTTCACAGGGAAGGGTCAGCTGACCTGTACTGAACTGTGAAAGTTTTCACAAATCAGAATAGCGATGTTAGTGACCCAGGGAAGGGTCAGCTGACCCGTACTGTACTGTGAAAGTTTTCAAAGGTCAGAATAGTGATGTACATGAGCCAGGGAAGGGTCAGCTGACCCATACTGAACTGTGAAAGTTTTCACTGAACAGAAAAGTAATGCTAGTGACCCAGGGATGGGTCAGCTGACCCGTACTGAACTGTGAAAGTTTTCACAGATCAAAATAGCGATGTTAGTGACCCAGGGATGGGTCAGCTGACCTGTACCAGGGCCGGCCCGAGGCATAAGCGAACTGGCCAATAGGGGGCCCCCCAATCGTGTTTTTTTTTTTTTTTTTTTACAATTAAATAACTTAAACAAGAGATATAATGAATGAATGAATACGAATGAATAAATAAATAATTCGAGACAAGAAAATTCTGATTTGCCGACAACTGCTGCTGTGTCTTCTAGCGTTTGAGTCATGCGCAATTGCGCATAGACACCTCGCGTGCATTGACAATTCGCGCCGGCGCGCAAGTGCACGTCACTGTAATAAATGTTATAAATGATAAGCCATGTCACAAAAAAGGATGTATCCCTCTGGTGCCGAAAGGAGAAAAAGACAGAGGAGGAGAAAAAAGAGCAAGATAAAGGTATGTTTGCATAATTATTTACAGAATGCTCATGTCACTTGAGGTAGCAGCTAGTCATGACTCATGATCTTATATAAGCCATCAACCAGAGCTAACGTTAAATCGCATTATTAATATACATTTATCTAGGTGTATTTCACGTATTGATTATAGATATCAGTTTAAGTTGAAAGGGATGCCATATTTCTTTATTATTTATTTATTAATATGGTGGCGAGTGATGTAGCAGTGCTATCCTCGGTAAAACTTTAGAATAATGGTCCGTCATTAGTCATTAATAAGTAACTATGCAGGAAGTAATGCAGGACTAATGAGTAGATCTACATTAACACTTGAGCTACTACTATTAACTAATATAGAAACAAGCTTAACTAATCAGTAAGTAATATCAAATTTAGGACAAAGATAGTTCCTTATTAGCTAATCAATAATTTCACATTCCTTACTGGCGGACTTACCAAGGGGTTTACGGACATGAGCTTTGCTGTGAAAAAATTCACAGATCAAGCTGGTGAAGATGACACCAGTTTCATTCCTCTAAGTGTCCAACATTTGGAGCTATAGCCATTATAAAATTAAGAGTCGCTACAAAAAAAAAAAAAAAAAAAAAAAACTGATTTCGGCCCAAAGGACAGCGTCACCTTAATTCACAAATCATGGAGAACGATATTTGGAATTATTTGCATGTCTATGACAGCGCACTGCGTATTTATAGCCAAAAGAAATCTGAATATCAAACCGCAAACTATCTTTACTGCGGTACTTTTAACCTATAAAACAGAAACTTGCTGATTTGTACTAGATAAAACCAACACACCATTACATATGCGTCGATTATTTACCTGATATGAAGTGTGCACTGCAAACACGAGTATTATTTATGATCGTCTCCATCCAGTCTGTACGCCGTATTGCATTCAACCACAATTATCTTTTTGATTTCTGTGAAGGAATGTTTGCCGGGATCTGGTAAAACTTTAGTTTTGAACCAAAAGTGCTGTTCCTTCTATTCTGGCAGCCAAAAACAAAACAAGACGACATTTTAAAGTCAAAACCTCAAACTTTAGCGTGCCTAGCCGCCTACTATTAGTTCTTATTTATGTTTTGCCTCCAGCTAGAGCGGTGACGTCACAATGACGTAGGCGATTAAGGGGTCTATAGCTTCAGTTATGTACTAGTATATAAGCCATGTAATTTAAAATTAATGGTCATTATAATGCAATTTAAACAATATCATAATGTGATTTTGCAGGAATTGTATTTAGGTGCTAAAAATACTACAGATTAAATGTCCTTTGAACCACTGAGATCACTAGGGGTCTTAAAGGAGACCTGATTCAATTTCTCATGACAAGGCTGTGAGGAATAGACTTACCATGTTTTCATTGGCATCCGCTGTAAATAAATAAATAACCTGTATAAAGCTCCTTGATCACTTATAAATTTTTTTCCTACAGAAATTTCTTGGAAAGATATTTTTGCAGCATTTCATCAATAATCCAAAAACACATTAAATAATAAAAAAAACCCACAGAAGAGATGTACGTTTACTGTATATCCCTCACAGCCTCTCTTTCATTCCCATTTAAAATCAAAGATGCTGCTGCTGTGAATATAGAGAAGATGTTTCAATTACTGTACATTCTAACTCTAAGAATATTCCTGTTGATGTTCAGCTCACATTCTCATGATGAACACAACTATTTATAAATGAAAAGTGCGGAGCTTTATTTAACCTAGTTTATTAGAAATGACAGCAAACCATAGATTATGCACGAAATTCAATATTTACAAAAACAGTATGCTATATTCTACAAAGATACATCTTTAAAAAAGCATTTTATGTTTAAAGAACATTTGCCTAATTTAAGCAGCAGTATCCACAGCACTTTTTCTGCTGTTTCTATTTGCTGTGAGTCATTTGTAAAGGCAGATAGACAGCTAAAGCTGAAACGTATTCTGTAAATCAATCGGATCTAGCCTGATAACTGATACAGTATAAGGCACTGACATATATCACAATTTGTCATAGAAAGTTTAGTATATTACACTGTTCTGCTTGAGATTAATGAATTACATTCACAATAAATAAAATCAGACATGCTTTTGTTCAGAAATGACCCTGTTCAAATGTTGCCATCTGAGATTAATTCCAAGGGCTGGTAACCAGGTTAGAGATGCTGTATTTTTAATTTAATATATTACATTAAAAATATGGATGTTAGGTATTATTCATGAAACACGAACAGAATGAATTTCTGTGTAAAATTCGTAAACATGAACTTTGATAGTCATTGGGTTTGATTCTCATGAAAGAAACATGATTTATATATAAAATGTCCTCTAAATTAATAATAAAAAAGGTAACATAAACAATGGCAGTTGTTTTGCAAGCTATTTAGACAGAAAATCATACTGATTGAGTTTCATGAGGTCCACTGGCACATTAAACTTCTGTATGGAAAACATAAATGTCAATAAAATAATAGGACACATAATATATGCAACTAAATACATCAGTGCTACACATTTTTACAAAACTAATGCACTCTTTGGCTACTCAACATTCATATGTTACAGTACACTGAGCTAAACACTTCACTTCCATGTTGCTTCAGTGAACATGCTGGTCTGGTGGGAGAGGCCTCCATACACAATCTCCATGACAACAGAGAACAGCTGGGATATTCTGGAGTTTGATAACATTTTCTCTGTGGTGATGAAGTGTGCTTTTACATTTAGCAGATGCATGTTTCCAAATGAGGAACATCACAAGCACTTTGTGTATGAGTAGCTTGATTTCTCACGTTTTTTTCTCCATCTGTAAAAAAAAAAAAAAAAAAAAAGTTTATATTACAGTTTTTTTTCAATTGCTAACAAGCATTGTTCAATATTGAAGGCACATTTTAAAAACTCTTCACACATTCAGTGAAACAGAAGTCTATGCGGACCAAACTGTAAATAATTTTTCATTGTTTTCACGCAAAATGCATTCAATGACCACATTTTTCAAAATCCATGAACACTTTTGTCATTCATACTTTACCATCTGCAAAACACTCTTTAAACACACAATTAATAATCTATAAACTGAAAACATGTTCATTATAGAAAAGGTACAGTATATTCATGTCACTGTCTGCATGAAAAGCATGCATTTTGAGTACATTCATTCACAGCGGTCTCTTTGGTGCTGGCAGGTGTGATCTGTACCTCAGAGGAGTGTACCATTCACATGAGGAGTGTGGAGCGTTTTGGCCACTGATGGTCCACTTCCTGCTTCAGACAGAACCTGCACCTCAACTCGGTACACACTCTCTGGCTGGAGCTTTTCTACAGTGAACGACAGCTGATCCTGAAGGACAAAACATTCACAGATCAATGTTACGGGTGCAATAAGACTCAAGATCTACTGACAGCATTTTCCATTTCAACTTGAATATCAGCATTTAAAAAATTGCAGATACACTGATAAGAAAGTATTTTAACATAAAAAAACATCACATTTAAAAAGTGTCCACCAAATGGTCGATAAATCAGTCAAAATGTATTTTGTGCTCTGCTTAGAATCATTCATCTTTTAGTATTTTGTTTGTATTCATTCTTATCAATAAGCTACGAGACTCACTGGAGGCAGGTTGTGTGTTTGGGAGATCAGTGTGCCATTAGTGCTGCTGCTGGACACTTTGACCCAGGAGAACTGGAATCCAGTGATGGGCATCTGACCTGTGCTCTCTGGTGACACCTGCCAGCTGAAAACTGCCTGTATGGAGCTGTTCACTGGCTGGAATGATGCTGCCAGTTTCTCAGGCCGCTGCAGGGCTTTTTTAAGCTGAGGATGGTGCTCTAGGAAAAGAGATTGCACTGGTATGAATGATAAAGTATAAAAAAATTCTGTCATAACATTTGCAAAATCCTGGGTGAACCTCAGAATGACTGCCTGACTCATATTTCACACAAAAAATCAAAGACAAAAATTCATTTTAAATAAAATACGAAACAGTTGTATTAAGTATTCTTCTTCTTTTGCTCTTGAATCTATGGCAGCCCATAGAACCACTTGCAGGAAAATTATAAAATTTGGCATACAGATAGAGGACAGTCTCAATATAATCTAGAGCAAATTTAGAGTCTCTAACTCAAACCCTCTAGTGCCACCAACTGTCCAAATTTGTTCATATTCATGCTAATAACTTTTGAACTGTAAAGGCTATAAACAAAAATTTCCTCTAATTTCTTGTCTCCAGACGATTTGATTGCACCCTATGACGTAATTTTCCAAAATATTTTTTAGATATTTTTGATTTAGATTTTTCCAGAAAACCTACTTTTTCAAACTCATGGCCATGTAGCGTATGCACACGTATCAGGATAATCAATAAACTTTGGAGTCTTCAGAACGCTTTTAACCTGATGAACTTTGTTTCTTAATCACTAAATCGGCTCCGAATTGTCTACTAAAGATGAGCCCACTTGACACCTTTGTGGCCCTCCGAGGTAACACAGCAGGCCCAATTTCCTTGCTCTTAGGACATCAAAGGGGCCCCTCATGTGGACTACGGGCCAGATCCACATTCCAGCACCCACACACACTGGCACACACAAAAAACACACACACAGACACACATACAGAAACACACAAACATACACTTTTAACTGTATATATATATATATATATATATATATATTAGGGCTGCACGATTAATCGCATGCTATTCTCACGCGCATTTCGTCAGTAAAGCCGGTTCCCTGATTACCGCTAAATCGCCATCACCTGCTTTTAAACGGAGCGCCTTTTAATAGACAGAGCCGTAGTTCACAGACAAGCCACGCAATATCGCGTTCATTATCGCAGGCGATTCATCTGCGATATGAACGCGATATTGCGTGGCTTTTCAGTGATCTACGGCTCTGTCTATTAAATGCCGCTTCATTTGAAAGCAGGTGATGGCGATTTAGCGGTAATCAGGGAACCGGCTTTACTGACGAAATGCGCATGAGAATAGCATGCGATTAATCGTGCAGCCCTAATATATATATATATATATATACTACCGCTATGCTGAAATATATGTTTCATATATTTTAGGGCCTATGCATGTTTCCTAGTGTTTAAATGAGTGTATTTGTGCTAGTGTGCATTTTAATGATATAATTTTGTCTGTAAACCATAACTTCTCTCCTATGCCTTTCTGACCTATCGAGTTTGATCTCGTTTCAAAGCTCCGGACTCGAGCTATTCATTGAGACATGTCACCAAACGGACAAATGCATTTTTCTATGTGTTTAATGATACTGTGAAGAACACACTCCTTTTGGAGATCTGATCTGGTAGTCATAAATCATTGGATTAAGTCGTGAGGCCAAACAATGGAAAAGCTTTCCCGCCAACTTTGCACCCATGTTATTGGCTACCTCACCTCAAGGAGGTGTGTCGGCTTATCTGTCATAAAAGCAAAGACGCACAATTTCTTGTGTGTTCTCTCCCGATTGTCTCACGAGCATCTCGTGCACGTTTTTCCCGGACCTCTCCGGTGACCATGCGCTGCCACCGCGCTCAGCTTCGGGATCGCCATCTTCCAGCGAAACTCACTCTTGTCCTCAGTTCAAACCTTCCCGCTGAACGGAGGAAGCCGACGAACTGCACCAGCGCTAACCTGAAATTCGACACACGCAACCAATGCAAGTATACTGCCGTTTCTCAATCTTAGATGATGAAACTGATTTCCGTGCTGGCTTAGGACTGGTTGTGAGTTTGCTACTTGCCTTCTCTCTTTCCTTCTCTACTTCTATTCTTGTACATAGGTGTGTATTTTCTTGTATATATATTTAGATGTATAACCTCTGTATTCGTAGTTTGCATATATTAAAACGTTATTCATGCTCGATTGTTCTGTTTGTTCTTTCAGCTGAAAACCAAGTCACTTTAACGCTTTTCGATCGTTTTATGTTATAAAACTATAAAGTTATTTTCACGGCCAGAGAATAACTCTGTTTATAATATTCTGTGAGGGACTTAGTTTGCTGGACAAACGAACAGTTTCTCTAAATAATTATTAAACCAGAACTATATGTAATTGATTACAATTCGTTGTAATTGATTCACAATATAAGTTTAATTCCCCGTTGGGTCGATATATGAATCATAATTTATTCATAACCTTATGAATTATTATATTCATATTTCATCCACGTTTTAAACTTGGTTTTTGGTAAAAGAGCAATGTAGAATAATTTGTGTATGACTTAATGTACATGCGCGCTTTATTCAGTGAGAAGACGCACGAGTCCTCTCCACGCACCGTTAACAAGCTGCTGTTTGTGTCTAAAAACACTGCAGGCCTAGCCTTGGTTGACCGTGAAATACACTGCAGTCTATTGATATTTCAAGCTCGTATCTGTGAAGGACGACAATCTTTGCAGTAAGTTACAGTTTTGAATATTAATTTCCGCTTGAATTAACGAATTGAATCGCATTCAACGCGTTTTGAAACGAGTATAGTGGCGAATATTCCCACTAAATCTCTTGAAAGGCCTAAATTTTACCGCTATGTGAATTATTTGTGTCGTCCAAAAAAAAAAAAATTTCACCATAGCTGGTTTGCTCCTGGGTTATGTCGTCTGGCCTAGCTACCCAAACCACGTGAACCCATTACAGATCTAATCGGAAAAGCAGTCCGTCTGATTTATCGATTGGTGTGTAATAATTTGGAGCTCATATCAACATTCTGATCCAATGTTGATTTGTAACCCGCGGCGAAGGAATCCCGCAAGCGTTACATATTCGCGTGCATTAAAGTTTGCACCAAAGGGACTGATTCCCAGAGTTGTGTACCCGTGAGTAAAACGGTACACATATATTTATGAAAGAATCCGCTGAGGTTCTATAGTTGTAATCGTGACCGTGCAGTTAAAACAGCGTAAGGGTCAGAACCCCACAAAGCGCTCGTTTTATATCACGAATTAAAGAAAGGGGATGCAGTAACTCTGACCAGATGCCAGAGGGCAGTCTGCTCAGGTGTGCCACCCCTCCCTACTTATTGGTTGTGTGGACTCAGTGACGCCACCGCGTGGACGTTCTGAGTTAAAGCCGCTCCATACTTTGAACCGAAATTATCTCCAAGTTATCTTTTGCTTCTCTATACTGCGGGGAGTTGTAAAAGTAATTTGCTTTTGGTGGTTATGCTTTCCAATCATTGTTGGAATGTGGTTTACTGATTTAAATTTAATTTAAACACGTTTAAATTTTTAATTTAAATTGTTTCCCTTCCAACAAGGGAATTCACTTTCTGAGAGTGCGCCTCCTGGTGGACACTGCCAGATAAGTCAATTCTCTTTTCCCTTGTATTTTTTTTCCTGTATTCACAGATCTACTCTATTTTATTTTATTTCAGTTTATTTATTTTATTTTTATTCTACTTTGTGTTATTTCATCCATTCCCTTTTTGTCTTTTCTCTCTCTCAAGTTATTTCTTTAGTTTTACTTTGGAAATTCATTCCCTTTTATTACTTAATGTTTTATTTTATTCACTCTTAGTTCTGGGTCCTGTGTGTTATTGGCTGGCAATAATATTCACGCACACCCAAGCCTCCCTTATTTCATACACTTATTTTGAATTTAATTAAATAACATTTAATTCAATTTTAAAATTAAGTAGTGTCAATCAGTTGGCATTTTGCTATCAACAAGCAATTCTCTTTAGGAAAAATCTGCAAATAGGGAAGGCTGTCTCTTTTCTCCTTTCTCCCATTCTGTTATTCTATGCACTCATTTAAATGTAATTGAACAAGTTTAATTCAAATTTGAATCAAGTGCCTCTGAATTATCCTCTTTTCTCTTTTTCCCATCCTGTTATTCTATGCACTCATTTAAATTTAATTGAACAGAGTTTAATTCAAATTTGAATCAAGTGCATCTGATTTGTTTTTGTTTTATTTTATTTTTACTTTTGTTCTGCTTCTAGCTAGTTCATTTTAGACCCCTACTCTTTTATCCTACACACTTAATTATTTAAATTCTATTTAAACAAGATTTAAATTGAGATTTAAATTTACAATTAAGTCGTGTTTACCTGACTGTTTGTGCACTTGCAGATAAGGCCCTTTAGCGCCCTGGGGTGAGCTGACGGTTGCTCCAGTGAGTTCCAGTGAGTGGAGCTACCTGGCCTGGCGGTTCTTTCACTGACTGTGTGTGAATCGGAGACACTCTGACCTCGTATCACGGGCAACACGCAAGGACATCAGCGAGTTGTGTATCAGGTACAGGGAGGCAACGAGCCAGATTGACAACAAACGACAATTTTGTTTAATTTCCCTGCTCAGGCTTCTGCGCGACAGAACCGCCCGTTTGGAGTAACTGCCCGTAAAGGGGACAGACTCTGAGTTTAGGGAAAACTCAATTTTGACCGGTCACTCGGGCCGTTGGCGCAAATACCTTGCCAAAGTGCGCAATTGTGCTGGTGTTCCCTGTTTGAGAGGTTGCACCGTGGTACAAAGGGGACAGGTGGCCACGGACACCACAGAAGAGTGTTTGAACGTCAAGGAAAGGTGGCCTGCCATTGAGTTCTTATCTGGGCACCAATGATTCACCCAGGCCTAAATTAGTGACATACAGTCACTTCACCTAATTGAAAACCACAGAATATTACATATTCTTCAATTATTCGGGTGCGGGCCAACCCTAATGCTCTTGATCCATACCATCCCTCTAGGTTTTATGACGCAACAGTGCACTCGCCTGACACCGTCATAAACCCAGCTGGAATAGGAAGTTTAAGTTTCACTTCTCCCCTCTAGCCCTTCTGTTTTAGTTTATTGCTATTCTATTTTTATTCCTTTCTATTTGTTTACTGCTCTATTTCTCATTTAATTGCAGCCACCCTGTTCTGTTTTGCTTCTCTACTGTGTTTGTTTCTTTCAGTTCATGTAAAAGCAGAGCCTGTGAGAGCCGTCACGGAAAACTGAGTAATAGATAGACGACCGAGCAGCGAGAGTCATCAAAGGACTCTTAGGGCTACCGCCTGTCAAAATCTTTATTCAAATCCGGCACTCACCCACACAAATTGACCCGCGTGGTCCTTTTGGCTATCGACAATTAAGTGTCTAGCCTACATTCCACTAACTGTCTGCACCAGTTAACTGGAACCAAACCAAAGAATTATATAATCATGCATTATTATAAGTCGTTAGCCCTGCGCGTGCTTGCATTGGTTCTGTTTGTGCTGTCTTTCTCTCGCCAACAGCAAGCTAACGTGTTCAGAGCAGCCAGCCCCAGCACCCATGGGGACGGACTCAAGACCGGGTTGGGCTCCCTGACCAGCACGATCCTGCCCAACGACGCTGTGGATCCCCAGCACCTAAGCAACGAGCAGCTGGACGACAACCTGAATCGACTAATGGCCCACGATCCAATGCCGAGCTACAAAGAGTGGGCGAGAGTCATCCGAGCCATCGCCCACAACCTCAAGCTCCAGGCGGAGGACGCCCGGAGGAATCTGGCCCAGATTCATCGTCACCACGATCAGCGACTCGTCGAGACCCAGGACCAGCGTTGGACAGCGGACGAATCCAAACCCGAGCTGCAGGAGGAGCTGCAAAGACTTCAAAAAGCCCTTGCAGAGCTCCACCTGGAGGTGGAGCGTAGAAAACTGACTGGAAAACTCCAACACAGCGAAGTTCCCCTAGCCAAAGCAGAAACTAAGCTGAAAGACAGACACACTAAAGCCCTGACCTGTGAAAATCACCTCAAACAGGCCCAGAAAGGAGTTATGGCTCCGAAACAACAAAGAGACTATGTGAATGAACTTGACACTGGTTACAGAGTACTGAAAAGTGGCATGAGAGGGGAAACACACATCACCGAGTTTCCCCTAACCAGTCAAGAAGCCCTAATTCCAAATGGGGTTGAAAGTCCACTGCCCAAAATGTCCAGCGGCCAAGAACCATCGCCAGCAGCTATCACATCCAACTGCCAGCACCTGCGACAGGTTCTGATCCAAAAGCTTTCTGACCCTGCATCAGATCAAGGGCTCCCTGCTGCCATGGACCTAAAACGGGGCAGACTGATAAACCCATACACTTGCTACAGCCGACTGCAAATGGCCTGCTTCAGAGCATGTGGTCAGCCAGCGATGGAGGAAGATTTCATCTTCAACACTCTGCTTCTCCGAGAGCTGCACCCTGCGGTGAGTGATCACCTGGAAGCCTTGGCCGGCTCACGCAGTATGTCTACTCAGCAGCTGAAAAACTTGGTTGACGAAGCTCCCTCCAAGCAGAACACTGCTCCTGAAAAGACTGTAGAAAATCAAACCAGTTACACAGTCTCCGACCACTGCCCAGAAACCTGTCCTCACCTTTTTGAAAGATTGAGAAATGAAGCTGAAAGACAAAATCAGACTCTCAAGTCACAAAGATGTGAGCTGAATGTGCAGTCGCACAGTCCAAATGAGGTCCACCTTGAACACACAGCTCCCATGCACCACACCATTGGTCGAGTGAGCCTGGCACCTCCGGTGTGTGTAGCGCAAATGGACATGTTTCCCTGTTTCATCCACAAAGACCTGCTAGACTGTTTTGAGCCCTTATTGAAAGCCAGACCGCTGAAAGTCTGGGCTCAAGCGTGTGAACTTCTGCCTTCCCAGTCACCCAGACCACCTGAGCCAGACGGTCAGGTCACAGAGGTCGCGGGAAATCTCCCAGCTAACCGTGGGAACCCCGGCTCAGAGCACAGTTCAAGTTCGCCACCCGGCGTACTTCAACTCACCATAGACTGTAACTCTCTCTGCTCCAAGGTCACGACAGACTCACAGCTGAATGATGTAACTACAACAGACATTATTCTCACACTGTGGGCAGACAACTCAGCCTTCAGCCACACGCTGTTAAGTGCTCTCAGTGAAGGAACACCGGACCTCCCATTTGTCAACAAGCAAACACACTTTCCACTAGACTTTCGTCTGCCAACCATGATGACGGTCAAGGACATCTGCGTTTTGAACTTCAAATGGAATAACCGGCATTTAATCCATCACTTCCTGGTCCTTCCAGACCTCCTGATGCACTCTAATGCTCATACGGACAGTGCAAGTGAGTTGTTGTGGGCCCCTATGACTGCACAGCTTCCTGTTGTTCCTGTCAACACTGCCAACTTCCTGTCAGGCCAGACTATCCAACAGGTCTGCATCCTGATCAACATACAGGAAATTGTAGTACCACCTTACACCAAAGGGGGTGCTGGTTGGCTCAACAGGCAATGTGGTCAAACCCTAAGCCACATGCTGGGCTCCTTCACACTGTCACCTGAAGGCGTGGAACTTGGACTTGCTCTAAAAGCCACACCGCTAACTGAAGTGTCACCCTACGTAGTTCACAGCTGGCTCAACGAATGCATGGTCACAGACATCAGCATTCCCAAAGCCTGCCATCTAGAGTGGATAGTGGACCACGGCCCCTCTGACTTTAAACTCAGGTTAACAGTCATTAACTTAATACCAGCTGCCATGGTCCCAGAAAGAAGCTTAAGCAACACAAGCTTCACGGCATCCTTCAAGAGCATCTCCATCACTCCCATCAAACTGGTACCCACCAAACAGGTGCGCAGAATGGAGCTGATGGAGGACCAACACCTCGCTGTACCCACAGTCGCTAAACAGCCTGCCTGTGAAACTCAGGAAAGTGCTGCACCTCGGACAGCCAACCTGACAGCTTACACCACAACAGAGGAGCCCTTCCCAAGGTTTGAGCCTAAAGGCCAACAGATCCAGAAAGATGCAAGTGCGCTAAAGAATGATGCAGACTGTCAAAGACTCAGAAACGTCTTGCACAAATTCAAAGTGACATTTGACAAAGACCTTTTATGTCTCACTAAACTTCACACAGTGCGTAGTGCAACACACCCAAATGCTCCTCCCACCTTAATCAGGCAGTACGAAGGTCACATCGCCCCACATGAACCAGTACAGGAGGTTGTTCATTCAACAGAAGGAAAAGGTGTTATCTGCCCATGCAACAGCACCTATTCAGTCCCTACCTGGTCCATTGTCAAACCAGACAGCAAGTGGCGACCCACCAGCGACTTCAGGAGGCTGAACCAGCAGGTGCCACTGCCACAACGTGCCAAAAAGCACAAGTCTGCACGGAGCGGAGATTCAGCTGCCTGTCAAAACTGCTATAACAGCACACCAGCGTTGACACTTCAGATACTGGTACCCCAACAACAGCGACCAGCCTGTCACAGATACCTCAAAGAGAATGCGTGCCAAGGAATGCCCACGGCCTACGTCGATGGACGTTCCTACAACCATGAGGGCATCTTACAGGCAAGTGCAGGGGCACAATGGTTAAACAACCAACCCTGCCAACCACAGTACAGCAGGTGGGGTCCCCAGTCATGTCAGTATGGTGAAGCAGCAGCGACCCTCAAAACCCTTCAAGTCTCCTCTGTCCATAACATCAGAGAACTCATGTGCACAGACTCACACTTTGCCAGACCTTGTTTCACATGCCATCTTCTGGGCTGGAAACAAACTGGTTTCAAGACTGAATGCAACAAGCAGGTGAAACATCAACACATGTTCCAGACACATGATCATCTCACCCAAGCACATGACATGATCGTTTACGGGGAAAAGGTGAAAAGACGCTTAAAGCAACCAGGGCGTGACAAAGGCGTGAACGACCAAACTAATGCCCTTGCCAAGACTGGCACCCTGCATAACAAGCTATGGTCACACCCACCCCATTCACCCACCCTTAGTGTGACAACAACAACCCGCAGCCAGCGGACTGTTCCTGCAACATTTCCCGCCTTACTGCCACTGCCACTGACAACCAAACTTGCCAACACTTCCATGCAAAATGTTTTGTACCACCACTCATACCCCTCCAACCTCCCGTTCACGGCACCTGGTCCCATGACCGACCACATGCTGCGTGTGGGAGTGAACTTTCTAAAATATGTCCCTGATGTCTTCACAGCGCCAAAGCTTGTACTGCCACAGGGCCAAAAGGGGGGTGAACTGATATACACCCACGACACACCATGTGCCAAACACCATGGCACCAGAACTACGGACGAGACATTAAAACAAGTGGCGCACTGGCCCAGCATGCAGCAAGATGTGGCAGAGCACGCCAGAGGATGTCAAGTTTACTGTCATGTCCAGACTGCAAACGCAAAGCACCGAGCTTCACTGCAAAACCGAGGAATCACATTTCCACGGTCAGTCGACCAGAAAGACTGGACGGTAAAACCTCCTCTGATGCTCATGGCCATCACAGACACCGTACAGGAGTCAACTCAGGTGTTCCCCACAGAACTACTGATGGCACGGCAGGTGCCACTGCCGTTGCATCTGTACCAACCAGGAGACTTGAGTCTCATCACAGCCTGCTCCCCTCATCAGCATCACAACAAGCTCCGCCTACAACTGAGAAAGCAACTCGCAACACAGAGCCAAACCCTGCAAACCACCTGCAAATCCTGGAAAGGTATTGCGGTGGTTCTCCGCACTCACAGTTTCCTGCTGATCCAAACTGCGAACTCAAGGAAGCAACTGTTTACAGTCCTCCAGAATGACTTTGCCCAAAATCAGTTGGTTATAGCTCTGTTGACAGAACTGCTGCGAGAAATTAGCTTCTCTATGGACAGAGTGGCTATGAATAGGATTCCTCAGTATCCTACACAAACTGTGCTGGACTTTGCTACTGGCAGACCCAAAGACACGGTCAATGTCATGTGGCGGCAACGTAACACCCATGCCAAGAAACACACCTCAGTTGCGGTAGCCTACCACAACAGCAACCCACGGCTGTGCCCGGCTCCCCACTTTCGCAGGTGTAGTTTCACCAAAGACTTTCAGTCCTTCTGCCCAAACCAGCTCTTCCTCAGAAACCACACTGAAGGAATGGGCCGGTTGCAGCTTATGACCAGCGACACACGCTGCCCTGCCGAGGCCAAGCCTCACACCCCAGTCATCGGAACACAAGCCGAGATTGTGGGTGATCGACTGCTCGTCCACACCCCCACTCATGCTGCCACCCTAACCTACAATCAGCACAACACCGCCACTCGTGTCAGCCTGCCCAATCCAAGTAAGTGGATCCAGGTACTCCTGGGTTCCATCCTTCACCGCAGCCATCTGGCGGTGCACTGTCTCTCAAGCAAAGAGGACCAGTCAGAACTGGAAATCCCATCTTCCCCCAGGGATCACCATCACACCTTAGATCCAGGAATGGAACTGAGGATTGACAAAGGGGGGTCCCAGCTAAGTGACAGTACTCCTATTGATGCAGCCCTCCAAGCACTCTCACGACTGCCTGTCCTGACCAGCTCACCTAAAGCCCAAGCTTGGACTCCTGCCAACACAACCCGTTGCCTCTCCATGGCAATCAAGTACTCACTCGCCCTGGGCCTGGCCTTCATCCTATCCCAAGGGATCAAAGGGATGCAAGAATCCATGGACAGGTGCTTATCTGCTCTCCCTCAAGGACCAGTAGGAACCACCTGCTGCGTGACCATCCGGATCCATGTGCCATCGAACTTGGTTACCGTCCAACGAAGTCCGCACAGGAACTTCGTTGGCCGAAAGGGGGAATCTGTAGCGTATGCACACGTATCAGGATAATCAATAAACTTTGGAGTCTTCAGAACGCTTTTAACCTGATGAACTTTGTTTCTTAATCACTAAATCGGCTCCGAACTGTCTACTAAAGATGAGCCCACTTGACACCTTTGTGGCCCTCCGAGGTAACACAGCAGGCCCAATTTCCTTGCTCTTAGGACATCAAAGGGGCCCCTCATGTGGACTACAGGCCAGATCCACATTCCAGCACCCACACACACTGGCACACACAAAAAACACACACACAGACACACATACAGAAATACACAAACATACACTTTTAACTGTATATATATATATACTACCGCTATGCTGAAATATATATTTCATATATTTTAGGGCCTATGCATGTTTCCTAGTGTTTAAATGAGTGTATTTGTGCTAGTGTGCATTTTAATGATATAATTTTGTCTGTAAACCATAACTTCTCTCCTATGCCTTTCTGACCTATCGAGTTTGATCTCGTTTCAAAGCTCCGGACTCGAGCTATTCATTGAGACATGTCACCAAACGGACAAATGCATTTTTCTGTGTTTAATGATACTGTGAAGAACACACTCCTTTTGGAGATCTGATCTGGTAGTCATAAATCAATGGATTAAGTCGTGAGGCCAAACAATGGGAAAGCTTTCCCGCCAACTTTGCACCCATGTTATTGGCTACCCCACCTCAAGGAGGTGTGTCGGCTTATCTGTCATAAAAGCAAAGACGCGCAATTTCTTGTGTGTTCTCTCCCGATTGTCTCACGAGCATCTCGTGCACGTTTTTCCTGGACCTCTCCGGTGACCACGCGCTGCCACCGCGCTCAGCTTCGGGATCGCCATCTTCCAGCGAAACTCACTCTCGTCCTCAGTTCAAACCTTCCCGCTGAACGGAGGAAGCCGACGAACTGCACCAGCGCTAACCTGAAATTCGACACACGCAACCAATGCAAGTATACTGCCGTTTCTCAATCTTAGATGATGAAATTGATTTCCGTGCTGGCTTAGGACTGGTTGTGAGTTTGCTACTTGCCTTCTCTCTTTCCTTCTCTACTTCTATTCTTGTACATAGGTGTGTATTTTCTTGTATATATATTTAGATGTATAACCTCTGTATTCGTAGTTTGCATATATTAAAACGTTATTCATGCTCGATTGTTCTGTTTGTTCTTTCAGCTGAAAACCAAGTCACTTTAACGCTTTTCGATCGCTTTATGTTATAAAACTATAAAGTTATTTTCACGGCCAGAGAATAACTCTGTTTATAATATTCTGTGAGGGACTTAGTTTGCTGGACAAACGAACAGTTTCTCTAAATAATTATTAAACCAGAACTATATGTAATTGATTACAATTCGTTGTAATTGATTCACAATATAAGTTTAATTCCCCGTTGGGTCGATATATGAATCATAATTTATTCATAACCTTATGAATTATTATATTCATATTTCATCCATAAATTGATTAATAACCGCTACATTTCGTTACAGCCATGAGGCTATATCTCTGCAAAATAATGCTAATAGCTTTTGATTTATTTTGCCCATTTTACTAAAACTGATCTGATAAATTCCGTGAGTCATACCGAGAGCAATGATACCAATTATGCCATAGTCAAACTCACTGACCACCATATTGAATTTCCTTGAAAACCTTTTTCTAACTCCTCCTAGACCGTTGGTCAGATTTTCACCCAATTTGATTTGATTTATTTAATTATTTATTCATTTATTTATTTTGCATTGCATTAATGAAATCATCTCAGGTTACACATGTAACCATGGTTCCCTGAGAACAGGGAACGAGATGCTGCGTCGAAACGCTAGGGAAATGCCCCCACGGGAACCGGCAATATCATATTGACCCATGAAAGCCTATGACAGTGGTTCCCAAACTGGGGTACGCGTACCCCTGGGGGTACCTGAGGTGACAAAAGGGGGTACGTGAACAAAATGCTGAGTATGTCATTTAATTCTACCTTAAAATAATATTAAAATCGAGCATGTATTTCTAACTTCCAAAATGTTGTAAATCCAGTACATTTAATCAAATTACCTCATCATTTGCAGTCAAAAATGACTATATCCGCCATAGACTGTAAAACAAGGAGCATGCAAATGATAGATTGCGTGCAGAATCTGCTTCCTTAAATCGCGCTAAATTACTGTCGTTCTCGACAATGCACCTTTGTAAAAGTAGAGATTTAGCACTTACTCACATGAAGAACAAATATAGACACGGATAATGGATTAATTTCAATTTAAGACTCAAACTTTCTCCGATACAAAAACATACCTTGTGTGAGTTGTATTTAATGATGATAACGAGCAAGAATGCAAATGTTCCCAAATATCCACATGACTGCAAACGTGGCATTAAATTTAAAATGTTTAAAACGTAAATTTTAAACACAGTACTGTCAGTATTTACTCTATTTTGCAATGAAATAATAGTTCTAACGAAAACCACAAACAATTCTGCGGCTTTGAACAAATCGTGAGAGTCAATGATTCAATGATTCATTCACAGCCACTTGCTTCGTCACTGAATGAATGACTCGATGACTCACTCATAAAAACAGTGACCGCCTACTGGCGGTTTTAGTTTAATATTTAAAAGTTTTAATTAGTTTTACCATCATTGCATATTTCTCTATTGGACATTTTTTATTTAAAACATTATTTATTTTATAAAGTTATTCATAAAGCTAAAAAAAAAAAACCACTGGGAACCACTGGCCTATGACATCATAATGGTGCGACCTGAAAGTATATTCGGTTGTTAAGTCTGACGTCACATGGTAGCGCTTCCGGGTCCTAACACTAATCTCATACCACAAGAAAACAACAAATGGTGCTAATATACACACACGATGTGGTGTAATACTACAAAAAAATTATAATCATAACCTTTATCTCCACACCAAAATTCTAGATGGCCAGACAGTGATTCATCTTTTATAAATCATTAAAATATTAATGTCTGTGACGCTGTGAGCACGGAGACTGTTGTGTAGACTGTAAGTATTTAAAATGTTTAACTTTTTTAAATGATTGATGTATAATATGAATAAATAGCGCTCATAATCGATGGCATTCTCAAGTGAACTGAGTCGAGGTTTCGGCGTTCCTTATATCATGACTTAACAAGCGGATAGGGAGTACCCAGATAACATGTCTTCCACTTATCATCTGAAGGGACTGTATGCAGGCGGGCCCCGGGGCATGGCTGAAAGACGCAGCGTCTCATTCCCTGTTCTCAGGGAACCATGGTTACATGCGTAACCTGAGACGTTCCCTGAGAACAAGGAATGAGACGCTGCGTTGAAGTGCTAGGGTAGTGGTTCCAAAACTGGGGTACGCGTACCCCTGGGGGTACGTGACGTGACAGACGGGGTACGCGAACAAAATGCTGAATTTTGTCATTCATTTAATTCTTCCCCAGCTTTAAATAACATTAAAACCGACCATGTATTTCATGACAATGCCGCAAATACATGACATCCAATCAAAATACCACATCTTTTGCGGTCAAACTAACTAAATCCATTTCTATATAAGCAGCGTGCATATGGGTGCTTATAGGTTATGTCAGAGTCTGCTGCCTTAGCAGATCGCGCTACATTACTGCTGTTCTCGACAATGTACCTATAGATTTAGCACTTACTCTCATGAAAAACAAATAGCCTGGCACAGAAGGTGCATAGAGATCAATTTAAGATTCAAACTCTTGATACAAAACATACCTTTTGTGAGTTCATAACTACAACAGACACAGCGGCGTTTTGTGAATGAATCTGTTTGAATGAACCATTTGTGAAAGTCATTGATTCAATGATTCATTCATAAATTCAGCCACTTGCTTTACTGAATGAACGAATGACTCTGTGACTCAGTGACTTACCGCCACCTACTGGCAGTTTTAGTATGTAAAATAATCACTTTTTTACATTTTTATCATCATTGCATGTTTATCATCATTGAATTTTTTTATTTAAAATATTATTGTTATGATTGTCATGATTGTTAAACATATGTTGTAAAGTTATTTATAAAGATAATAAATGCACTGGAAAGTCAATTTAGGGGGCAAATATTGTCCCTTAATGGCACCATGCTGAAGGGAGTGCATGACACCATGCTGAAGGTCTGTCAAAATGATGTCAAAAGCAGGACTCAGCGAAGTGCTATCAACCCTTGCAAGTGAGGGGAGTTATCTGCTCGATCCTATGATTTATAAAGCACCTATGTTTCAAGGTGCTAAGGAGGCTGTGCACTCTAGCAGGGACCCTCATGAGGAGAGTGCTCCCAGCCTAAGGGCTGATCTAATTGGGAGGCCTAAAGAGAAGCCTTCAACTTAATGACCAGATTTAGAGAGCCAAGTACTCAAACCCACCCTCAGAATGAGAAGAGTACAAGCTCGACCTATAAGGTCGACCAGGCTATAGGCTAGAATACGAAAATGAATTAGATTAGCCAAGCCAGCTACATGTAGTAACTTGCGGTCTTAGGGGTTCCAGAAAGGCCAACCACCTGACAGCAAGACCTTGCTGACCGAGAAAGAAGAAATACATGAGTATTTCAATAGTTTAACAAAGACCTGGAACAGTTCCAAATGATGTAGAAGCGCCTGAGGTTAAAGAAGAATGGAGAGGGTAGTTCTGATCACCCTCAGAGTGAGGAGATCCATCGACAACGCTGACCGCATTTTCGATGGATCACCCACCTCAAATCCTTCTTTCTAGAGTCTTGCCTTCTCTGTGTCCTACTCCTCCACAGAGGGGGCGCACAAGAGGTGACAATAGTGTTCTGGCCCTGTCAGTGGTCCTCGGGCCAGGGAGGGCCAGGTCCAGTCTGTCTGGATGAGGACTCAGACCTCAGCAGAATGTAGCTTGGTCTAAGTCCCTCAGCAGGTCAGCCTGGTACGCCTGCAATGCAGCCATCGTGTGCAGAGCAGCACCAGCCTGTCTCGCTGCCTCGTATGCCCTGCCATTTAAGTGAGATGTCACTTTAAGGGGCTTAGATGGCAGAGTCTGAGATTTCAGTGTCAGTGTCTATCCAGAACACAAGATAGTTAGCAAACCCTCTTATCAGTTGGTGGCATCGACACATACCCGTATTTCTTCCACAAACCCTACACAGGGAACAGTGGTCTACAAAGAAAATATTTTAGTATTTAAATAGTAACCAAGACCTAAAACAGTTCAACCTGCGGCCACAGGGTGGCGACCTAACACCATGGAAAATGCTAGCCCTTTTTTTTTGGTATAATATGTGTTCTTCCATGCCCCCTCAACCTCAGTATGCAGGTCAGGAAGGAAGGGAAGGCTCACTGGAGCTGTAGGATTATGGCCAGAGAGAAACTGATCGTCATTCTTTTTTATGGTGCATGGTCCACGCCCCTCTCAAACTGTTTGGCGAGCTCCTTCTGGGAACCCCATGATCTGAGTTTCCACTCTGCTTAAGCACGAGCAGGACCAGAATCACCAGGCTCAGATGCTGAACTCTCTTTCCTCGAGGAGAGAGCCAGACGAGAACGGAGCGTTCTCAATGGAGAACACTCACAATTTGCACAGGCAGCTCCCTTGAGAACTTCCCGTGTGTGCTCTTCCCCCAGACAGAGAACACACAGCTCGTGTATGTCATCTGGTGTCAGATAACGAGGACATGGATCCACACGCTTAGTAAACCTTCTAGATTTCTCTGTGTGTTTAATTTTGCCAGATATAGTGCTTCAAACATAACAGTCCCTGAAGACGAAATGAGGATGACATGTTATCTTGGCCCCCCTTATATACTGTCGGGTCTCACCATTATGATGTCATGGGCTGTCACCAGTCATTATGATATTGCCATGATTTGATAAATGTTTCAGACACCGGTTCATGTGGAGGTGTTCCCCTAGCTTTTCGACGCAGCACGAGTTCCCTTTCGAAAGTGAACTAAGCTTAACTATACAGAATTTTTTCTTTTGATTTTAGGGTGAAATGTGAGGGTGACATATTTATGTGAGATTCACCCAACTAATTTGATGTTTTCTCTGATATCGATAACAATAAATCTTTTTGAAGGCTCTTGTGCTAGATATCATCTTACCATCTTTGGCACAGGCAGCCAGTTTTTTCCGTCTGCCCATCAGTGATATGCAAAGTGGAGTGGTAACAGAGGTCATGACCTCAGACCTCTGCTCTTGTTCTATAATGGGCTTCACTGTCACACGGTACTTACAGGCAAAAAACAGGCCAGTAATCACAAAATGTGTTCCCTGAAGAGCAGAAAATAGCAAAGTTATTACTCAGTATAACAGTATATTGTCTGTGGAAATGACTTCAGAATGAAATGAAAGAGTAAATGAAAAACACATTTAAGTAACTGCTTCCTGGTCTGCTGAAAACGAATCAGATAACCGATTCACCCATCCGTATCATAATGATATCACACTAAGATACGGTCACATTGTGTCTATTGTGTCCAGCGCCAGAGATGACAGATCATGTGTGGAAATACAGTGCTCTTGGGCAGTAGTACCATTATCTGTTACACTATTCAGCTGCATAAACTTCAGGTAACAAAGAAATCAGATGTACGAACAAGACGCAGTAATAATAAATTCAAGGGTCATGCCAAGGTTTGATAGTGACATCATCTTATAGTATAAGTATCTGAAATGTAAGAAGTTATAATGGTATGAAGGCATTAGAGGGACCATTCTCCACAAAGTAAACATTTTGTCATCATTTTTTCACTTTTTTAAAAATTTTTATTTAGTTTTAAAAAGGCAAGCTACTTAAGCAGATAGTATGAAATGGAACATTTGTGCATCATCATCTGTATGGCATAGATTTACTTAAGATAAAATCTATAAACATAAAAAATATGCAAATTTATGCCCATGCATCTTTTATATTGCTGTTTTTTATATTGCTTTATATTGCTGTTTTGCCCTATTAGTGATGCACCAAAATTTCAGCAACTGAAAAAAAAAAGATTTTTGTTTTCATTAAATTTTGGCATGTTTTGAATGGTAAAAAGTGCTAGAATTGTTACATGTTCACTAGTGTTTCTTGGTTTTGATATTTGGACTGTTATTTTGAAGTGTTTTCTGTTTCCATTGTTCCCAGTGTTTACTTCCTGTGTTTAGACCCATAGTTACCCTTGTTAGTTTTTTAACTTATCAATTCATTTCTAACACCTGTGCCATGTCTAGTCCCTTGTTATCCTTTTTTTTTTCTTTTCTTCCTTGAACACTGGAATTAGGTAGCCTTGTTATCAATTTCCCAACATTTGTGTCATTATTCTTAAAAGTAGACTAATGTAAATTTTGTTTGCAACAATAGCTGTAGGCTAGGTTTATGGCCTGGAATAGGTCCCAGAACAGCATTAAATTATTCGCAAATATTTGTAAATTATTCGTCGCTTGAAAAAGCTGGAAAATTCTTTGGATGTTTTGCCTTTCAGGCAGGCAAAATAAAACCATTAAAAACATTTCTGTTAACTGAAATAAAGCTGAAATAAAATAATAGGCTAGTTAAAAAAAACTTAAAATAAAGTAAAATTAGAAATGTTGCCTTGGCAATTAATAAAGCAATAATGTTGCCTTGTCAGTAAATATTTTCTTGACCGAACTGATGCGATAATTGACCGGCAAGATTAGGCTATGTTAAATTAGAATTAAAATTAAATTAAATTCATTTAGAATGGATAAGTGTCTCTCACCCATTAAAAATACCAACATTTGTTTTCCAGGGGTTAGTTTTACATGTGCAAATATAGCCATATTTCTTTTGTTTTGTTAATCTGTTAAGTATTTAATATTCCACATAGGCCTATTTATTCCTTATACTGTATATAGCCTATATAACTTTATTTAGTTTTTCTCCGTTCACAGAAGCTCTGGTGCGCGATGTGACATGAATCCTCATGCTCTGTTGTTTATGCTGCTATAGCAAAAAATTCACGCGTGAACTTGGCATCGCAGCCTGTTAATTATACAAAAATAAAATGGTCAACTAAACCCAAAACCTTTTTTGCGCATGTGAAGGATGACGTTTTACGTAGATATTTGAAGGCGAGTGAAGTGCACAGCTCAGTTTACAAAATAAATAATAGTCTAGCATCCAAATATACTGGGAATATAGAAACATTTGGATTTGTGCTGAATGAATAGGCTGTTTCTGTTTGATTTAAAAAGGGGTAGCCATTACACAGGTCCGTGCCCAGGGCATGACAGTGTCATAATCTGTCCCTGCACAGTAAAAAATCAAAAGTTGAGAAAACTTAAAAGTTTAAGGCAACTAGTTTTTCAACTAGTTTTTGTAGGAGATTTTTGAGTTTTCTCAACTTTTTGTTATATAAACTGAATACAACAAGTCGAGAAAAGTTTGTTGCCTTAAACTTTTAAGTTTTTTCAACTTTTGATTTTTTACAGTGTGTCTTCATTAAATAATCTTCCTTATTGTTGGATTGAAATAAAACTGAAAAAGAGTACTTTTACTGGAGTTAAATTTTATTAAGTTCTCTGTATTAAGGCCGTTCACACCAAGCACAATAACTGTAATGATAACAATAAAGATATAGTTCTAAAAATTGTTCTAAATATAAAAGAATAGCAGAGTCCACAGCACAACTTTAACGATAATGACACAGAGAAACAATATAGTACATTCAGAGCGGTTTTTTTTTCCAGCTGATGAATGATAAAAACATTGACAGCCAATCAGAATCCAACCTACTTTAAAGAGCTCGAGCAAGTGACAGACGGCAAAACCGCAACGATTCTGTGCGCTGATAAGGATGCTAATATATTTATTGTTATTGTTATTTTTATAGTTGTTGTTCTTGGTATGGACAGGCCTTTACTCCAGTACTTCATTTGTGTACTTTGTCCACCACTTGATGATCACATATAAAGAGGTTAGTCAATCAGAGCAGAGGTCATTAAAACAGTTACACTGTTTCACCACAGGGAAATTTCCACATTTCACTTGATCTCAGAAAAAGAACAAAATGGCCTCTTTAGACAATCTTAGCAAAGAAAGTATGTGACATTGTAAATTGATTAGACACACCTGAACTGTGGCTGTTTTCTCGCCTTTCGTTACGTTATTGGCACAAACTTCAGGATACCATCTCAGAATATATGAACTGGAATCCTTTTGGCTTTCTACAAAAGTAAACAAGACAGAATGTTGTAGATTATGTTTTTCCATTTCTGAGGTTCTGCCTCTTCCACAGAGGCAGCATGAACATATTTTCAGGGATCAAATACATTTTGCTCCCAGCTTTCTGTTTCCATACGCAAGCAACATGACATCTTTCTACAAACCCGCGTCAGGTCGCCATCCCCCTTCATCTGTTTTTGATTTCTCACTCGTACCGGCATTATTAAATCACTCTTCATGCCTTTCTTTCCAGGAGATAACAGTAAATCAACACCCTGTATTTATGGGCACTTGTGGTTTGACTGGAATCTTCCCTTTGAAGGCTGTCATGTCGCCAAATGTGTATTTTTGGAACACAGTTACTAAGCAGATTGTGAATAATCTGTTGGAAAGAGTCTAGAGAGGACATCCCTGTGTGATTGTCTTTTTTTGCGGATAGATAATATTTATCTCTGGTAACGTTCTTCCATAAATCATTAGTCACACTGTTGCTTTGGCAGTGACTTGTTTAAGGGGACACATGGATTCGATGGATTGTCAACAAACTGATATGCTTTGTGTGATTGGTGTGAAGTCATGTGAGAGTGTTTTTTGTTGGGAGACAATTTCTGCTGAGAAGTAAACTTTGAATGACCTCAGTCACACTACCTTGGTTTATAGAAAGAAGCTCACTTGCCTTGGATTCGGCTCTTCCAGAAGACCTTGACCTGCAGCTGGTTGTCGTGATAATGAGGGGCGGCCGCCTCTAGCCTCAGGATACTGGGAGAGGAGTGGGATATTGGAAGCTCATTAGAGAACTCCCCAGAAAGATGGTCATTCCCATAGGAGGACGCTAGAATGAGACAGGAGATTCATTTACATTTGCCAATAGTCTTTATTATTTGAATGAACAAATTTTCAAATTTAATCTCCATGTACAACATCTGTGGCATGGAAGTGACCAAAAACAACTAAGTAGAAATGGTCTCACCTGCCTAATTTTTTGATAATTTATGCAGTCTATTTTTACGACCAAACTTTTACAACAAAATTTGTTGCACTGCCTTTAATTTATGCTGATTTACATAAAATAATCGTATTACTGTAATTGTTAAAATCTTTACATTTTATAGACAATTAAAAGCTTAAAGAGGACCTATTATGCCCTTTTTTACAAAGTCTTGGTTTTGTTTTTTGGCTCTACTAGAAAAGGTTTTCATGCTTGAATGTTAAAAAACACCTTATTTTCCCCATATTTGACAGTTTTGCAGCTCGTCTCTTCCCAGTCTGTTTAGTTCCTTTCTCTTTGAAGCCCCTCCTTCTGAAAAGCGTAATGTGCTCTGATTGGCCAGCTAAACCAGTGTGCTATGATTGGTCAAGCGCTTCGAGTGTGTTTGGGAAATGTCCTGCCCTTTACCATAACTGCGAGTTTCAAGACAATACTAACTAGCTCAATCAGGCCGTGTTCCTTTATTTTGCGTATGCCTTGGGCGGGAATTATTTAAATGAGGAATATTGTGATGTTTGTTCCTGGATGAAAACTCAGGACAACAATGGAGGTGTTTCAGGGAGTTCAGAAACAGTGCACTGATATAGAGAATAACTCCCTTTAGAGGGACTTTGTGCTTTGGAACTTTGCAGAGCTTTTTTATGCTCAAACAGCAACATTATACACTAAAGAAAAGTGAAGATGAAAAAAGCAAAATAGCAATCCAAAAATAGGGTTAGTTTTCATAATGCAAAATATAATTTCTTATGGGTTTCTCATGATTTTGGATTGAAATGTGTCAGGGCATGTTTTTATAATATATACCATCATAGATGGTAATACAATAAAGTTATTTTTGTCCTTAAACAAAAATATCCTTTTAACTTACCCTATAGACTTCTCACTATAAATGTGTAAATTCAGTTATTGTCTTTGGTAATCAATAGCACAACATCAAAACTACGCTGAAAATAACACAGAATAATCTTTCAAATACATCTTAAAGCAAATGCTAAATGAAACAGTATTGTTGCATTCCATCCCACTTGAAAAAGTGCAATAGATTGGAACTTGAAGTGTGACTTCCAACTTGAAAACTCAAAGGCAAAGATTTTCAACCACAATTCGTTGAGGTGCATGATGTCATGTGAACATGGGCATAAACATTCACTTTTAAGATAATAAAATGTATCAATGAATCAAAATTTCTACATTTAGCCAACATTTGACATTTGATCTTCACTTCAGAGGTTTCTTTCATAGCTCAGGAGATGTAATGGAGGTCTTATAATTAAGTTTCAGTCAAGTATCAACTTTGTCACAGATGTTTCTCATAAAATAAACAGACAATTGTTGTATAAAATACAGCTGTAAAATCAATGTGGATGGCAATGCTTAGATTTACAGTAATTTTGGATGGTTATAATGAGAAGTATTTGAGTTCATTTTGAAATCTTCTTGGCAAATATAAACAGTTTGAGACATTGAAATATATATTACTAGGATTTTTTTTTTTTAGGAGAAACATCTGAGAAGAAGTTAAGCAAAGATCTCCATTAAATCTCATTGATGTCTAGAAGAAACATCTGAGACATTCAATTTTTTTTGTCACAATTGTATGAGTTCCGACGTCATCTTGCGTAATCAAGTAGGAATATCCCAAATCTTTGGAACTTTCTAACAAAACGCAACATTTGATTTCGCTCAATAAGGAGATAATATTTCCTATAATAAAATGACAAAAAGAAAGCACTGACTTTTTAAATTATATTTGTTTCTGTTTCAATGACAATTCTTCCTTGTTCATAAGCTGTGACTAATGAAATCTTGGGTTCAGTATTAGGCAGTCTGCAATACATTACTGTAAGGGAATATGGAGATATTTTATAACTGATGTGGTGTTTCAGAGACCTCAAGAGAAATAACAGAGGGCTGATAAACCCAGAGGGGAAAATATTAAAGAAAGAAAGTGGAAAAATGACTGGAAAGCAAAGAAGAAGAATTTAATTTTTAGAAAAAATAGATTGTCTTTGAATATTTCATACTACTCAAAAAGAACTGAACAGAGCCATACTAAAATTATTATATCTCTTCACTTTTTGTCTGATCTAAATGATTAAAAAACAAACAGGAATAACAACAATAGTGGAGATGAGGAACTTGTGTGGGGTTAACTGCAGTCCTCTTGAGGTGAGTAAATGGGGTCGTGCCCTTCAAACACTCTCCTGCTGAGCCACAGTACTGTTGGATCAGATAAGCTCTGGATGCTGATACAGGGCTGAAATGTGCTGCCTCTGGGAAAGGTTAACCTCTGTACTTCTGTGCCAAAATCTAAGTCACCGTAAGAGGACAACATTTCTGACAAAACACTCTCCTCTCCAAAGAAGGTTTTCTGTGTTTTTAATGGCTCTGCTGTGCTGCAATTATCAACGGCACCACTGATTCATGGTAAAAGGAGGTGGCCAGAATCAAGAGAGAGCAAATATTTTATTTCTGACACCCCTTCATTTGCACCCTTTTCAATTTATACTTAGTAAAACTGATTGAATAATAAAAACTGAATAATAATAATAATATCAAAATTGGCTCACACTCTGAAAACAATTAATTATGAAGTTTCATAACTGGAACTTTCCAAACATTCATATAAATCTTTCAAAGTATGCAGAAAGTCAAACCAGATCTCTCTTGCAGAGTTCTTACTGGTGGCAGCAGCAGTGATGAAGGAGAGGTGAGCTCGGCTGCTTTTGAGTCGATTCTGACCCCAGTAAGAGATGGCCTGAATCTGTGCTGTGTAGTGTGTGTTGGGCTGTAGACCATGAAGCTCCATCTCCGTTACATCCTAAAGGCATAAAAACAAGACATTAGCATTAATGGTTTAGCACTAAATGTGCAGTCACAATTAGAGTTGTTTGGGTGAATTTTCACAGGGCGAAATCCAGGCATTTCAATAGGAATCCATGCAAGTGTGAAAGATTTCCCAATGCAGATTTTGCAAAAGGTTAAAGGTGCCATAGAACGTCTTTTTAAAAGATGTAATATAAGTCTAAGGTGTCCCCTGAATGTGTCTGTGAACTTTCAGCTCAAAATACGCCATAGTTTTTTTTAAATTAATTTTTTTAATTGCCTATTTTGGGGCATCATTAACTATGCACCGATTCAGGCTGCACGGCCCCTTTAATTCTCGTGCTCCCCTCCCCCGGAGCTTGCGCTTGCCTTAACCAGCATAAACAAAGTTCGCTAATACAACCCTCAAAAAGGATCTTTACAAAGTGTTCGTCATGCAGCATGTCTAATCGCGCAAGTATGGTATATTTGGATGTTTACATTTGATTCTGAATGAGTTTGATAGTATGCTCCGTGGCTAAAGCTAACATTACACACTGTTGGAGAGATTTATAAAGAATGAAGTTGTGTTTATGAATTATACAGACTGTGTCACGGCACACACGAAGACAAACAGGGTAGGTCCAATTGCAGGTATTTATTGGGGAAATCCAGAAACGTAATCCGTAAGCCAGTCAATAGTCAAAAATCCAGGGAGACAGTCCAAACAAAACAATGACAGGAACAAAACACAAAGCAAACCAAAATAGAGACTCGGAAACATGAATGAAGACACCATGACCAGAGCAGAAACAAACCAGGTATAAATAGACAAACACTAATGATGAAACACAAAACAGCTGAGTGCAATGAGTGGGATAATGAGTCCAGGAGTGAGTATGGGTAATGTAGTCCAAGGGGTGAAAACAAGAGTCCGGAATGGAGTGCCCTCTAGTAGCTGACTAGGGCACTCTCACTAGTGATCATGACAGACTGCAAGTGTTTAAAAAATGAAAATAACGACAGTCTTGTCTCCGTGAATATAGTAATAAACAATGGTAACTTTAACCACATTTAATAGTACATTAGCAACATGCTAACGAAACTTTTAGAAAGGCAATTTACAAATATCACTAAAAATATCATGATATCATGGATCATGTCAGTTATCATCGCTCCATCTGCCATTTTTCGCTATTGTTCTTGCTTGCTTACCTAGTCTGATGATTCAGCTGTGCAGAGATCCAGACGTTCTGCCCTTGTGTAATGCCTTGAACATGAGCTGGCATATGCAAATATTGGGGGCGTACATATTAATGTATTATGCTTGCTGAAGCTAGAGTGCTTACTAGAACAAAGAAATGTGTTCATATCAGTCAATTTTATTGTCACTACATTCATACACATTTCAAAATTCTGCTAGTTTTGAATTGTCTGACTTGACTCCTTAGTACCTAAGTGAGCTCAAAACACACTATAGTCCATCATGTTCATTCTGGTCATCTCTGCAGGAGGCAGATCCTTTTCATATTTGGCACTGAATCTCTGGAATAGCCTTCCCAGCATTGTTCAGGATTCAGACACATTTTGTCAGTTTAAGTCTAGACTACAGGCCCATCTCTTTAGCCAAGCATACACCTAATCCATCACCTAAACACATGGATTTGCTGCATTAGTTAGGTCAACCAGAATAAAAAACATTCCTCATATAAGTCATAATTATCATGTGAAAGGTATCTATGCTAATATGAGTATAAATCATTAATTTAAGGTTAACTCCTGTTAACTCAAAGTTTGACAACATGCAAAAGCGTCTATGCAATCAACATCCTAGGAGGGACTTTACCAACAACACAGGAAACTCCATCTACATGCACCTTAGCAGGCAATATGGGACAGACATTATAAACATTTATGTAGCTTTTCGTTCATTGTTTTCAGCTTTCTACTTTTCTTTCACATAACATCCTGCTGAATGACAACCAATCTGGCTTCAAAAGCTGACATTCCACAGAGATTGTCCTGCTGTCAGTCAGTGAAACTGTGGCTGAGAGTTGCCTCCAGATCATCCACCCTGCTGTCTTTGACACTGTAAATCACTAGATCCTCCTGTTTGAACTGGTCACTACAAAAACTGCACTTTGCTGGCTTATGTCCTTCAAGGTTTCAATGAGTCATCAGGTAACCACATCAACTAAACCACTGGACCTCAAGGTTCAGTACTTGGCCCCCTCTTCTTCTCCATATATACAGCCTATCTCTTGTATCTTTTGGTGCTCTTTCAGACATCTTGGCCTATATGAATCTATGTTGTCATAAATTAATCTTGAGAAGAGATTCCTTGCCAGCCCAACTACAGTTTCACTGTATAGATGGACTTTAACAAGAATAATCAGCCAGGCAGCCAAGAACCTATAAGGTTAGTGTTTGATGAACCATTAAACTTGACAACTGGAATGTTCCTTTCAAAAATTGTAAATAAGCATCTGAAGATAATCTAGAACACTGCGATGTGCAACATTACACCTCTTTCACTCCATTATTTTAGTCCTCTGGCTACCTGCTGCCTGCATCAAATTCAAGTCTCGGACATTGATGTTCCTCCAACCTCTGCCATCAGTGAGTAGTGCCTGGTGGTACCATCACTATGAGCAGTGGTGTTTTAAGGGGTTAATTCACTCAAAAATAAGCACAAAAGAGGAAAAGTCCTCAATTTTTTTTATTTTTTTTTATATACATCAAATGTAAATTTATGTCCCTGTTGCACTTCATTTTCCTGGTTGAATAAACATAAACAATTCTATTTTGTATCTTTACAATATGTAATGTTCTATTTATTAAAACCAAGTATACATTTCATAAAGTTAGCGTTTTAGTATGTTAGTGCATTTTTACATTTATTTCAAAATAATAACTAAACAATTTAAACAATATATAACTTTTTTAATAGTTATCTTATTTTCAGCATTTCAGTCATCAAGCTTGTATGCTTATATGGTATCTGAATGGCATCTTTATCACAGAGAACATTTACAATAATGTGAGATTTTTTTTTTTTTTTTAGCTATTAAGAGCAACCTTGCTAAGCCATTAAAAACTTACAATGATTTTGTCCAGATGTCACACTAAGTCATGTTATCTTCATCTATTACTGTAATCTTTCAAATAAAGAGTGCAGATGAAGTTGTTTCTGTGCATATAAGAGACAGATAGTGCTGTTAAATGATCCATACATTTGTCATTCTTAAATTCTAAAATAGACATATAGGGCCACTGTGCTTTTAGTTTCAACTAAGTTGTGTTTTTTGGATTTAAAAGATTCTTAATTCCAGGCAGTTTAAAATTATCTGACATTTTCTATTACTCTCAATAACTCTTAAACGCTTGCAGTGATCCATTCTGAGAACAAAAAAACTGTCAGCTGAAATAAGTCTTTATAGGCTACTGTTCAATAAAATAGATTGCTTTCTCAGACATAGAGGTTATTGCATTGTAAAAACAAATTACCTAATCAAAACCATTTGAGAGCTGTGGCTTTCAGGAGAGCACTTGGACTACAATAAAATATGTTGATCACTAGGCCAGCTGCGTCTTTGTTTTGTGGTTGTTGTGGGGAACCGACTTAACTGGCTCTAGCACTTTACTACATCACAGGTGAGGCACATGAGTTCAACACCTGCGAGGCAGCGGTGGCCAAAGGGGAATGAGGCTGACCAGTGAAAACATACGTTTAAATCCTTAAACTCAGTTGCAGATTTAGCACTTCCTGGGTCTGACATTTCAAGACTGAAACCAAGAAAAACAACTTGGGGAAATTTCTCCCCTCTCTGAGGCTTCAGGTTCAACTTTATGAGAGAAAGGTAAAAATTGTGCACTAACTTCGACAGCCTCAACAAGATTTTGGCCACTATCCGCAGCCTCGGTCTGGCTTAATTTTCTTATTCATTCTTCTGAAATGAACTTTCCACATACATAAACACTGAACGCAACCCCCTACAGGTTCACAGTTTAGCAGAGATATAAAAGTATGCACAGTATTTGAGAGAACATGCCAGCAGAAGGGTGAGACAAAGGGCTGAGCTCAGGAGGGCTTACCCCATCTGTGACCCGTCCAGCCCGGCTCTGGCTAGTTGGGGGTGTTCTTCGAGTGTTCCAGGTCACCTTGTAATGGTGGACCACCAAGTCGCTCTCACTGGGGGCCTCCCACAGGACCAGAACACTCACCGTGCCGTCAGGGTGAACCGTCTGGTTCCTTGTTCTGGCATTCTGTGGGGTCTCTGGGGGAAACGGATCTGAAACAGAGATGTGAAGGTGCTTCTGTCAGACCACTGCTTTTCATCACACTCTTGTCAGCTTATTTGTGTTCACCCAACATAACTTGAGGTGAACCAGAGAAGAAACATCATAACATACGCAAAAGTCAGGAGAAGAACTGCAGCAGAAACAAACAATTGATGCGCAACTATATTGCACATGTGACATTTTCAGCGATCGCTTGGTTATTAAGAGAGCTGGTGTTCTTGAAATAAGAAAATATCAAACAATTGTTGTCTTTAGTGTTTCTTGGCTCCATGTGGAGTGTTTTCACAAGCCACCATAGTGTTCAGCAGGGTTTTTTTTTTTTTTTTAATGCAGAAAGTTTTCTGTAAGGGTTGTGTCAAGGAGTAACATTAGGGGATAGAATATATCATTAGCAAATAAAAACAACAACAACAGCAACAACAAAAAACTTTAGAGAGTTTACATAATTATATAAAAACAAGTTAGTGTGTGAGATGGTATCTTACTGTTGATGTGGCAAAGAGGGATTCCAGACATGAGTTGAAAAGTGTGCTTGTATAAGTGTGCTAATGACAGATGTGGAGTGTGTCCACTGCCGCTGCTGGGAGAGCCACACCCCCCACACATGACCGCTGCCAGTGATGTGTGAATAATCCAGACAGAACAAAAGTGTAGACATAACATTCAGTCTGTGCCTCATTTGACTGTAAGTACACACATCAGAACCTTAAAAACAGTTATGACTATAGATGCAGAAATATTGACTCATGATCGTGTAAGCTTGTTAAAGGGTTAGTTCACCCAAAAATGAAAATGATCCCATAATTTACTCATCCTCAAGCCATCCTATATGTGTATATGACTTTCTTCTTTCAGCCAAACACAATCAGAGATATATTAAAAAATGTCCTGGCTCTTCCAAGCTTTATAATGGGAGTGAATGGTACCCTAGACTTTGAAGCCCAAAAAAGTGCATCCGTCCATCATAAAAGTAATCCATACAGCTCCAGGGGGTAAATAAAGGCCTTCTGAAATTATGCAATGCGTTTTTTTAGGAAAAATATAAATATTTCTAACTTTATAAACTGTAATCACTAGCTTCCAGCTATAGCCAAGTGTTCATGAGAGAGTTGAGTTCCGGTGGAAGAATGACCTCTTACCTGAAGTATGATGTAGGACATATGACAAAGGCGTAGCATAAGCTCAGGTGAAAACTGAACGTGGAAGCACAAAGGGTAAAGGAAAACAAAACACTGGTCATGAATTAGAAGTCTTCCACCGGAACTTGACTCTCTCATGAATGCGTGGATGGCCTTGGATGCAGTTTGTAAAGTTATAAATATGGATATTTTTCTTACAAAAATGCATCCCCTCCAACTGCAAGAGCAGACGTTGTTGCGTGAAAGCACATTGGAGATGAATATTTTGTAAATAAAGTGGTAAATTATGTTTTTTTGCACAAACAAAGCACTCGCATCAAGATTGTGGTTAAACCACTGGAGTCTTTAATGTACTTTGATGATGTCTTTACTACCTTTTTGGGCCTTGAAAGTGGTAGTTGTGTAGATGGTCAATGGAGGGACGAAAAGCTCACAGATTTTATTAAAAATATCTTTATTTCTGTTCCGAAGACGAAAGAAAGTCATTCAGTTTTGGAACGACATGAGGGAGAGAAAAATTATGTCAGAATTTTCATTTTTGGGTTAACTAACCCTTTAATATTATTTTATCTGCAAGTACAATTTTCTAAAATATAATTTTAAGATTTAAAGTACACTACAAGCACACATTCTTCTTTTTCATAAAGGATGCTAACGGAGGTGTTAGTGGTTGCTAAGTTGTTCTGGGAATCTGGTTCTTACTTACATTTTATCATTGGCCAGGCAAAAACCATATGTCCAATCATTTAGAAAAGTAAAAGCACACCTTCCCTCAACAACTCACACCATTTGAGATATTATTCATGATTGAAGCATGTAGAATTAGTCACTAACCTTAGGCATGAGCAATATTAATAGTGATACTTGACTTAGCACACAAACCAATAACGCATTCCATTTTGTTTCAAAGACGCACAGCAGACACTCTGTTTCTGATTAAAGCAAATGGCCTGCTGCTTTACCTTGGAGGCCAATCAGTGTGCTTTCATTTGCATTAACCATGACAGAGGAAAGATACTTTGATATGTCAGTTTACCTCACATGCTAATGTCATGCCTGTGGGCTTCTGAAGATAGTGTCTTTGGTCTGTGGGTCCCACTGATGTCGGTTTCATTTCAGACTGGGGGGCAGCAACAAAACAAAGCACATAATGGCTAGTTCACTAACAAATAACTGTCACTTTGATTTTGTTCTCACAGAGTCATTAAGTCACACAGGGTCCTTCATCTGCAAGTTTCCCTCCAGCAACAGAAGCCACACACCCGACCTCTGACCTCAAGCATTCTTAATTCAACCCCTCCCAACCCTCGGACTTCACATTCTCGAGCAGTTTCATGTTTGAGGCTTAAAATAGGATGAACACAATCCATGTGGTAGAGAGTTCTTTCCAAGTTCTCTACAGAATGTTTTGTGCAAATTTTGTGTTTATGTGTCAATGGGTTCTGGAGATGCCTGCGCCAGTGGATAATATATGAGATATTGCTTCAGTGTTGGAGCACACTAATTTTCATTCCACTTTGAGCTAATGCTTGTTGACTGTCTTGACATGACGCAGATCAGGCATTGAGAAACATCTTGGATGACACTCCCAGGGCATCAGTGGAAGATGTCAGATATTTCTCACACTCGATTTATTCTTGCTCAGTTTAGCACACGCTCTCCAAGAGTTTGTAATCTTTCAAAATAGCAGAACGTTTGATTCCAGTCATTGTTGGCAGAGGGTCGAGTGTTGCCTCAGTCTGTGTGTAATTATATCTTGGCCTTGGTGTTGAGCCGGGCTTGCACTCGAAACATGCCAACGCAAGCACCTCTGAGGTCTCTAATGATATGGGCCGTATCATTGGGATCAGAGAATATCACAGATATGAAATTAAACAAACTGGTACCAAAAAAACTTCAAACGTTCAAACATGTCCAAAACTGAAAGCCCAGGTTTGAATCTGTTGCCGAGTTTGATTTCAGCTTGCCCAGAAGGATGTTTTTTCGCATCCATGGAAAAGCTTATTTCATACTATTAGAAACATGTTTCACATCTGACATACTGAGCACTGGCCAGATCCCGAACGCAGGAGGTGTTGTATTTGTGTGTATGTGTATTGGTGACCATGTGTCTGCAAGACCTCAGTCAGAGGATTTCTGGGGTTTATAGAATAGTGGTTTTCCAGAGGTGGCTGATGGCAGTGATGCAGTATTGCTGTGGTCTTTGGTTTGTCCTTTGGGGATTTGCACATTCTCTGCACTGCACTGTCTCACAGACACAAAGCCTTTAGCAGAGCGTAAACTAAATTCTGAATGGCATAAACATAAACCAACTCATTGATCAACAATCTAATCATCCAGTTAACCAATCAACCAATAGATTTAAGAGACAAGTATACAGTTTATATCAAGTTTAGGCTTACAACCAGTTGCCAGTTGCATAAACTACTTAGACTACTCTTAAAAGTTAGATTTTTTTCCTTCAAGACTGGCCCTAACTTTCTAAAGTCAGTTACATAAAAAGGTAGATCAACTAATTTGAATTAGAAAAGTAAGACTGATGACCTCTTATCTATCTGCTAGTTGGTCAAACTAATTCTTAAGACACAGTCTTAATGTCACAGAACAAAAGGCAGCAGACAGGTAAGTAGAAATATAAACAGAGTTTATTTCACAGATGGTATTGAACAACAGGATCTGGATGTAGCAAAAGTGAGTCAAGTAGTTTGAGTGAATCGGATTAAGACTTGTTGATGAGTTGATGAGTAACTTGGATCTCTATTGCAGGTGATACATGGACAGGCTGGAAAGGAACACAGAGGGCATGGAACAGATGATAGAGGATGGATGAAGAGAGACTGGATACACAGAGTTAGGTAAGTCCACAGGTGAGTATCAGGTAAGGAGTCTGTTCCTGTGTGTAAGACGAGACCAGACAACTGACTGCAGGTGGTGAAGGCTTATATGTGGTGAATGATGAGGAGATGCAGGTGTGGTGAATCAGTATTCCGGGGAGAGTGAATGAGTGGGCAGATCTAGTGATGATGGGCTGATTGGTGTCTGTGATGGCAGTACCCCCTCCTCCATGGGCGGCTCCTGATGTCCGGAATATGCGACGACAGGGCCTACCTTGACCTCTAGGTGCTTGGCGATTGGGATGATCAGAGTGGAATTGGGTGTGGAGTGATGGATCCAGAACATCATCTTGAACAACCCAGGATCGTTCCTCAGGGCCATAACCTTCCATGTCAATGAGTTATTGTAGTTGACTGCCCAGTCACCGTGAGTCGAGGATGGAGTGGACCCGGTAGATGACCTCCTCGTCAGTCAGTTCGGGAGGAGGAGGTACCTCATCACCATCAGATCCTGTGAGGGGAGAAGACAAGGGTTCAATGTGAGGTTTTAACAAAGCTCCGATGGTTCACCGGACCAGGGGAACAGAGGAGGTTGGTAGCCGAGCATACACTGGAAAGGTGTGAGCCCGGTGGTGGATTGCCTGAGGGAATTCTGGGTGCCCAGGTGAGGAATCGGCTCCAGCTGTCTTGGTTCTGGTGGCAGTAGGACCGCAGGTACCTCCTGATTTCTTGGATCTTTCACTCAGTCTGGCCATTGGTTTGAGGATGATAGCCTGAAGAAAGGCTGACAGTCACTCCGAGTAGTTAGCAGAACACCTGGGAGATGAACTGGGGACCTGGTCGGATACGATGTCCTCTGGTAGACCGAAGTGGCAAAACGCATGCTGGAAGAGAGCTTCAGCGGTCTCGAAGGCAGTGGGTAGGCCCCTCAGAGGAATGAGCTTACGGCTTTGGAAAAGCGATCCACTATGACGAACACAAAGGTATTTTGATCTAAAGGAGGTAGGTCGGTCATAAAGTCTATGCCCAGATGAGGTCGATGTGGGACAGGAAGTGGAACCAGCTTTCCTTCAGGGAGGGGTGTTGGTGAAGGCGCAGACTGAGCAGCTCTTGACAAATTGGGAGATATCCTGGATCATGGAGGGCCACCAGTAACGATGACATAGGAGCGAGAGAGTATGATTACTACCTGGGTGTCTAGAGCCCAGAGAGGAATGAGCTAAGTCCATGAGGGGCTGACAAAGGGCTGATGGAACATAGAAAAGCCCCTCAGGACTTCCTGGCGGAGCAAGTTCAGAGTGGGTAGCTTGAGTGATCTGGTCATCAATGGACACTGAATGGGACTGATTATCATGGCTGGGGGGAGAATTGGCTCTAGAGAGTCTGGTTCTGGGTCGGGCTGATGAAGTCGAGACAAAGCATCTGCTCTCCCATTCCTTTTGCCAGGATGATAGGTGACTGTAAAGTCTAACCTAGTGAAGAAGAGGGCCCATCTGGCTTGACGTGGGTTAAGGTGTTTGGCTTCTTGCAGATATTCCAGGTTTCGATGATCCGTGATGACTTCGCAACGAAACTTTGTTCCCTTCAGCCAATGTCTCCATTCTTCTAGCACTACCTTGATGGCTAGGAGCTCACAATTGCTGAGGTCGTAATTCTGCTCCACCAAGGATAGCTTCTTGGAGAAGAAGGCACACGGATGGAGGCGTGGAGGATCCCCCTGCCGCTGTGAGAGCACCGCTCCGATCCTGGTGGTGGATGCATCTACCTCGATGTTGAATGGGAGATCTGAATCGGGATGAACCAGGATCAGAGCAGACTGAAAGGCTTCCTTCAGATGGTGGAAAGCTTTGATGGCTAAAAGGGTCCAGGACAGAGACTTGGGCTAGACCTTGAGAAGTGAATTGAGGGGTGAGCTGAGCAAGCTGTATGTGTGGATGAATCTTCTATAGAAGTTTGCAAATCCCAGTTCCTTGACACTGCTGGGTTGGGGCCAGTTCTGAATAGTTTCCACCTTCCTCTGGTCCATCTCGATGCCGTGATGGTCGATGATATACCCCAGAAAGTGCACAAGGTGGTGTGGAACTTGCATTTCTCTTGCTTTAGGTAAAGGTGGTGTTCTCTCAGCTTGGTGATGCTTGCTTTGGTGGTGCCTGCTTTACTTGATGATGATGCTCGGCCAGATTCTGAGAATAGATGAGGATGTCATTGATATACACTATGATGAATCTTTGGAGAAACTCCCAGAACACTTCATTCATGTGAAAAGAGCTGACAAACACAGCTGCTTCAGCTACTGATCTGAAGCAAGCGGTTTGACAGGCATGCAGGAAGTATGGCAAGGGGATGCAGCGTCTTGTTCCCCTCTCAGGAAACCATGGTTACATGTGGCAACACTTTGGGGAAAGAATACCCGCGTCGCCATACTGACAAAATGCCTGTCCTGATATGAAGCAAAATGGCACAAACTTAGGACATAACCGGTAGATCCAAACTATAAATTCTAATGAAGGTGTATGGGGAAGACCAACCCGCTGCATCACAAATATCTCGGAGGGAGCCCCCGACCATAATGCACAGGATGATGCCATACTTCGAGTAGAATGGGCCTTAAAAGGTAGAGGTGAAGGCAAACCGCGCACCTCATATGCCTTTGATATGGCCTCTACAATCCACCTGCTAATAGTAGTCTTCCTGACATAACACTGGAGGGCTTTGACTGGACAGAGTAATTGTAGCCTCTCGCGTTCAGCCAACGAAGGAGGAGGATGAAAGGCCTGGAGGACTGTGGTCCTGGCCATGTTGGTGGGTACCTTAGGTACATACCCTGGTCTAGGGTGCAGAATAGCTTTGACGCCACCAGGGGCAAACTCCAAGCATGATGGAGCCACAGAAAGAGCTTGTAAGTCCCCAACTCTTTTGAGGGACGTAATAACCAACAAAAACGTCAGCTTCAATGTGATGAATTTGTCAGATGCTGTGTCCAAAGGCTCAAAGGGTGCCAAAGATAACCCTTCTAAAACAATAGTCAGGTCCCAGGAGGGAATTCTGACTTGAGCCGTAGGCCTCATCCTCAAAACTTCACAGAGGAAACGGGTTATTAGATGGTGTCTCCCTAAGGATGTACCATCTAAAGGTGCATGGAAGGCAGATATAGCCGCCACATACACCTTCAGGGTAGATGGTGTAAGACCAGCCGAAAAGCGGTCCTGGAGAAATTACAGCACTGAAGCCACCGGGCAGTCAACTGAGTCAATTTGACTTCTCCTACACCATATAGAAATCACTCTCCACTTGAGAGTGTATAGTTTCCTCATGGAGGGAGCTCTAGAGTTAAGTATGGTCTCTACCACCTCAGCAGAGAGACCTTCATTTATGAGCTGGTCCCCCTCAGGGGCCAGATCCAGAGTTTCCACATCTCCAGTCAGGAAATCTCTCCTGGCGGAATCTCCCATGGGAGACCGTTGAGGAGAGCTATTATGTCCAAGAACCACACCGGGCCGGCCAACATGGGGCTACCAACAGCAATCTGACCCCATCCTGCCGAACTCTCTCTAGAACTCCCGGGAGCAGAGCGATCGGGGGAAATGCATACAGTCGCAGCCTTGGCCATGGCTGTACCATAGCATCTAGAAGGGCTGGATGAGCAAGGGAGAACCACAGAGGACAGTGCGAGTTCTCTTGGTTTGCAAAGAGATCCACTTGCGCCTGTCCAAACTTTCTCCAAATGAGCTGCACCGTCTCGGGGTGCAGTCTCCAGTCCCCGGGCCTCAGCCCCTGCCTCGATAGGACATCTGCCCCCACATTCAGATGTCCCGGGATATACATTGCCCTCAGAGAGAGTCATTTTCCAAAGGAGGATCTGATGCACCAGTTTGCACAAGGGGCGTGACCTCAGACCCCCCTGATGATTTATATAGGCAACCACTGCCATATTGTCTGTTCTGACTAGGACATGGCTGCCTCTGAGGTCTGGGAGAAAATGCCACAAGGCTAGCCAAATGGCTAACATCTCCTGGCAATGTATGTGCCATGAAAGATGCTTTTCGCTCCACAGACCTTGGGTAGAGCGGCCTTCCATGTGTCGACAGGACGCCCCCAACACAGGGCCCTGGGACAGGAACCAGTGTTTCTTCCATATGACCAAAGAACGAAGGCATCTGCAAATTACTTTGATTGTACGGAATGGGTTGCCATTCGGGGAAACCCTCTGGTCCTGAGCCACCACTGTAGGGGTTTCATGTACAGCAGGCCAAAAGGTATCACATTGGACGCTGCTGCCATGAGCCTTAACAGTCTCTGAAACTGTTTTACAGTGATGAGTTGGCCTAGCTTGATTCTGGAAACCATTGCCAGAACCGACTCGATACGTGCAGGCGACAACTGTGCACGCATCGTAACCGAGTCCCATATCACTCCTAGATAAGCTGTCTTCTGGACGGGAGTTAGCATGCTCTTCTTCGCATTCAGCCCCAGCCCCAGGCATTTCATATGGTCGAGCACAACATCTCGATGTTGTGCCACCAATTCTTGAGATTGAGCTAATACCAGCCAGTCGTCTATATAGTACTCGAATTCCCTGAAGTCTGAGGGGTAGGCAGTCAGCCTTCTCAAAGGCAGAATGTGCATGCTCTGCTCCCATGCAATAACACAAAACTGTACTCAGATGGGATCTGCACCTTACTCTCAGTCTCAGGACTTTCGACGGAGGTTGAGCAGAGGAACATCAGGTTGGACCGGACTGGATGGATTTTGAGAGTGAAGGACTGAAGACTTGATAACAGGAGTTAAACAGTTCAGAAGACTCCACTTCAGGATCTCCCCCGTGTTCCAGTTTATTTGGGGTTGGTGTTGTGACATCCAAGGGCGGGATGATGTCAGTGGTGGAACCTTCCAGCACCATGAACGAGATCATTTCCAGATGTAGGCAGCCGAGTGGAGCGTCAAGGTGGGGGAGAAGTGACTGATGCGACCATGACCCGGCGGCTTTCCTTGGATGGTGTGAATGGTTAATTCTTGGGAGCAACGTTTCCTCCTGACATTGAGTTTCTGGAGTAGTTGGTGAGAGATTAAGTTCCCCACTGAGCTGGAGTCGATACAGAAACACAGATCTGTAGTTAGAACATGTACGGTAGTTCTAGTTAATGGAGCGATTTTGGGAGGAAGTTGAATAGTACTCAACGCTGGGTGTGGTGGTCGAACGGGAGAGTTGGTAAGGATATGACCTTCTCCCCACAATATAAGCACAGCTGACTGAGTATCCTCCGCATGAGAGAGATGATAAGAGTCCACTTGCATCAGTTCTGGTACTGGAAGGGCGACAGATGGAACAGAGGATGGAGGATGTGCAACAATTAAGGGCAGTGAGCAAGCGGACAGGCACTGAGAAACACGAATAGTCTTTTGAGGGAAGTTCTCTAACCCCATTGAGTCGTCATAGATTACCATGATTTGGTGAACGTCATTGTTGAGCCCTCGTCGAAATGCTGTGATTAGTGCAGTCTCATTCCAACCACTTGAAGCAGCCAGGGTGCGGAACTGGAGAGCATAAGTGCTGACAGATAGGTTTACTTGACATAAGTTAAACAGTTGATCGTGCACAGAGAGCTTGGATGCAGCCTGACCAAAAACTTCCTTAAAATGGCAGATAAATTCTGTTAATGATGTGGTTACCTGGGTGTTGGAATTCCACAGGGATTGTGCCAATTGAAGCGCTCTTCCTGAGAGCAGGGAGATAACAAATGCCACTCAAGCTCTGTCGTTAAAGAATTGGTGAGACTGCATCTCAATCCTCCACCTCACCGGTGAATGTCACTGGTCGGGCCATGGGACTGGCAGAGGCCGCAGGCGAAGCAGCGGCTGTTGACGATGTGAGTGATTGACAAACTGCTTGGACTATGTCTGCGAATGGATCGGCAGAATGATCTCCTCTAGTGTTCGTTGAATTCTGCATCTCTCACAGAACAGAAGGCAGCAGACAGGTAAGTAGAAATATAAAAAGAGTTTATTTCACAGATGGTCTTGAACAACAAGATCTGGATGTAGCAAAGGTGAGTCAAGCAGTTCGAGTGAATCAGATGAAGATTTCACTTGGATCTCTATTGCAGTTGATACAAGGACAGGCTGGACAGGAACACAGAGGGCATGGAACAGATGACAAAAGATTGATGACAAGAAACTGGATACACAGAGTCAGGTAAGTCCACAGGTGAATATCAGGTAAGGAGTCTGTTCGTGTGTGTACGACGAGACCAGACAACGGAGTGCAGGTGGTGAAGGTGAATGATGAGAAGGTGCTGGTGTGGTGAATCAGTATTCCCCTCTGATTTTAGGGATAAGTTATGGGTAGGGTTAGGTTAAGGGGTATGGATAGGGTTAGGTCTAAATTTTCAGAAAGGAATGTTGTTCCAGGATCAACAAAATATGTTGATCCAGGAACATGTCTTATTTGGCAAAATCATGGTGACCGTATTATGTTGTTGATCAATTTGACCCAAACCATTTTTATCGAAAATACTGGTAAACCTATGATTTTTTCTTGATATTGTGTGACTTTTTTCATTTAGGATCATGAACATGCATGGAAAATTTTGACACCACTATGTATGGTGTAATGTGAGAACAAATTTTTCTGGGCAATTTTAAATTGCTTATTTCAAAAATATATATAGTATATTGAATGACCTTTATGGAGAGTCATTCATTGTAATGTAATTTTCAAAGTAATTCTGCATTATACTGAAGAAACTAGGGATGCACCAATACCAGTATCAGGCCCAATACTGTGCACATACTTGTAATCATTAAAATGCTCTGACATTAAAAACCTGTACAACTTCATGTCTGTACAGTGTGTCCAGAGAAACACTGACAACAGAGACAACAGAGCAAACAGAGGGCATAATAGAGATAAAAAGATGGATGTCTATGAAGTAAATGTATCTAATTAATGGAATGTTAAACAAATTAAATACAAACCCGATTCCAAAAAAGTTGGGACACTGTACAAATTGTGAATAAAAAAGGAATGCAATAATTTACAAATCTCATGAACTTCTATTTTATCACAATAGAATATAGATAACATATCAAATGTTGAAAGTGAGACATTTTGAAATGTCATGCCAAATATTGGCTCATTTTGGATTTCATGAGAGCTACACATTCCAAAAAAGTTGGGACAGGTAGCAATAAGAGGCCGGAAAAGTTAAATGTACAGCTGGAGGACCAATTTTCAACTTATTAGGTCAATTGGCTACATGATTGGGTATAAAAAGAGTCTCTCAGAGTGGCAGTGTCTCTCAGAAGTCAAGATGGGCAGAGGATCACCAATTCCCCCAATGCTGTGGCGAAAAATAGTGGAGCAATATCAGAAAGGAGTTTCTCAGAGAAAAATTGCAAAGAGATTGAAGTTATCATCATCTACAGTGCATAATATCATCCAAAGATTCAGAGAATCTGGAACAATCTCTGCGCGTAAGGGTCAAGGCCAGAAAACGATACTGGATGCCCGTGATCTTCGGGCCCTTAGACAACACTGCATCACATTACTTTACTGCATTACTTCCAGAAAACATTGTCCGTGAACACAATCCACCGTGCCATTCGCTGTTGCCGGCTAAAACTCTATAGGTTAAAAAATAAGCCATATCTAAACATGATCCAGAAGCGCAGGTGTTTTCTCTGGGCCAAGGCTCATTTAAAATGGACTGTGGCAAAGTGAAAAACTGTTCTGTGGTCAGACGAATCAAAATTTGAAGTTCTTTTTGGAAAACTGGGACGCTATTTCATCCGGACTAAAGAGGACAAGGACAACCCACGTTGTTATCAGTGCTCAGTTCAGAAGCCTGCATCTCTGATGGTATGCGGTTGCATGGGCAGCTTACACATCTGGAAAGGCACCATCAATGCTGAAAGGTATATCCAAGTTCTAGAACAACATATGCAACATATCATGGCTGCGTAGAAGAAGGATCCGGGTACTGAAATGGCCAGCCTGCAGTCCAGATCTTTCACCCATAGAAAACATTTGGGGCATCATAAAGAGGAAGATGCGTCAAAGAAGACCTAAGACTGTTGAGCAGCTAGAAGCCTGTATTAGACAAGAATGAGACAACATTCCTATTCCTAAACTTGAGCAACTTGTCTCCTTAGTCCCCAGACGTTTGCAGACTGTTGTAAAAAGAAGAGGGGATGCCACACAGTGGTAAACATGGTCTTGTCCCAACTTTTTTGAGATGTGTTGATGCCATGAAGTTTAAAATCAACTTATTTTTACCTTAAAATGATACATTTTCTCAGTTTAAACATTTGATATGTCATCTATGTTGTATTCTGAATAAAATATTGAAATTTGAAACTTTCAAATCATTGCATTCTGTTTTTATTCACAATTTGTACAGTGTCCCAACTTTTTTGGAATCGGGGTTGTATTTACATCTATATAGCTGCTGCAGACTAACAAGCTTGTTGAGCGCTTCCCTTTTTCACAGATATCGCTGGAAGTTTGTTGGAAACTTGGTTGGATATGTCAATAGCAAAGAATGTAAAACAAGGCACACATTTTCATCATGGCTATCTCAATATAAACTTTTAAAAAAGACTAAGACACTGCACACAGATGCATTTCGGCCTTACTTTATTCAAATTGTACCTGAAAAGCACTATTTCATTTGTATGTTTGTTCTGTTGTATTTATTTGTGCTATTTATAATTTGATTATTTGTTCATATTTTATTACTGACTGTTTACTTGCCTTTAATAATGTTTTAAATTTAAATTAGTTAGGCTAGTAGTTTTTGCTGTAGCAGCAAAACTGAAATAGAGAATTGTTATACCTGGAGAAGCTCAAAATATGCGCTGTTCTATTAAAGGATTAGTTCACTTTCAAATGAAAATTACTCCAAGCTTTACTCACCCTCAAGCCATCCTAGGTGTATATAACTTTCTTCTTTCCGACGAAGACATTCGAAGAAATATTAATAAGCATCCTGATGCATCTGAGCTTTATAATGGCACTATGCATTACTAAACGAGTATGAGCTAAAGAAAGTCATAAACATATGCCATACAGCTCTGGAGGGTTAATAAAGGCCTTCTGAAGCGAGTGATATGTTTGTGAAAAAAAAAAAAAAAAAAAAAAATGACATATTTAACAAGTTATAAGTAATTATGGAGTAAATATCAAAAAACGGAACTGGCATCGCATCAGTCCCCTAAGTTGAATAGGGAAGGCGTAGGACGTACAGCGTAAGCTTTTTGAAGAATACAGAAGGCGGTCTACTCGTTTGGTAATGCATACTGCCATTATAAAGCTGGATGGGTCAGGATATTTATTTATATTTCCACGATTGTATTCATCAGAAACAAGAAAGTCATATACACCTAGGATGACTTGAGGGTGAGTAAAGCTTGGGGTAATTTTCATTTGAAAGTTAACTTATCCTTTTAATGAAAGATAAAATGTGATAGAGCAATAGAATGAACAGTGAAAGTAAAAGAAGCTTGAACAATACAGTTTAACAGGCATAATTAAGCTTGAAAATAACTGAAGGAAATATATATTTGCTAAAAAAATGAATCCAACTAATATGTTTCATATTTTTCATATTAGGTTTCTCTACCTAATATATTTAAAAATTACAAATGCAATGTAAATACAAGTATTGGCAAGCACCAAAAATGAAAGTATAGGTATCAGGCTGGTTCTGGAAAATGTGGTATTGGTGCATCTCTAGAAGAAATTAAGAAATAAATTCATACGGAATTTATTTCTTAGATGCTGGACGGATCCTTCACCAGGCCATGTGCTGATGAGTTTGTACATGCATAAAAATGCTTGCCACATCAGATTGCTCCTCTGAGATAAAGCTGATCATATCTTCAATTTTGATCCGAGATGGATTTTCCAACCAGATCCAATCTCAAGGTCCAAACCCAACCCTGGAAACTATCCACCAGCCCCTAAGCCATATTTGACCGAACTATTATATCTCTGTTTTATTCTGTGCAAAATAAATATATCTGAAAATTACTTCAGAAACGATTTACTTTGTCGAGTAATGGATCCAAGCAGCCAAACATATGGGAAGGATGATAATAGTGCCATACAAATCAGATAAATCATATCAAAACCAAACAAGCTCCTTTGCATAATATACCTCCACATAGTCCTCTTTGATTCCTTAAATCAAAAATAAGCTTTCTCAGTACTCAAACTTCATAAATTTCTAATTTATTTAAATGCTTTAAAAGTATTTTTCATTGTTAGTTCATGTTAATGAATGTAGTTAATAAATGGAACCTTACTGTAAAGTGTAGCTGAGTAAATTAATTCGCCATTTCATGATGATCAAGTCTGTAATAGTTCTTAATGTCCCTTTCAATAATGTATGTACAGTGGCTATTTGCACTAAGTGAAAATAGCAAATTTTCTTAGCAATAGATGGTTTTTACACTAAGTGCAAATAGCTGTAGATGCCATTTAAGTGAAAATAGCGATATATTCTATTTACACTAGTAGCAGTAATTTGCAATAAGTGCAAATAGTTATTAGATGCTATTTATACTTATGGGATACTATTTGCACCTCAGTACCCATACTTTATTATTAAACGCTTGTTAGCCACTTTATTTCCACTTTTCAAATGTTTTCTTCATTTTTCTTGAAAATTACTGTTTTAGAATATAATCCTTTGAAATAGTGCATGTCATCAGCTATGTCTATTTGACTTCATCCTTATTACTTTCATTATCCAAAACAAATAAAGAGTTTTCCATCAGAAAACAATGTTTTGCTGATAGAGTTTTTTTACCTCGTACAGAAAAGAAATGCTTGCTGGGAGTGGTGAAGCCTCTTGTGCCCTGACTGTTGACCGCACTTACTCGAAACTGGTACCACCTGTGGGGCCGGATGTCCTTCAACACGGAGCGGTCCTCCATGGTCTGCGAGAAGGGTCAGAGAGTCTTTAATTAAGACAAATTCACTCCCGATGCAGGATGGATGAGATCCATCACTGCTGTATGCTGATAAGAGTCACAGTAATGACAGCTTGATCCAGTGCAGGGAGATCTCTCTATAGAGGCCTGTTGAAAAGCACAGCTCAAACATTCCCTATCCATTACATCACAGATCCCACCGGGAGCTCAGGAAATGCACAATGAGCTGCCTGTTTCTTTCAATGTGTCTTAATCTCCTGAGAAGACCAGTGATGTTCAGAACTACTTTAGAGCTCTCATTTAAGTGTGGGCACTAAAAAACCCATTGTGTGATTTTTACACACACATTCTGAATTATTTTCAATTCAATGTCAATGTACAGCATCTCTGGTATGTTGTGTAGAAAATTATTTTGACTTTTCCTCAGTTTAAAAAGTGAAAAATGTTTACCTCTGTGAAAAAGAAATACATTTTAGCATACTTTGAACCATTAAAACATCCTGCTAGTTTCATAGTTTAAAATGTCCTCCTCATTATAAACAAAGCATTTATTTAATCAAGCTCAAAAAACATCTCGGGGGATCTGTGATGTCATATGGGCAAATAAATTTGCATATGGCTCCCTCCAGAGCAAGACATCAATGAATAGTTATACATCACCACACTACAGGCCCCGTTATAATCACTGACTTTGTCTACACTGGGTACAGTATGCAGATGTGCATTTAGTTTGATCAACAAGACACATGGAAAGGTGAAAGAACATTCACTTTGATGCATCCAGTTTAAACAACTTGTTTGTGTCTCTGTAAAGACATCAGAAGGATTCCAGTATCGGAAACAAGTGGATGGTTTATTGTAATGCCATCCTGGATCATGTCGTGAATTTCGTGAATTTCTGTTCAGGTGAAGTGTTTACAGTTTACATGTGCTTTAGTATGTTAAAGCTGCAGTCCACAACTTTTTTGTGTTAAACACTTACAAAAATTATATAATGAGAATATACAACATGAATCCATTTTCCAAACCGTGTTTTTGACTTGTCCTGAATCATTATGGTACACTTATAATACGTGTTTATATTTGGACTATTTCAGACCGGACTGGTAGGACTCGCCGCAGAGTATCACAGTAACTGTGTGACTCGCCATAGACATAAAGGCAGAAAAGTAGCTCCGCCTACAATGTTCGCCCGCAAGACGCGTGCAGTTCTGTTTATTAACCGCTAGAGGGCCAAAAATCGCGGACAGCAGCTTTAATCAACACATCAAAATAATTGTACTTCTTCAAAGCACGACAAACAATTATTAAAACAATAATTTAAAATCAATTTTAAAGTACAATGTTTAATTTTACATTATTACAAAGTGCATTTGTTGTAAGTATACTTAAGTATTTTAAGTGTACTTAAGTATTTTGTACTTAAGTACTTGTACTTAAGAATCATAGTCACGAAAGCGTCTCTCTTTAAGTACACTTAAGTGGCCTAAGTACACTTAAGGTCTTTGCTAATACATTGTAATAGTAGTGTGAGAGATGTGCAGACTAATTGAATCTCTTGCTGTCATGTGTCATGTGTCTAGCTCTACAGCACAGTAAATTATAAACACTCTCTAAATGCTCTAAACATCACAGACCAATTGCTAATGAACAATATCATATAAAATAGTTCTACCTAAGTATACACAAATCAGCGAATGTATGAATGTTCATTAACTTTATTTCATATCTGTGAATGGAGAATGGCACAGCATGGAGGTTTCTGTTCAGTTGGTCATGTTCAACGTCATATTGAGTGAACTGACGAATTGGGAATCTCGGCAGAGAGACCAATGTACTTTGAGTGTAACTAAATGAGCCAATGCACATTAGCGTGCGATTTTTGCATTTCACTGCCATGCCCTGCAGCATGGGCATAAATAGGCAGCAGGTGCAATGTATAATTCAGCTTTACAGTTCAGAGCTGAGCGATTTAAAATTAAAAAGAGACAGTTCTTCAGGGAGGAAGCCTCTTTGTTCAGTGTTGGTGTGATGGTGCTGAGCCTTCAGAGAGAGAGAGTGCGTCTTCAATGAGAGTGTGTGCACTCTCCTTCTAGTGGGGGACCTAGCATTTCATTCGGGGTTTCCAGCTGAGGATCAGATGTCAATTGCTGTGCTCATGCTGAATCAGACTCAGAGTTGACAGCCATGCTTTCCCAGGTTGCTGCATGCTCAGTCTCGTTCTGAGCTTTCGTGGCTCGTGTCTGTGGGCACATCACCCCTGAGATGGGCGATCCGGAAATGGGTGGGGCTGCTCTTCCCCCGGAGGAGGGCCGGGTGGAGAATCATTTGTTTAATTTTGTTTGACCTGCTGCAATATCTGCATGTCATGACCCCATAGGAGGTAAGTCGGTATGGAAGCATGACCCGGTCATCAGGTTCCTCAGGGTGGCGAGAAGGTCAAATCCTCCCTGCCCTCTCTCCATAACCTCTTGGGATTTGGCTCTGGTGCTTAGAGCACTTCAGAATGTCCCATTCGAGCTTTTGCAGTCGGCAGAGCTAAACATTCTATCTATGAAAACTTTGCTCCTGGTTCTACTGGCCTCCATCAAGAGGGTAGGGGACCTGCAGGCATTTTTGGTCTATGAATCATGCCCAGAGTTAGGGCCAGTACCCAAGTGATCTTGAGACCTCGGCCCAGCTATGTGCCCAAGGTTCCCACTGCTCCCTTCAGGGACCAGGTGGTAGAGGTCTACAAAGAGTACCGAGACCCAAGGACCCGAGACCCAAGGACCCGGGACGGGTTCAGGTCTATATTTTAAATGGTCAGCCGGGTCCTATTTTTATAATAATATTATGAATGAACCGTCTTGTTATAAAGTTTTTGTCAGACTTGGCTCAGAAAGCACAAAAATTATTGCAAATAAGTAATGCTAACGTCAGCGGCAGTGTCATTGAACAAGCAAACGTTATTATAGTTTAAAAGGGCAGTCAAAGTTATTTTATTGTATGAGTTGACTCTAGATTCAACAAAATGCAAAACTGCAAAGTTGCATTTGTCATCATGACAGCAAGTGGATTTAAAAGCTGGAATAATGAGTGGATTAAGCAATTAAATCAGCAAGAGAGGAATAACATGGATGAAACTTTCTTGGCAAGGAAGGTTGTGCATCACAGTCAGGTACAAGGGAGAAGGCTACTTACATTGGGTAAGACAAAATATTTTATTTTCACAACTTGTTAATTGACTAATTAATAGCAATTTGCTGTGGAATAGACCTATGTGCCGATCGGGTCCAGTCAGGTCTGTCTTCCTGGGTTCGGGTCCAGCTTTCAAATAATAGACGGGTCCGCGTTGGTTCCGGGTAGAACATTTATGGCATTTCTCGGTTCTGCATGGGTCCGGGTCCAACTTTCAAATAATAGTCGGGCCCAGGTCGGTTCTGTGTAGCACATTTATGGGTCTCTTCAGGTTTGAGTATGAATTTTTGGACCCGTGAAGACCTCTACTAGGTGTTGAACCTTCAAGCGCTGCCCCCAGAGAAGGCAGACCCAGCCCTAGCCCTAGCAACCCGGCCACGCTCTGCACAAAGCTTTAGGTGCTCAGAGCAGCTCTTTGTTTGTTACGGAGGCCAGCAGAATGGAAAGGCTGACTCCAAGCAGAGGATGGCCCACTGGATGGTGGATGCCATCCAAGCACGTGGCATTTTGCTGACAGATATTTGTAGAGCTGCTGGCTGGGCGACACCCAACACGTTCGCTAGATTCTGTAGCCTTCATGTTGAGCCAGTGTCCTCCTGTGTTCTCACCTCAAACGGGTAGAAGCGCAGAGAGGCCCCTGCTTAGTGTCCACTTGCTGCACCATAGTATGCACTTATATTGCTCCAGAGTATTCCCTGTTGGGCAAACCCTGTTGAGTTCCTCCATCACCCTCAGCAGCCGGCATGGTGGAGTGTCCGGCGCCAGCCCTTCACTCGTATTCTTGAAAACCAGTTCTAGGCTGGGTGGCCATATGTAGTGACCCCAAGGGGATCCAATGTGTATTGGCTCGTTTAGTTACACTCAAAGTAGACTGGTCTCTCTGGTGAGATTCCCAGTTCGTTGGTTCACTCAACCTGACATCTTCTTTCCCTCCTTCAGGGAACGAACGTTACATATGTAACCGAGACATTTTCTCTAAGAAGAATCCCTGAAACACATTAATAGTTTTGAAGAATTATATGTAACACTGGGTTTAAGATGTCCTCTTCAAACCCCAAACCCACATGTCCTTACTGTGAATCTGAATAAACTCTATACTTATTTTTAATCCAGCCTCATGTCATTTACCATGAGAACAGTCTGCCAGGCCGATGCTTCGTCCTCACTGGGGTGAATCCCATGATTCCACCTCCTCTGAAGAATATAAATAACTGGCTCAACAGAGACATTAAACTTGGACATCCATGTCACCTTCAGATGGCCGTGCTGGTCTTCTGAAAAGGAAATGTCTCTCCTTGGCTTCAAAGGGACTCCTAAGCAAAAAACAAAACAAATGAACAAAAACAAACAAAAAACAGTTTTTCTTAATCAAGTGAAGACTGTTTGGACAATGAGTATGACAATAAATCAGCTAATAAATTCAAAATTACAATGGTATATAAAAAGCCTCATCTTTCATACATTTTAAACTGTATTTCTGTATTAAAATATATTAAAACAAAAATGCTTTACTACAGGTTTAGCCCCTGGTATTGTTCATTTTGAAGTCACACTTGTGTTGTTTGTGGTCAAAAGTGACCGAACAATAATTTTTATTAAATTATTATTTTTATTAATTTCCTCATTAAAACCAAAGGAGCGCCAAGAGAACGGATAACAGCCGCAACGAGCACTGGCCATGATTTCAGAAACAACACATTCCAGCGGATAGATCGCCTCTTATTTAACACAGACCTACAAATTTCTTATCAAATGGAGATGATTCTTTCTTTTAGGTACAGTTATTCGCCGAGTTTAAATTAATTTTTGAGACGTTTCAGAAAAAATAGACCATTTGTAGTCTTGCACTAATCTGTAGGCTATCGCCAAAAATGACAGAAGGCCTGTTTAAAGTTGCCATGAGGAAAAAATCCATCAGAACGTGCCGGCGCGTTCGTCGGCCAGAGGGATAAAAATGTAGCTAATTTAGTTTCATATTTATATTTAAATATTGGGCTATAGCCTAATATTATTATTATTTTTTTAAATGTCACCTATGTTGATTATGAAAAGTGAATAGCATGACGAATGCGCAATGTCGGGAGACATGCAGTGGGTCAGACATGAGTGTGACCATTTCATTATAAGTTTTGTTTTATAATAAGTCTTTCTTTAAAGTGAATTTCGTTTTGAAGAAATTGTATCTTAATTTCAATCAATGTTTCATCAACCAATTGCCTATATTTAATAAATAGGAAGAAAACCAAAAACGTCGGGTGTGGAATGAATTGAAGTGCGTAACAAATGAACCCATGTTTCCGCGGCCTTTAAATAAGGCTGAAGCAATAGACGTCTTTCTGTTTTTATTAAATTTCTTTATTACTTCATTACATGTCTTTATTACTTAATTAATTGATACGATATTTTTGGTCTAACAATTTTAGCTGGTCTAAATTCTAAGTTAGACACAATTTTGCATATAGACTAGCCTATATAAGGTTCCCTTCTAGACAAGCGCGTAAAATGCTGTTTTGGCCGCAAATTTTCAGTAATTTCGGTGCAACTAAACTAAATTCATGTAGTTACAGTAAAAGAATAAAGAAATAACTAGACTTACTGGCTAGGCTACATTTGGAAAAGAAATTCAGACATTCCGGTAGATGACCATTAGCAGAGCTGGCGATGGGGTAAATATGTTTGGGCAATATATTATAATATAAATAACAATAATAAATTCTCAGCAAAGACGAACATATTTATTTGTCTCGGCACACATCCGCTAACAGTAACACAGCGTTGCTGTTGTTGTGGCTACCTTACAAATGGCGATGGAAACAACAGTGATTAATTTTTCCCCCTTTTGTGGTAATTTAGCACTATTTTCAATGATCTTCTGCTTGCATTTTTGGGCTTCAGTTGGATGCTTTATTTTCATCTTTAGTCAATTGAGTTCAGTTCTAAAAAAAAAGAAGCAAAGGCTATAAAGTAGTCTAGCCTAAATAGGTGAATCTGCGACGGGGCCCATCATAGGGCGGGGGCCCCCACGCATCGCGGGGGCTGCGGGGGTGTCCCGTATGCCACTGGTGAAACGGTTCTCTGTAAAAAATCAAACCGTACTGTTCTGCACTCTCGGTTCGGCACGCACTTGAACCGCGGTTCATCTCATATATGCTGGCATACGCATATGCATCTATAACATGGTTTGCAGAAAATAAATAATACAGACAGTATGTTTCTGTCGATGGATACGGATTCTGGCTTCCCCTAAACTTTGTTCAATGCGAGTGCCATATCATATACTCTATATGACCAGTTAATTCGCCGTCATCACCCGCTTCGTGCGAGCGAAGGTGAGATCTGAACAGCACACGTTGCTATCTGTGTTTAAATTAGCAATGCCGATTTAAACATAGTGCAAGGCGCGAAAGAGAACTTACGCGCACCCTGTGAGAAGAATTGTGCACTCATCCGAAGCGTGCACGCGAAAGCTTGTGTACAGCCTGCAAATATTTAGGTCTCCTTTTAGTCTTGTGCTTAAACGGACAAATTCACACGTAATTATGTCAACATGCCCGTCTTGGCGAGTATCCTAGCAAGCACAGTCGGTTATGTCTTAAGTGAACTTATACACTCGAGAAAGAACGCACTGATCATGATTGTACTGATCCGTGTATTATTTCTTAAAAAGACAGCAGCCCTTGCATTCCTGCTGTCTGAATGTGTTTTTTAATGTTAATCAAACAAAAAAAAATCACTCATTGCTCATGACTGAATAGTAACTTAATAATTAATAATGACTGATCTTTATTTAATTTGTGAAGATTACATGCAATGTTGTTGTACATTTTATTAGCTACTTTATTACATTTCTGTACCTGAAAACTGGATACATGAAAAACCTGAAAAGCTTTATTTATTTGTATCTTTGTGCCGTTTGATTATTTGTTCATATTTTCTTTATTTTTGTTTGACAATAGTATTTTTTTACCTGAACATAGCACATACTGAACCGTTCCAAAATCGTGAGCCTAAAACCGTGATACAAACCGAACCATGAGTAATCTGAACCTTTGCACCCCTAATATATATATATATATATATATATGTTGACATTCTCAAAGACTACTTTTTGTCATGGTTTAGATATTTTTTGTTTGAAAAGTTGATTTGAAGTGTCATTAATTTTACTACAGTCAAACCTGAACATGGAGAAAACCATTTTGTTACATATAACATCAAAATTCAATAAAAATGTGACAAATTGAAAAAGAATTCTGGCTCAATTTCTGGCTCAAGTCTATTTTGCACTCTTGATATTTTAGTGTGTCACCCCTTCATTGCTGTGTTTTTTTTTCTGCATCATGGCTGATTTGTAGATTGTACCCCCAAAATTGCATTGCACCCCAATTGCATTGCACCCCGACATTCTTCTAAATATATTCATGTTCCACACAAGATACAAAGTCATACAGGTTTGGAACAAGATGAGGGTGAGAAAATGATGACAGAGGTACATTTTTGGGTGGACTACCCCATTAATGAAGCACTTTTCTTTATTGTAGATCAAATTCATTGGCAAAAATTTTCAATCCACAATTTTGAAATGAATGAATCATGTAATGTTAATTAAATGCAGCTACCATTCAACACATAACCTGAGGTGCATTCCCATCACACCCTGCAGTGTGTTATACCTTTGTAAAGGTTGGCCGGGGACTGGCAGGTGTGGCCACATCCGTTTGAGCAACACTTTTTGAAGCCAGAGCACTCGTGGTCAATCGCACAGCCCTCCACGCAGGCTGCAGCGAAGCCTGATGCCCTCTGAGGCGGAGGACAGTCACCCTGCTTCTGTGTCCGCAGTGATCGTAGAAACTCAGCACTGGTCACACACTCGTGATGCTTTTTGCCGAAGGAAGAGAGACAAAGATAAATGTCTAGATTTTACTAGCAAATATTTGCCCTAATATACATTACATTAAGTAAGTATTAAGTCTTGGTTGTGAATGACTTGGAGAGATCACTTGGAAATATTAAATGGGTCATGAATTGAGAAATCAATTTCCCTGAGCTTTTGACATATAACAGGTCATCATACTACAAGAATATACTGTAAGTTGAACTGAAAGCTTCCTTGTTAGTCCAAAAACAGCTTTTATTTAAACCAAGCCCAGATTACGACTGGTTGTGGAATGTGCCTATTTATTACATCATAGATAGGTGAAAGACTGCCTCTGCAGAAGAAGATTAACGCCTACTTCTACAACGTTATTACTGTAGCCCCACCTACTGATTCACGCATGACAAGTAGTTGGTAAATAACAGACATGATGCTAACACTGGATCAAGCAACTAAGCAATAAACTTGCTTTTGAAGAGTGCAAAATGTTGTGGAAAAACACAGTAGCTCCATTGGATTTGTGGATATCCTGAAATTAAAAAACGATGCTGTTCCTTCTATATTGGTTCCGACAGGACCTAATATATTTTCCTTTAATTCAAAAAATTAAAAATGATCTTGAAAAGTGGACCTCCTTGCCATCTTCCCTTCTTGGGAGGGTTAATGTTATAAAAATGAATATTCTCCCTTGACTAAATTCTTGTTATTTAACTCCATCCTTTTTCAAATCATTGAACTCCCACATATCTCATTATATCTGGAATAATAAGCAGTAGAGAATTAGTCTTTCTAAACTTTGTAAACCAAAAGATTTGGGAGGTCTGTCTTTGCCCAATTTGCAACTTTACTATTGGTCTGCTCAACTCAAAATGATAACAAACTGGTCTGTGAACAGGCAGGACACTATGTATTGACTTTGAATCTCTGTTTTGTTACCCCAGAAGACTACAGTCTCTCTTGTTTATTAACAATATAGACCACATAAATTCCCTCACTGATAATGTAATTATTTATAATACAATACTGGTTTGGAAAGATCTATGAAAAAAATCTATGAATATTCCTCAAGTTATTTCAGTTCAATCTCCCTTGGCTTTGAATCCTGGTTTATTTCTTCCACTTTATCTGCTAAACCATACTCCTAAAGACTTTTTTGAACCAAATGCCAAATATTTATTTACAATCCTTTTATTTCTGGCTAAAAAAAATGGTGGTCTGCACCTCACGTTCCAATGGTTACCATGTGGATATCTCAGTTATCAGCCTTTTTTCCATTGGAGAAATTAACCTGCGATCTCAATCACAAGTAGGACAAATTTTGGAAAACCCGTGCATTCTTTTCTACACAAAGTCTGACCATCTGTTTTAAGATGGTTCTGTTTTATTATTTTTCTTTTTCTGTCATGTTTCTGAATAATCTATGCAGGAAGAGATGTATACTTTTTTATATGTAATTGTTTATTTCTCAGCGCTTTGGGTTTGTCTGTCTGTTCATTGCTGTTATTATATGTGTGTATTATTTGAAAATCCAAAAAAAAAAAAAAAAAAAAAGTTTTATTGTGTCACTATTGCTTTGTTACAGATCGTACGGATATGTACGGATTATGTGTAAATGTCTAACCAAAATCACCAGTGACCAGTGATTTTGGTTTTTGATTTATGTACAGTCAGATGTTCTTTGTCTCAAAATCGTTTATTGTCAGTAAGTCAAACCAGTGACTATACGGTCCACTTTACATTGTTTCTCTTAGTAGGATGAAAATAATCTGTTATTTATAGTGTGATTAAATTATATATGGAAAGCGATCAAAGAATGCTCCCTTTGCAATTGCTGGAGCTGTCAATCAAACAGCATGAGTTTATCAGTGACTGAGTTCTGGACTCTCGCCAAAACTCCAGTTAGAATCAACAAATTTGTTATTTACATTATTGTGTTTGCACTGTTAATAATTATGAAAGCATTTGTTTGTGTGCAGAAATTGAGTTATAAAGACGAGATCACTGCATTCATGCACTCACTATGTCTGTGATCAGCTACATGCTCATCACTGCAACCTTTCAAGCCACGATCTAAATATAATTCCATAGATCTAAATAAAATCAACACTTTACATGATTACTTGAGAAGTGTAATAGTAAAAACGTACTAAACGTTTTCGAAAGTTCCACATGTAATACTTAGCTATTTCCATATATGTCAGCCAATCACAGCAGAGGGCGTTTACACTGAAGTCTCACAGCAGCCACAGAGTGTTCAAATCAGAGGGCTAAAGGTATGCTCACGCCATATCATAATTACTGTAACTATGAGATTTTGGCTCGTAAAAAGTGTTCACGTCCTCGTAGAGCTCGTAATTACAGTTTGTAAGGTAGGAGTGTACCACATGACCACTGTACCACCTGACCGCAGTAGATTCATTTAGGCGTTGATAGTGGTGCCATACAAACGCATAATTCCCAGTCCGAGGACATGAACACCTCTGAATTTAATGTCATGTGTTGTCATCTCAAGATTATGGTAATTACGTGGTGGCGTGAATGCAGCATTAAATCAGGGTAGAAAAAATATCTTTTATTTCTAAATTATGACAATTTTGATGTAAAAATCATACTAACATTATAAGTGCACCCCAGGAAACATAAAATAATGAAATAATGCAGTTCATGACCCATTGAAATATTACCCCCTGAACTCAGAACTTTTATTTCCCTTTTAAACAATTGTATATAAACCTGATGGTGTCAAAGTCCTGGTGCTTCATACTATGTCAGTCAATCACTGAATCCCCACTGAAATACAGCAGCAGAGCAGCTGAACAAGTATTGATTAATTTGTTTGGGCTCAGAATTATGGATTTTGAATTGCTAATATCAATTCTTCCCACTCAGGTTAACAGTTTATGCTGAAAAACTGTAAAAACTGACAAAAATTTTAAAGAATTTGCTTGTATTTGAGTTCAGTTCTGTCATTGCAAAATCTTGGAGGGACTGTATAGGGTTTTGTTCAAATCACTAACCTTAATAGCAATAGTAACAGTGATGCTTGATTTAACACACCACTAATGAGAGGCAGCTGGAAAATCAGGGACTGACAAAAAGTGAAGGAAAGACAGACTGGGACGCAGTGGTTAGACAATGCCACCCACCCAAACATGCCAGATGAGCCACAGAGGCGTCCAACGGTCCCTGCGTCTCTGTTCCGTCGTGTGCTTGTACTGACTCACACACTTTCGCCGCTGTTGGCACGCTGTCCTTTATGTCAAACACACACAACCTCTCTGATTCTGAACACACATGTGGCTGCAGGGCACCCTGGAAACTTCATCTGCACAACATCTCCAAGATTACTCAACTCAACACTTCTGTCAGTTTCAACGAGGCGCATGTTTCTTCCATTGGGTGAATCACAGAATTGGGAAAACAACAAAGAGAATCACTGCATGTTTCTAAGTGGCTGTGAAGCATTCTGGGTACTTATTACCCAACAAGTCTTAGGCACAGCTGAACCACACAGCACGTCCATCTGATGGACCTCAAGCATTGAAACACTTTACGCTGACTGTTTAAATTAAAGATATGTTGAGATAATGATCGCTGAATTTCAACAAGATGTTAACAGTTGTTGTGCTTGCTGTGAAGAACAAAGGTCTGGATGTAAACACAGCGCTTATCTGCTTCACTTCAATAACGTGCTGATCTCAGCTGAGGGAAACATAATCTCTGTGTTCAACTCTAGACCACTCTGGGGACAGGGGATAAAAGGGCCATAAATTCTGAGAGTCATTCAGTTTCTGCTTCAATTTGAATTCGCCTAACACACACAAAACCACATGCATGCTTTGATTGCGGAGCGTGACTCCATGGCTCTATGTGCTTTTATCTCACACATAAGCTCATCTCAGAGGTATATTTATGTGTGCATTGTGTTGATTTGCATGATTTTTAATCAGAGAAACATCCTATGCAATTAACCTTTCCTTCACAGATATAACAATCTACAGACATCAAAAACACAGGGAGGAATTGTAAAACAGACCTTCTGTGGAGAGACATACCTCGCAGGTCTTGGGAAACAGGGCTTGTCTTGTATCCCATAATTCCTTGCATGGTTGTAGGCACTGCAGACAAACAAATAAACAGACCTGAGTATGGCCTATACATTTTTAAATCTGTGGTGAAACAGAACACGCAAAAATTTGCATGGGAGCACAAGGAATGCACTGTTACAGTACAACTGCCAAGGGGGATACATTCAAACTGTGTTGCATTGTGTACATGGCAGAACTTCAAACTAATGTGACAAGCTGTTTGAAATATTGACAGATTGATGAATATTTCATGGGTTGCAGTCTTGGGTCTTAAATTTGACCCTGTCTAAATGTTGCTAGAGTCAAATACATTTATACACTGTATTTATTTAGAGGTCCTACCCTAACCCAAAATTTGTGGAGAAATTGAATCTCTTTAAATTTGTGTCCAAAATAATTTTCACTCACTCACTCTTTCCCCATAAAGTGAACTATACTGCATAAGGGCCCTGGTATACTTCAAATCAAATCACAGAATGAATAGCTGTCATGTCATTTTGAAATGTGGACAAAATGAAGGTGATTTTTAGGGAAGGTGACCAGTTGGTTTTGGTGGTTCGAAAAAGTTTGCCAGTGCAAACTTTTAGAAAAACATCTCACTGGCTGTTAAACACCTTCTGACTGGACTTAAGATCTTTTTCCAGTCCTTTTTTCAAGTCCTTCATGCTGGATTTGCAGATACTGCACGAGTGGTAAGTTGTCATTTCTATTAATATGGGCACCAAAATGAAAACATGCTGCTCACGGCCTGTGTAACCGGTGCTACTCACAACTCCCGCCCCAAGCGTGATACATCTTGCTTCTGTAACACTCACCCCCCAACTCTTGTCCGGGTCACGGCACCAATGAACTGTAACTGGTCCAACTCGCACCACTCTAATCGGGATTCAATCTAGCGTCAACTAGCATGCTAACAAAGACACTACAGACCGCAGCCTCTAGCATCAGTTGCTAGTGCGCCTCTTGAGGTTGGGAGAGTGAGGTGTACCTGTACTGCTCTAACTATCTGGCCTACATGACGCCCACTCACACAGTATTTGTGAATCCAGCAGCATGGGCACTATCCAAATCTTGAAAACAGCAAACAGTGTCAGGTTGGGTGGGTGGAAGGAGCGAGGACTCAGTATGCAGGAAGATAAGGGCTTTTATTAATAATAAAAAATAAAAACAAAAACACAACAGAAACAACCCCGTGGGGGAAAACAGACAAGAATAAAACTGGACTAGACTGGGACTTGACTTGACTTGACACACAAGGAAAAATACGACAAATTACGACAACGAACCAGCACAGGACTGCAAACACAAGGAGAATAAATAGGAGAGCAAATGAGGCAGGTAATGAGGGAGGACAGGTGGGGCAAATCAACCAATAATGAGGTAACAAGGTGGGCGGGGTCAAGACAATAGACATGAGAGCACATGGCACAAAGAAACACATGACAAGCCATGTGCTCACACCAAACAAAACAAAGACACAAGCACATGGCCAATGAAGACAAAATCACAAGCCATGTGCTTACACAAGACGAGACATGAACACGTGACTATGAAAACTCATAAGCCACGTGTTCACACAAAACAAGACAACATGAGAGCACGCAGCCCGTGAAACAGACTGCGTGCTGCACAAGACAACACCACATGAAAGCACGCGGCAGGTGGAAATAACCGCATGCTACACAAAACATGGAGACAAGAGCGCACGGCAAGTGAAAGTACACATAAACTGTGCGCTCACAATAAAGACAGGACTGGGAGCGCAAGTGTCCGAATCCCGACACGAAACCGAAACCAAACTACACACGAGTGCCGGGATCCGAACGCCACGCTCCCAACATGAAACAAGGCACGCAGACAAGAGAGCGCACAGCCCCGAGAACACTCGAGACCGTACGCTCACACAAAAACACGACAAGAACGGGAGTGTCAGAGCTCTGTCACAAACCCAAGAAATAAACAAGACTGAAGTGACAGAACCCTGACACTACCCCCCCTCTAAAGGGACGCCACCTGGCGTATATATACCTGGCGGGACCGGCCAGGGCGGGACAGGCCAGGGCGGGACCGGCCAGGGCGGGACAGGCCAGGGCGGGACAGGCCAGGGCGGGACAGACCAGGGCGGGACAGACCAGGGCGGGACAGACCAGGGCGGGACAGACCAGGGCGGGACAGACCAGGGGGCTTCAGCTGGTCCGGGGTCCTGGCTAAGGACCAGGGTGGTACTGGAGGGACCATCCAGGCAGGCTCCGGCAGGGCAGACAGCTTGGCAGGCGGCGGCAGGGCAGACCGCTGGGGAGGCGCCGGCAGGGCAAGGCGCTCGGGTGGCGCCGGAAGGGCAAGGCGCTGGGGAGGCGCCGGCAGGGCAAGGCGCTTGAGCAGGCCTCTGGGGTTGGAGCGGGCTCACGGGCTGGAGCGGGCTCACGGGCTGGAGCGGACTCACGGGCTGGAGCGGGCTCTGGAGCGGACTCACAGGCTGGAGCGGGCTCTGGGAAAGCCTCCGGGCCTACAGCAGGCTCTGGGAAGGCCTCTGGTCCTGAAGCGGGCTCTGGGAAGGCCTCCGGGACTACAGGGATGGAGGAAGACTTCTTCCTCCTCTTCCTCCGTTTATGAGAGCGAGGAGGTGGCACTGTGCCTACCTCCTCTGTGGGTGCTGCAGTTTCTTCGGTCAGCTCTGGGGTGGCCTCCGGGCCTACAGCGGGCTCTGAAGAGGCCTCCTGGCCTACAGCGGGCTCTGGGATCACCAGACTTTCCGAGTCGGAGGAAGCCTTCCTTCTCCTCCTCCGCTTATGTCGGTGAGGCACTGGTGTGGAGATAGCTGCCTCTGAGGAAATAGCAGCATTAACGACCGCCTCTGGGGAGACTGCAGCATTCTTTCCCGGGCAAACAAGAAACTCCACAAAAGCCTCAAAGGTCAGTTGGTCCAGCCCTCTCATCCTCCACCAGTTGAGGGGCTCGTCAAGGGCATAATTAAATAGGTCCTTGAGAGCCGCGTCATTAAATCCCAGTCCCTCTGCAACACTGTGGAATTCCTGTGCAAACCTCCTCAAGTCATTCCCCCGTTGACGGAGGGAGCTCAAAGCTTTGAACTGGAGAATGTTGTCATAAAGAGGGCTGGAGAGGGTGGAAGCTGGTGGATGACACAAGTCCTTCTTCCGCTGAGTCCTCATTTTGGCTGGTTCGTTCTGTCAGGTTGGGTGGGTGGAAGAAGCGAGGACTCAGTATGCAGGAAGATAAGGGCTTTTATTAATAATAAAAAATAAAAACAAAAACACAACAGAAACAACCCCGTGGGGGAAAACAGACAAGAATAAAACTTGACTAGACTCGGACTTGACTTGACTTGACACACAAGGAAAAATACGACAAATTATGACAACGAACCAGCACAGGACTGCAAACACAAGGAGAATAAATAGGAGAGCAAATGAGGCAGGTAATGAGGGAGGACAGGTGGGGCAAATCAACCAATAATGAGGTAACAAGGTGGGCGGGTTCAAGACAATAGACATGAGAGCACATGGCACAAAGAAACACATGACAAGCCATGTGCTCACACCAAACAAAACAAAGACACAAGCACATGGCCAATGAAGACAAAATCACAAGCCATGTGCTTACACAAGACGAGACATGAACACGTGACTATGAAAACTCATAAGCCACGTGTTCACACAAAACAAGACAACATGAGAGCACGCAGCCCGTGAAACAGACTGCGTGCTGCACAAGACAACACCACATGAAAGCACGCGGCAGGTGGAAATAACCGCGTGCTACACAAAACATGGAGACAAGAGCGCACGGCAAGTGAAAGTACACATAAACCGTGCGCTCACAATAAAGACAGGACTGGGAGCGCAAGTGTCCTAATCCCGACACGAAACCGAAACCAAACTAGACACGAGTGCCGGGATCCGAACGCCACGCTCCCAACATGAAACAAGGCACGCAGACAAGAGAGCGCACAGCCCCGAGAACACTCGAGACCGTACGCTCACACAAAAACACGACAAGAACGGGAGTGTAAGAGCTCTGTCACAAACCCAAGAAATAAACAAGACTGAAGTGACAGAACCCTGACAAACAGTTGCTAAACCATTTTTCTCTAAATAATGAACAAAGAACTTTGTCATGAGTATACTCAAATCTATCATCATATAGTGAATAGTGAGTGAATAAATGAATGAATGAATGAATGAATGAATGCCCCAGTACACTCATAGCAAAGTTCTTTTACATTCTTCGTTTAGGGGTAAAAAGAGTCTCTTTCAATTAAAATTATATGTCAATTTCTATTATAAAGCAGCTCTCCAGTGTTTTTGTTTTCTCTCGCAGATGCCTGACCTCAATGGACTGGACAGAAGAAATTAACCGGAGAAGATTTCCACGTCAAAGAGGGCGGAGCCCCAGAACCACACCCAACTATTACATCATCGCCACAGACCAATAGTAGGGCAAAAGTGTGTAGCAGTCTGTTCGCAAACTGTTTTAAACTCCCGAAACGAACTCCAAACAAACTTTGTTTTGGCCTGATTTTGTTCAAAATGACATCTCACCAGTTCCTTCTTCAATTTCGCTTGAAGTATATCAGGGACATTAGTGAGCAGTTCCAGTTTCCACATGAAAAAAAGTGTAAAATACAGTCTCTTACTGTATGTTCTCTCATGCTGCTCAGAAGTTCATCCATGACGAAAGTAAAATGTACAGTTTCCTGTCCTTTCTTTTCATTGCTTTAAGTTGTTGTAGGAGTAATTCTCTTGGCTTCATTCTAGTGTTTTAGTGATTACAATGGAAAACGATGGAGATATATTGGATATTGACTGCACTGTGTGCACAAACAGATCCAGTTTTATTAATGTGGTCAATCCCAAAGATCGGATTTGTGTGAACAAAGCCTTAGCTATACAAGGATTCAAATATTCAGTACAAAGGATGACCAGATTTGTTCCGTTTCAGAATCAAGTGTGCTTTTTCCTCTCTAATCTAAGTTATCCGTTCCCTGCGACGTGCTCCTGGTCGAACCCCCGCTGGTCGGGCCTCCAGTCGTTCATGTGCTGGAACATTTGAACACATCTGTTGTGTGTTATGTGATGGATTATACTGACATCTGCCCCCATCTATCCCCCACCTGAACAGACAGCTTTCATTTGGCTGCACTCAAAGTCAAGACCACATTCAAAAAAGAAGAAAATGGATGGAAAATAGGAGAGAAGAGAGACATGGAGTGAGGCTGGTTTCACCTTACTGCAAAGATAATCTTATTATCAGTCTAAATCAGTCATTTATACAGACTTCGATTAAAATGGAAACAGAGATTCTGGTCAAAATATGTTCTTCTCTTAAGATAAATAAGATTTGTTTTCCTTCTGGTGATACTAATGTCTAGCCAATACCCATATCACTAAAGACTGACAGTCAGCAGAAAGGAAAACAACCAAAGTCATCCAATACTAACACTCAAATGGATAAAATATTCAAAAATAAAATATTTAATACATGTAGAGACAACTATAAGTACAGCATTTTGTTAGTTGATTCCCCTGAAAATATTACTTTGTTTGAGCAGCCCAAAATAGCAGCATTGTTGCAAACTTTCCATTTGTAAAAAAAAAAAGTACACTTCAGCATACACTTTGCAGTACTTATTATGGTAATAGTGTACTTTAAGTAAGGGATAATGTACATCCAGCTGGTTGTTATCGCGAAACGGTGAATAACTGACCTTGGAATGTCGCAAGTGACCAATCAGAATCAAGCATTTCAGAGAGTAGTGTAATAAAATAATATATTTAAGTGTGAACTGTAATGTTTTAGGATGATTAATTGCATGTTAATTGCAATTAAATTAAAACGTATTATAATTTAAATTTATGTTATATTTTAATATATTTAGATGATTATTTGTAATGATGAAGAATTTAGCATATTTAAAATATATTAACTTTAATGTAATTTATATAAATAATAAAACTATAGTTCAAATTAAAATCAAGTACATTAGGTGCTTTTGTATGCTAGTCAACACCAAAAAAGTGTACATCATGACAAAAGCATGACAAAAGAATTAAAAAATGATTGTATTTTAAGGTAAACCCTTTCAATTGACAGGATTACAAAACGCACTTGTGTGTTAAGAAACAGTAATGAAAGTGTACCCTTTCACTTAAGTGGCCTTTTATTTCATTAATATTAGATTGTCTGCAAGTACAGTTTTTTAAATTATATTTTTAATATTTAAAGTACACTTCAAACGCACATTCAATACAATTATGTGCACTTCTTTTTCAAAATGAAGTAGTGCGAGTTTTGGATGGGACTTTGATTGTCAACCAATGGCAAAAAACTCCTCAAGCCCCTCCATATGTGAACAATAAGCCATGTTTGTTTACCTTTATAAAACAAATATGTAAATTCATGTATTGTCAGCTATGATGTCCTGATGGAGTGTTTTTCACATTTCTGTCCATTCAGTTGAGGACACACACATATACACACACATACACACACACACACACACACACACACACACACACACACACACACACACACACACACACACACACACACACACACACACACAAACTAACACACACAAACTAACACACACACACACACACACACACACACACACACACACACACACACACACACACACACACACACACACACACACACACGGCCTGTGAGTCATCAATATGACAACACACTCCTGAGGGGAAGGGAGTGATGGAGTGAGAGCCAGAGATCTGGACTGAATCACGAGCTGGCAGTCTCCCCTGTGTTTTGTGAACTACCACAAACACTGCAGCAGGGGGTGAGTGCATGGAGATCAGTAGCTGTGACACAGGTTATCAGTGACTAATTTCCCTGAGACAAAGGGCTCTGGCATGATACACATGGGATTGTGGGATAAGATGATGGATGAATAAGTCAAACATCTGCTGATCCTGTTTACAAAAGATCTCAGCATAACAGTAAAATCATCTGAATGCAGGTTCACCTCACATTTAGGTAATTTGAAGTTTAGGCCAATTAGTGAGGTCTTAGTGGTGCTTTAAAGGGGATGAATGAAGGATTGCTGGATTTTAGTGTACTGACAGTGTGTTTTTCTAACAGTGAAATCATCATATACTTCATAGTGAAAAACTATAATTTTCATATTTTTCAATGATTCTCAAACGACTAGTTGGATGAATCAGTCTCTCTAAATCCTTCCTTTCCATGAGCCTACTCTGCTCTGATTGGCCAGACAGCCCTGTCTATTATGATTGGTCTACTGCTTACAGCGCGTGCGAAAACAAACACCTATTTCCATAACTGAACTTTAGCTCTGGAGGTTTCCTAAAGCTCAGCGATTACACACACCGCAAAGACAGTAACATTGGTGTTGATTTTACCATATCCATCTGAATGCAAGTCCAATGATGAAATATTGGAAGAACTAGCTACTCAACCGGAGCCTCCATAGCAAGCACAACTTGAGCAGGATGTTTCTCAGTGATACGCTACTCAGTTTGACATTCATCATGAGATGTTGCAACTTTAAAGGCTGATTTGTACTTCTGTGTCAGACCTACGCCAGAGCTGCTGCGCCGTAGGCTATGCGTCTGTTTTCATTTATACTTCTGCGTTGTTGTCCGCGTCAATGTGCATTCAGACTACTAGGAGGCAGTGTCCACGGTCATGTTGAGTATCAAGGCAAAAGCCAAAGAAGAAGCAGCTTGTCATGTACATTGTCAGAGAAGCTTACAACTAGAAGCGGCAAATAGGCAATGACTTTTGTTGCAGTTTGACTGCATGTGTCCACTGAAACAGAGCGTTTTTTCATTCCTTTTTAAGTTGAACTCGGTATAAAATATATACATCAATACGTAATCATACATTACAGTTTTTTACAGACGCTAGGACACATTTCTCAATACTTAGGTCACTTTTGCAAAACTCTTCACACAGTTCTCCTAACCAACTTTCAGCTTGGCAAAGCAGTTCATTTCACATTCAAAATGCACTAAATCTACCAAAACACTGTATTCAGGTCTCAAATCAACTCATTCTTTCAGAACACTAGCAAAGGTTGACAGCCGACAAACACACTCTGTCACCCACAAAACAATGACCTAAAAAACACTAACAACATGTAGCATTATACAATGTTTTCTTGTGTAAAACAAGGACACATCTCTGTTTATAATTCACTGCAATATATGTTACTGGAATGAATCAGACGTGATGCAGAATTCGTCAATATTTTATGTCGTTTATTTATTTTTATAATTTTTTATAATTCCAAAATACAAGAATTTGTATACACACCATCCACTGATACAGATACAATTCAATTGTTTTTATAGCATTTAATTTTAAGATTTAAAATATATTTCATTAAAATATTACTGTAGGAATGCAGCAAATTGCTGTCTTATTCAGTTTTGTATTATGTTACTGTTTTGAACACAAGTTTAACAGTTTTGAAAACAGTATGTAAGCGTGTGCAAATTGGCCTGTACGTACACAGAGTTTTGGCAGTTGTTGTGTCTGAGTGAGAAAAGAATTCATGAAATTTGAGAGATGTAGTCAATGAATGCATTTTGTGCCAAAGCAATGATAAATGATCCTCAGTTTAGCCCACATAGACTTCTGTTGTGCTCACTGTGTGAAGAGTTTTGCAAAAGTGACCTAAGTATTGAAAAATGTGTCCTAGCGTCTGTAAAAAACTGTAAGGTTGTGTGAACTTCACGGAAATGAGATTCAAATTACAAATTTACATTTACATTTATGCATTTGGCAGACGCTTTTATCCAAAGCGACTTACATTGCATTATACTATACATTTGTATCCGAGTATGTGCAATCCCTGGGATCGAACCCATGACCTTGGCATTGCTAGTGCCATGCTCTAACCACTGAGCTACAGGAAAGCTCATTTAAATGGCTCATTTAAGCAGTTCAGAGTCTACTCTTTCTTTTGAGAGACAATATCTTTATTTATGATGCACTTTCAGCTTTATTTTACAAAATTTACAATGCTGTCTCCATTGCCAGTATACGCAATCTTTCAAAAACTCTCTGAGAAGTTATATCTCTAAGTTCATCTTCTTTACTGCATTGCTGCTACAGCTATGAATTCATTCTCAGGACCTTGTGCAACGTTCCCTAAAAGTTCTCTAAAGAACTTTTTTTCCGAATCTTTACAGAACATTCGGGATGCTCCTAAAACGTCCTCTTTTGGTAATGAAAGTGCTGCAGTTCAAGGTTGCTTATGACTTTAGGCGTTCCATTTTGGTTATTTTATGGTCACATAAGAACGTTACAAATAGGATATTTGGGACATTAACAGAACATTCCCACACGGTCCTCTGTTGGTCATTTAATAACGTTCCCGATATGAGTTTAGGGGGATGTTCTATTTTGGTTATTTTATGGTCGAGAACGTTACAAAGAGGACATTTGGGAAGTTATCAGAATGTCCTATAGTAATAGTCCCCTAAACATTCCCAGGACGTCCTGAATGTTCCTTGAAGGTCCACCAAATAATGTCCCCCAATCCTTAAAAGAACACATCGTTACCAGGTGACAGGATAGATGTTGATGTTTTATAGAAAATAGTTTGAAGTCACTGTTATGGAGGTGAGTGTTTGTTTTAGATGGGCTCTTGATTCTTGACATTTTAAAATTAGATTTTCTCTGGCTGCTTTAACTGAGTTTCCAAAACATGCTTGTTTGCGAGAGAACTTCTGATCAGATGAATTTGGTTGTTAATGATAATGATTCAATTATCATGGAGAGTCCTGATTCACTGATCTTTTCCAGAGGCTAAACTCTGAGTGTGTTAACTGTTAGTTTTGCATTAATTAACTTTTAGTTCCCTTTCGTGGGAACTATCGACGCTACGTCAGTGACGTGATGGGAATCCTCTGCATTTTTGTGTTCGTGAAGCACTATTGTATCCAACCAATGAGAGAACGTGACGTCAGAGGCGGGCGACGTCGCGGACCGGAACCTATAAAGCATGCCCAGAAACAAAGAACGCTAGCTGCCGAGGCACAGCGAAGGCTGCACTCGTGGGGTTCACAAATGGATCTAGCAGAGGGGGGAGAGACGGGCTCTGCCTTATCGCTTCCCTTACCTGCTAGATCTAGTGTCTCTCCTTTGGTGGTGGAAGCACGCGCTGCGGTTTCTTCCCCGCAAAGGGAGGCACCGACACTGAATATATCTTCCTCCGAGGAGGTTGATGTTGAAGGTGTCTAGGGTGGTGATGAGGGACCATCATCCTCATCTCCAGCCCATGAGGAGCTTATGACCCGGGCAGTAGAACAAATGAAAATAAGCTGGCCCGCGGAGGAGAGCGTTCCAAAAATAAAAAGCAAGTTAGATGAACGCTTCCTCCCAGCTAGGTCACTACCCCAGCGTCGGGGACTGCCGTTCTTTCCCGACCTCCACACCGAGGTGTCGAGGTCGTGGAATAGACCCGTGCAGTACCGTGTCTTCAGCCCACAAACGACAATGTACAGTAATATCACGGGGCTGAAGCAACACGGTTATGGGGCGATGCCTCGGGTTGAGGAGACGCTTGCGAGCTATCTCTCGCCCGAGTCTGCATCGTCCCTGAAATCCCCGACGTTGCCCACCAAACCACTAAAACAAACATCGAGTCTGGTGGGCAAGGCTTATTCAGCAGCGGGTCAGGCTGCGGCATGTCTGCACACAATGTCTATACTGCAGGCATACCAAGCTGATCTGCTGGGGGAGATTGAGGAGACTGGGGAAGCTACTTTTGAAACGATTCAAGAGTTGAGAAAAGCCGCAGATTTAGCTCTCCGTGCCACCAAGGAGACGGCCAAGTCAGTAGACCTCTATGGCAGCCCTGGTGGCCACGCTGAGACATCTGTGGCTCAATCTCGCAGATATTAAGGATAAGGACAAACATATCCTTATGCGCCGCTTTCCTCCGAGGGCCTGTTCGGTGACGCAGTTGCTACTGTCGTCGACAGGTTCGAGGAGGTGAAAAAACAGAAAGCGGCGTTCCAAAGATTCCTTCCCCGGAAATCTCATCCCCCTGAGGCTGCTGGGCGGGAGCAGCCTCAGCCGATAGCCGGCTCCGCGGGATACAGGTCCCAGCAGAAAGCTTGTGTGGCCGCCCGTGCTCCCCCGCGGAAAGCTTGGGGACCGGTGCGCGCTGTACAGCAGAAGCCTTCTGGGGGTAGGGCGGATCTGAGGACCGTCATTATTTCCCGGAAGGCTTCCCAAAAGAAATCCTGACGGTCATGGGTCAGGGTTTCTGAGGGCAGTCCCCTCCGAAGGGGTTCGACGATTAACATCTATCGTTCCCCATCGGTGCCCTCAGGGGGCTGTTCTGCCAACCCTGCCACCCAGTGTGCGACAGGGCGCAGCAGTCCCCGTCGATCCTTCGAGGAGGGTCGGCCAGCACATGATTCGCTTATCTGCCGGTGCACCGTGCCAGATAAACGAGTCAAGTGCTCAAAAAACACCAGAGACCAGTCTCGAGAGGCTGGTTCCCTTAGTAGAATTTTTGGGGGAATGGAAACTTCTTCCGAATATTACGAAATGGGTGCTGCTCATGGTAGAACAGGGTTACAGAATTCAGTTCGGTTCTCGTCCGCCCAGGTTCAGTGGAGTGATTCACACAGGGGTAGCTCCAGAGCAGTCTCTGGTAATGGAACAGGAGGTTACGACGCTTTTGCAAAAAGGGGCTATAGAACGGGTTCCCTCTCCCAGCAAAATGTCGGGCTTTTACAGCCGCTACTTCATTGTTCCAAAGAAGGATGGGGGGTTGCGTCCGATCATAGATCTTCGTATACTAAATCGATCTGTAAAGAATTTGAAGTTCAAGATGCTTACACTCAAACAGATTATTCCACAGATCAGATCCGAGGACTGGTTTGTGGCGATAGATCTAAAGGACGCATATTTTCACATTTCCATCCATCTTTCTCACAGGAAGTTCCTCAGGTTTGCTTTCGGGGGCGAAGCATACCAATACAAGGTTCTTCCCTTCGGCCTATCACTATCACCCCGCACGTTCACGAAGTGCGTGGATGCAGCCTTGGCTCCGCTGAGACTCCAGGGCATCCGCGTGCTGAACTATATCGACGATTGGTTGATTTTAGCTCAAACAGAACGTCTGGCAGCTCAACATCGAGATGTTGTGTTGTCGCACATGAAGAAGCTTGGGCTGAGGCTCAACGCCAAGAAAAGTGTGCTGGTTCCGAGTCAGGTTGCCAACTATCTTGGGGTAATCTGGGATTCCATCACGATGCGGGCGCAATTGACTCCCGCTCGTGTGACTTCCATTCTCGGGGCCGTGAATGGGGTGAAGTTAGGCCGGTCACTCACTGTAAAACAGTTTCAGAGACTGTTGGGTCTGATGGCAGCTGCGTCCAACGTTGTTACTTTTGGCCTTCTGCACATGAGACCCTTACAGTGGTGGCTCAGGACCAAGGGGTTTTCTCCGAGGGGAAATCCTTTTCGCATGATCAAAGTCACGCGGCGGTGCCTTCGTGCTCTGGTCATGTGGAAAAAGCCTTGGTTCCTGTCCCAGGGACCCGTGTTGGGAACTTCATGTCGTCGCGTAATGCTTACGACAGATGCGTCCCTCCCGGGCTGGGGAGCGATCATGAGTGGTCGCTCAGCTCAAGGTCACTGGGAGGTACACCAGTTCTCCTGGCACATAAATCGGCTGGAGATGCTGGCAGTGTTTCAGGCTCTGAAGCACTTCCTCCCCGACCTGAGGGGCCACCATGTGTTGGTTCAGACAGACAACACTACGGTGGTCTCCTACATAAATCACCAAGGGGGACTGCGGTCTCGGCCACTATGCAAACTGGTCAGTCACATCCTCCTGTGGACCCAGGGGAAATTACTCTCGCTAAAGGCGGCGTATATTCCGGGGTATTTGAATATGGGGGCGGACGCTCTGTCGAGGCAGAGCGCGAGTCCGGGGGAATGGAAGCTTCACTCAGAGGTAGTGGAGCTCATATGGAAAACATTCGGTCGAGCGGAAGTCGATCTCTTTGCCACAGAGGAGTCAACTCAATGCCCTCTGTGGTACTCTCTGAGGCACCCAGCTCCTCTGGGGTTGGACGCCATGATACAGATGTGGCCGAGGCGACGTCTGTATGCTTTTCCCCCAGTCTCTCTGCCCCCAGGGAGTTCTGGACAAAGTCCGTCAGGAAGGGGTATACCTGATATTGGTGGCTCCTTTCTGGCCAACAAGAATATGGTTTGCGGACCTAGTATCACTTCTTCACGGCTCTCCTCTGGAGCTTCCAGTCAGACAGGATCTCCTGTCCCAAGCGGGCGGCATGATTTCACATCCCCGTCCAGAAATGTGGAAACTGTGGGCCTGGCCCCTGAGGGGGCAAGGCTCATAGAATCTGACCATCCTTCAGTCCAGAGCTCCATCTACAAGGAAGCTTTATATGTATAAGTGGAAGGTTTTCGCTACATGGTGTAGCCATCATAGGGTGGACCCGGTCCACTCATCTGTCAGCTATGTGCTTCAATTCCTCCAAGAAAAGCTTTCAGAAGGCTTAACTCACTCCACATTAAAAGTGTATGTGGCTGCTATTTCAGCCTATCATGTTCCTATGGGTGGTGTCTCGGTAGGTCGAGACCCCTTAGTTGTTCGCTTCCTTCGTGGCGCACTGAGGCTGAGGCCTTCAGTACGCCCAAAATCTCTGACCTGGGACTTAGCCATTGTGTTACAAGGGTTGGCTGAGGCGCCCTTTGAACCTTTGGAAGATGTGTCAGATAAAATGCTCACATTGAAGACTGTGTTTTTACTGGCCATCTCATCCTTGAAAAGGATAGGTGACCTTCAAGCTCTTTCGGTTTCACCATCATGTTTAGAGTTTGCACCAGGCATGGTTAAGGCCTTTCTACATACAAGGCCTGGTTACATTCCTAAGGTCCCCACTAGGGTCCCAGGTCCTATCGTTTTGGAGGCTTTTTATCCCCCTCCATTTACTAATCCGGATCAGGAAAAACTTAATCTGCTGTGTCCTGTGAGGGCATTGGACGCTTATGTTCACAGAGCTGCCCTGTGGAGAAAATCAGACCAACTATTTGTATGTTATGGGTCCCCGAGTCGAGGGGGCCCAGCGTCTAAGCAGAGGATGAGTAAATGGGTGGTTGAGGCCATCTCATTGTCGTATAAAGCCCTGGGGCGTCCATGCCCCTTGGATGTTAGGGCACACTCAACTAGAGGTATGGCTGCTTCAAGAGCTCACATGTCAGGAGTTTCCTTGGCGGATATTTGTGGCGCTGCTGGATGGTCATCCCAGCACACCTTCATCAGATTTTATAATCTTAATGTGAGTAGTACTCCGGGTGCTTTGGTGTTACAAGATAGCAGCCAGGCACTCGGAGGCACGGCGTAGTGGGGACAGCGTTCCCATCACGTCACTGACGTAGCGTCGATAGTTCCCACGAAAGGGAACGTCTTGGGTTACGAGTGTAACCCTTGTTCCCTGAGTAAGGGAACGAGACGCTACGTCACGTTGCCGTACCTCCAGCATGCCTGGAGCGCTTACTTCAGACATATCACAGAAGCTAGCGTTCTTTGTTTCTGGGCATGCTTTATAGGTTCCGGTCCGCGACGTCGCCCGCCTCTGACGTCACGTTCTCTCATTGGTTGGATACAATAGTGCTTCACGAACACAAAAATGCAGAGGATTCCCATCACGTCACTGACGTAGCGTCTCGTTCCCTTACTCAGGGAACAAGGGTTACACTCGTAACCCAAGACGTTTTGTCTTTTTTTATGGGTTTTCTTTTTTCAAATGTATAATATAGACAGAATTTTGAGTAGTGTCTTTTAGACTCACACAGACATCATGAATAAGCGTATGAACCTCAACAATGGTGACAATAAACAAAAATCATTTTTTGTGACTTTAGTAGCTTGTTTTGTGATGCTCAGAGTTAATCTGCTTATCTGAAAATTTAGTCACCATTGTTGATGTTCATTTGCTGAATCTTGATGTCTGTGTGAGTCTACATGATCCTGTCTGAATAATTTCTGCATTAATGACTTAAAAACTTTCAAAATATCAAAGCAAGACAAGATTTTATGCAATAATATAGGGCTACAACAACAAGAAAAATACAATATTCAGAGATCAGTAAATAAGGCCACTATATGATGATGACATCATCATCAATAAGCAACCAAAAAAATTTGATCAGATTTTGTTTTTCCTCACAACTTTTATTGTAACAAATGTGCTTTAGAAACACACAGTTACAACAATTAGAAAAAAAAACTAAAGTTAAAATGTCATGGGTCAGGAGCCCAACTAAAGCAAGCATTTCCCTCCATAACGGTGACTTCAAACTTTATCATTTTTAATAAAACATCAACACCTCATTAAGAAGTTTTGTATGAAAGAAATAAAGTCATACTAGTTTGTAATAACTGAAGATGCTGAGATCTAGAGAGATCTGTTAGTGTTTAATGTTCTGTTATCTGAGTTTTGTGAGGTCACCATTGTGCTGGAGAGTAAAGCCTGTGCTTCAGTCAGTGATGAGCTGAAAGACACAGATGTTGAGTTGCATGTTGCTTTATTTAAAGACAGTAACTGTGTAGCTGCTGATGCAGTGATACAGTAGTTACATAAGCTCATGCATGTGCTGTTGTCAGCTAATGCTAAATACTGCAAGATATTTTTCTTTTTTACAGAAAAGGTAATAATAATCCAGGAAATACCTGTAGAGTGGATTTTTTGTAAGATAAAGAATTTTTTTTTGTTTGTTTGAACAGCCACTGTTGTTAATCAATTAAGCTCTAATTTTCAATTACATTTTTTGACAAGGGCAGCAGGAATGTTCTGAGAATATTTTCAAATAAATTATGGTTCCCTAAATGTTCAGAGAACGTCCTGAATGTTCTGTGAAGGTCTGCCAAATAATGTACCCTCCTCAAATAAATTATGGTTACCTAAACGTTCAGAGAACGTCCTGAATGTTCTGTGAAGGTCCGCCAAATAACGTCCCCCATCCCTTAAAAGAACTTCACATCGTGACCATCTCTGAAAGTACTGGGAATGTTACTAGACAAGTCAAGTCAAGTCATGTCACCTTCATTTATATAGCGCTTTTTACAATGCAGATTGTGTCAAAGCAGCTTTACATTGATAACTGGTACATAATTTGGCTGCACAGCAACTGTTAAATAATAGTGTCAATGCAGGCAGATCAGAAGCACTGTTGAATAAATGTCAATAATACTATTGAATATCAAATGTCAAGTGTCCCCAACTAAGCAAGCCAAAGGCGACAGCGGCAAGGAACCCAAACTCCATCAGGTGACATCAGGTGGCAAACAAGTGGCAAATAGGTGTTAAAATGGAGAAAAAAAAAAAAAAAACATTGGGAGAAACCAGGCTTAGTCGGGGGCCCAGTTCTCCTCTTAACATCAACATCCTTAACACCAGTGGGGACGTTCTGAGAATGTTCTGGGAACTTAAAATTTCTAAGGGGTCAAAATGTTGACAAAACAATAAAAAGATTAAGTATACACCACTATTGTGATATTGTTCAGCCTAAACTGAGTCAGACTTGTAACCCGAAGGTCGCGGCTCAAGGGTCAATGGGTGAAATGCAGAGTACGAATTCTGAGTATGGGACACCATACTGTTACGTGTGGTTGTAGGGACAAGCACAACGACGATGAAGATGACGAATATAACAATACTTTAATTCCAAACAGAGAGTGACAGCATACACACGTGTTGATACAAACGAGAACGGACGAAGAGTAAGGGCAAACACAGGATATAAATACAATAGACTAAACAAAGGAACTAAACAAGGTGATGGGATAATGAACGAGACACAGGTGGATCAAATGAACTAATCAGACAGACTGGGGAAAAACTAGGTCACAGGACACAGTACATGTAACATATACAGGGGGGGGGGGGGGGGGGCGGGGGCTCTGGAGGAGGGCGAAGGGCAAAGGAAAAAACAAACAAGAGTCCATAGAAAACAAAAATAGTCCAGGGGGGAGTGGAGGGTGGGAGGAGCCAAGGGGAAGCCTGGAGCAGGAGGAGCCAGATGTTGGTCCAGAGACCAACCATGATGAGGCCCCAGGGTGGAGTCGAGGACAGGAAGAACCATCGTGGGGAGATGAGAGGCGCCACCCTGGGGACGGCCGATGGAGAAGCCACCGATGATGGTGATCCAGGTGGAGTTGGAATGCCGGAGAGCCCAACCGACACTGCTGGATCTGGAGACCGAGCTGGAGCCGGGACGACGAGCATCCGAGGTGGAATCCGGGAACCTGAAGACTGAGATGGAGGCGGTGCGACCGAGGACGAAGGAGGAGACGGGGGGAAGGAGGAGCCAGGCGAAACCGTAGGTGTAGGCTGGACGATGTCTGACCAAGTCGGAGCCTGTGGGATGAGGGAGCCCGGTGGAGTCTTGAGGCTGAGGGTATCCGGTGGAGCCGAGGGAGGGAGGAGCCACGGCGAAGGCGAAGCGTCGACAGGCCGCGGTGGAGTGTTGGACTTGAAGGCTGGAGGCGGAGCCAGGAGAACCTCAGTCCACGGTGACACTGGTGGCCTGAAGCGTCGAGTCGGATCCATGCGTTTACGTGATGGAGTTGATGAGAGGCTGAAGGGTACCAGGGGAAGCAGAGATGAGATGGTTTGAGGAGGCGGGAGGGGGAGGTTGGGAGGGAACACAGGGCTGGACAGAACCAGCAGGGGCACGGACAGTTCTGAGCTGGACGGGACCAGCGGGGAGACGGACAGTTCTGAGCTGGACGGGACCAGCGGGGAGACAGACAGTTCTGAGCTGGACGGGACCAGCGGGGAGACAGACAGTTCTGAGCTGGACGGGACCAGCGGGGAGACAGACAGTTCTGAGCTGGACGGGACCAGCGGGGAGACAGACAGTTCTGAGCTGGACGGGACCAGCGGGGAGACAGACAGTTCTGAGCTGGACGGGACCAGCGGGGAGACAGACAGTTCTGAGCTGGACGGGACCAGCGGGGAGACAGACAGTTCTGAGCTGGACGGGACCAGCGGGGAGACAGACAGTTCTGAGCTGGACGGGACCAGCGGGGAAACAAGACAAGGGGAATTTACCTCAAACACATCCAATAAATCCAGAAACGTTCCTGTAGACATGACGATGCCATCCGCCGTGTTGATGTGGTCGGGGCTCTCTTCCCAGCCCTCGAACTCCACTAACACTCCCTCGACAGCACACGATGTAGCGGACTCACGCACCTGGTCAGACACACCTAGCGGTTCACATCCCGGGGTGACGACTCCTTCCGTCCTCTCTTCAGGTTCGGTCTCAATCGTCCCGGCAGGTTGATCTCCGCGGTCTGTGGTGGGCTCTCGTTTCTCCGTCGTGCACGTCGATGGCGGATGGTTGGTCTCTGGATGTGGAGTGGTGCTGGTGTCGTCCTCAGCAGGGCCGATGGTGAACGGAGAGTTGTTGTTTACCAGCACCCACTCCACGTATGCGGCGAAATCCTCAGTTGGACCGCCCGCTGGAATGCGTGCCTTGGACCGCTCGCTCAGGCCGGTATGATAGTAAATACAGAGCGAGCGGTCCGGGATGTGAGTCAGGCACGCAAGCTGGAGAAAGTCACTGGTGTGCTGTTCCAGCGAGCGGTCTCCCTGCTCCAGGCAGAGGAGCTGGACTGCGGGTAGAGCCATGAAGGAAAAACAAAAAATAAAAACTGAAGTAAAACACCGACAAAGAAAAAACTGTTTTGGTCCGTTCTTCTGTTACGTGTGGTTGTAGGGACAAGCACAACGACGATGAAGATGACGAATATAACAATACTTTAATTCCAAACAGAGAGAGACAGCATACACACGTGTTGATACAAACGAGAACGGACGAAGAGTAAGGGCAAACACAGGATATAAATACAAGAGACTAAACAAAGGAACTAAACAAGGTGATGGGATAATGAACGAGACACAGGTGGATCAAATGAACTAATCAGACAGACTGGGGAAAAACTAGGTCACAGGACACAGTACATGTAACACATACTTGGCTACACCTCACGTAGATAGATCCAGCACTTTTATTTTCAACTTTTATTTGACCCCATGCTGACAGTTAGCAACTGGTCTGTAAATAAGCCTGAATGGGTCAAACTGGTGGATATATCAGAGGCCCTGTTTACACCTGGTATTAGGAGTTAACAAGAGGTAATCAAATCACATATTACAATTTTCACTTGTCATTTTTCCATCAATATAACTCAAAATTACTTGAAATAACAAGTGAGCTGTTTTTTATGGGACACACATGATGACTAATGATCTGAAAAGAAAGAGACTATTAATAATCATATCTGTACAAGAGACACGACAACAATCCCTGAAACTATCCCCTGTGAAGGCCTCATCTACATGATAGCCAATGGCACAGATCCTCAACAAAACCATTTCCATACCGGCATGATGAATCTGATCTTCAACTAGAGAGAACTGGATTAAATATTTTGACTATTCCAATCCCAATCAGACTTATGACCCGTAACGCTGCCTGAATCATAATAATGCACTGTTTGTTGTTGGCCCCGACTGAGCCTGGTTTCTCCCAAGGTTTTTTTTCTCCATTTTTGTCACCTGATGGAGTTTGGGTTTGGGTTAGTTGGGGACACTTGATATTCAACAATGGTGTTGATCTGCCTGCATTGACACCATTGTATGAGCACTGAACTGAGCTAGACAATGACATCACTGTTTTCTCCAGAGCTGCTGTATAGAAAAATGAACTAAAAATGACTAATGACTTTACAATGGCATGAATTACTACCGAACTTACTTAAGCTGGACAATGACACAATTTTCTTCTAGAGCTGCTGTGCAGCCAAAATTATTTTCCTGTTATCATTGTAAAGCTGCTTTGACACAATCTGCATAGTAAAAAGGGCAATATAAATAAAGGTGACTTGACTTGATTGTTATTGTTTATTGTTCTGAGGATTAATGGATTAATGATTAATAAATTGTTCTTAGAGAATTCCAAACTGCTCCAAACTTTCATTTCGTGGACTAAAAGCTTTCTTCAATTTAGTGTTGAAGATTAATGTTTTCTGAATGCCACCCCACAGAGAAGAGGGCTCCTCATCCTCCTCCTCCAGATCAGAAAAACCGGGACATATTTGCTTCAAGAAGAGAGCTGACTCTTTGCCCTTGTCAGGCTGCATTGACTGCTCCCTGGCAGAAACCTTGTGGGAGACTTTACACTTCATCATCTTTGACAGCGAAGAAAAGCTGATATTTCAACATGAGATGAGGGTGTGATAAAAATTTTATCAGGTGATAATTAAAAGTATTAGAAGGACCAACAGATCAAATATCCAAATAATATTTTAGTTTTTAATAATATTTTAGTTTTATTTAATTTTTCCTATAACTAAAACCTTGCAATTATCATTGCCACTTCTAAATACAAAATATATAATTTTTGAATAAATATATATATTACGAATTATATATATTATATGAATTTCATGTCATAGGATGTCATAGGTCAATATTTAATGAGTGTGAAGATGATTTGTAAAGTATTTATAATACACTGTAAGAGTATTTGGGCCCTATTTTAACGATCTAAACGCAAAGTGTAAAGTGCACGGCGCAGGTGCACTCAGGGCATGTCCAAATCCACTTTTGCTATTTTAACGACGGAAAAATGGTCCGTGCACCGGGGCGCATTTTTGAAATGGGTTGTCCCTATTCTCTTAATGAGTAACGTTCAATAAGCCAATCAGAGTGTCATCTCCCATTCCCTTTAAGAGCGAGATGCGCTCGCGCCATGGCGGATTGCTATTTACATGGCGGAATTTGTTGGCGGAAAAGCTGAACGCTTTTCAAGCAAAGAAACCGATCTGCTCGTACGTGAAGTTAAAGCGGGCTTGCAAATGCAGACTTTCAAATAGCTACGCGCGATGAGTCAGTTAATATATTTGTGTGTGTACTGGCACGATTGTTCAATTAATTAGCCAATTTTGCTCATCATTATAAGTAGTAATAGGCTGAATTGAAAGTAGGTAGCCTAATTCTGATACATGCAATGACTATTCATCATTACATTTTTATATTTATGTAGCCTACACAATAATATTCTTTTACACTGTAATCCTTTTGTTTTTAATATTTGGCACGTTTGTGTGATGCGCATCCCTGTGTGTAATAAGCAAAGTCAACGCGCACTGTGGACTCGCCCAGAGGCGCAGTTTTTTACCAATGCACTCTAACAAAAAAATATTGCGCCATTGACTTTAGACCAGGTTTGAGTTGGTCTATGGCGCAGTCTATTTTCAGCTCCTTAAAATAGCAATGTGCCGGCAAAGCGCCTGAACACACCTCTTTTTTAGACCAGCACGGCCATGGGCTCACTAACTGGCGCAAATGCATTTACTAATTTAAGGACGTGGCGCTGAACGGGAAAACGCGAACGGCGCCGGACGCAAACTAGCAAACACACTTGCGCTGCGCCTTGGGTCGCATTGCACCGGGTGTATTATAGGGCCCTATATCTTATAGTGTTTTTTTATATATATTTTAATCTTTGTTTTCAGTGCACTACAAATGAACTGGATCTTTATTTTGTCAATAAAACTGACAGAAACAGATCCAAGCCCTAAGAGGTTTATTTTCCTGTAATGCTGGCAAAACCACACAGCAACTGAGGGTTAAACTCTTAACCATTAATAGAGTCTCTCCCTCTCTCTCTCTGACTGTAGGCTGTTTACTAGTAAGTTTACCAGTAAGCTAGAATATTCAATACCTCTTTTTAAACAACAAAAATAAATTGCAAAAAAAAATTTCTGTCATTACTGTGACAGAAAGTATTCTTTGATCATGTCTAAATATATATCCAAATGCAATACCTGATGAAATGAAGTCATTTCTGAAACACTGTTCTCAGCAACAAGAGTTTGATTTACCCAATGCTACCATCTAGTGGTTATACTATGCATTACATTTGATGTTTTTTTATTTCTTTCAACCAGATAGCACTAATCTGCTGCTTACACATCTTGCATTAATAAAAAACAGAAATTGTCTGGCATGATGAGAACAATTTATGTACTGAGTTTGGTGACTGTAGGTGAAACTAACCCCTCACTTTTGTCAAAAGGTTGCGCTACAAAGCTCCATCTCCACGTGCATTTCTAAGCTTTGCCAGTGTCTACTGGCCGACAACTCTGATGTGCAGTGATGAGAATATACTTTTTTTCAGTAACGAGTAATCAAACTAATTACTTTTTCTCCCGTTACAACGCCGTTAGCGTTACTGACAAAAAAAAATGCAGCGTTACTATAATTGAGCTCACTGAAGCGGTTTTCATCCGAGTAAGCTCTCTCTCAGCCATAGGACCTGCAAAGTTTTTTTCTCTGGTGTGTGCTGCGGTTAGTCATACACAAATATAATTTTAAACTGATAATAATGTATAATGCGCTGTGTGTGTGTCTGTCAGAGCATGCGCGCGAAGCACGAGCTCAAACCAGAATACCCTTTTTGATGCTTGATCGAAAATATGTGAAATGAGTTTTTCTAGTCGACTAGTAGTTGTTCATTTAAGCTATTAGTTGACTAATCACATTTATATTAATTTAATTTCTTAAATACTGGAGAGAATAAACCATAATAAAGGAGCGTTTACATAATATATGCTATATAGCACTCAAGGGCACGCATAATTGCCATAAAGAACCAGCAAAAGTAATGATTATGAGTGTGACAAAAACAGCAAGGACACATTTTAATTGTTTATTAATAAAGTAATGTTTTCTGAATCAGTGTCGGCTGCAAAGATGAAGTTGACATTGCTGATTCTCATTGCTGATCATCTGCTCATATGGACGCGCCTAGAGAGATAACGCACATTTCATTCGGATTAGGCTATATAATCAGAGTAGCCTCTTTCTTTTCGTGTTTAATTACTTAATTTTCGTTAAAGTAGATATTTCAAGCATTCTATAGATATATTTCTCATGTCTGCGAGGCAAGCAGCCTCTGAGTTTCAGTTCATTTAGCAGACGCGCTCCAGTTCACGCGCCAGTGATCGCGCCCGCGCCTCCATGTCATGATTTTATTGTCTGTTATATTTGCTTGTTGTATATTAAATCCCAGCAGTTGGTTGATGAAACATTGATTAAAATTAAGATACAATTTTTACAAAATGAAATTCACTTTAAAGAGAGGCTTTCTGTAAAACAAAAATTAATGAAGTGTTTAAAATCATGTCTGACCCACTCCATGTCTCCCGATATATTTGCGCATCTTATGATGCATCTTACTCACGCTGTTAACTTTGCATAATCGAATAAATGGATTTAAAACATAACATAGGACTATTTAAACATAAATATGAAACTACTTTTTCTTTAATGGCTACCAACACAGTACATAGAAATTTCATGTCGTGAGCAAGAGCGGATCATGAGTCAGGAGTTGCATCAAGAATAATTTATTCTTAGACTTATATGTAATATTGGGGGCATTCAATTTATTTGGCATATTTTTATTTTTTATATATATATATATATATATATATATATATATATATATATATATATATATATATATATATTTTTTTTTTTATTTTTTTTTTTTAAAGTAACACAACAGTTACTTTCCCTGGTAATTAGTTACTTTTATAATGATGTAACTCAGTTACTAACTCCGTTACTATTTGTGAGAAGTAACTAGTAACTATAACTAATTACTTTTTTAAAGTAACGTGCCCAACACTGCTGATGTGTGTGTCTTGTTTCATGTAATTTGAAGCTTGCTAAGAGCCTCAAAAACACCCAAAAAGATTATTAAAGTTTTATGCATTGCCATGGCAACAGTATTTAAGATATCAAAAATAATAATAATCCTTTCAAAAGTTTTTTTTTTTTATAAAAATGTATTTTTTATTCAGCAAGGGCACATTAAACTGATCGAAAATGATAGTAAAGGCATTTATAATGTTACAAAAGATTTCTATTTCTAATAAATACTTAAAAAAAAAAAAAAAAAAAAAACTTTCTGTTTATCAACAGAAACCTGTATCAGGGTTTCCACAACAGCAAAACCATTTGCAACTGTGATAAATAATAATAATAATGAATAATAATAATAATAATAATAAAAACTGCCCTGTCCAAATAAAATCAAGATCTGAACATTCAGTTAATAAGATCATTACTACAAAATGACTTTACTGTAATCATATATATTTTTTTTTTTTAGTTCTCTCTCAATTCCACCATCCTTTTTTTTTTTGGTCTCTTACACTCTAAGAAAAGTCTGTAAAAATAGGGCCCAATTTACTGTTAATATGAAGGAATTTTCCGTATTCATTTTTCACGTGTTTTACAAGTATTTTGAATTACGCATTGCATTGTGTTTACACATTCCATTTTCCTACAGATTTTTCCTATCAGTGTATAAATAATACAAAAAGATTAATGGGAAAGTGCAAGGAAGCCGCAGGAACAAAACATTCCAGAATATAATTTTGTCACTAATGTAATAGGAGCTGCTGTGGATGGGCTGAAAATGCAGCAGGAAGCACAGAACGGAGAATCCCAAGGGTCAAATCATTGCTGCGCTTGTCTGCCTGTGATTTAGCCACAGCTCAGCTTTGATCGCACGTGGACTTCTGCCCACAGCGGGTGACGCTCTTCACAGGCACTGGAATCTAAGTCATTTGCCAGCCTATAAATTATGATAGAAGGAACACAAAGCATCAAGTGCACTTCAACACTCTAAGGTGAACTGGATGCCTTTTTCACACCAGTATGCCTGAAACCAGACACACAGAAAAGGCCTTCAGTAATGGATCATTCTGGACCTCTACAATGTGGCAGTTGAGAAATCGTACAATAATTCGATCATAGCAGAAATGAATATTCATGAACTAATGTTCCCTCCATTCACAGAAAAATCTCATGTGCATGCAGTGTTCACTGCCACATTCTTTGCCAGGACATTCAATAAAAAGTAAAAAGCATCTAATGCAGAGAAGTTATTTTAGGAAATATATACTTTATATACTGGTCAGCGTTAATGCATGCACTTAATATGTTTAAAGTTGTGATCCAACAAAAGTAGCAATAGATCCTTTTTTCCGTACTGTGACGTACATCCCAGTAAAATGGAAAACGGAGGGTGGGACTTGGTTCCAATTATGGGTATTTGATTGGATGGAGGCAGATCTGAATTATACAAAAAATTAAGGTCACTAAAACATTAAACATATGCATACAGTAGATGAATCATTCACAATAAAATCAAAAACATTCATAAGAAAAAAAAAAAAAAAATCTTAAACATGTTTTTCATACTGATTTGAATATGAGCTGATAGAAACTGACTGAAACTGAAGATCAAAGTTTGTAAATTATTTAGAAGTAGAAAGGCCCTCTCTACAGGTTAATTATTGCCAAATCAAAGATTTATGATGGGACATTAAGGAAACAGGACATTTAACAAAATTTATTTGCCATTTTTAGACTGTGAAATTCATATCAAATCTAAAAAAGTGCAATATGAAGAAAAGCAGCATGAATATTCTGCCTAACGTTCCTTTTGTGTTTGTCAAATCAAATGTTAGAAGGTATTACTGGTTTGGAAAACATGAGGGTGAGTAAAAGTTGACAGAATTAGATTTTTTGTGTGAACTATAGAAATGTTTATACAAGAACAATGTACACAAAAAGGAAAAGTTCTTCCTTTGCAAAGGCTGTTGTCATGTAAATGAACGGCCAAAATGCATAACGATTTTTCTGTTTTTAGTTGAAAATGGTGTCGTGTAAATGGCCCCTTAGTTTCATACTGAAAAATCACAGGACATACAAATGGACTCAAGTTACACAATCAGCTAAGCTCTGGTTCAAGAAATCTTGAGCATTTTCCACACATTGCTCTGCTTAAAAGCAATTGCATGGTTTAAAAGGAATATTGGGCTGAAAATATGAGAAATGCTTGGACAGGTGTCCATACAGAGGTGTCTAAATGGTGGCAGCCTCAGAACCTGTGAAAAGTTTCACTGTCCAGCTATCCTACTACTTTACTGGCTCTCCCCTTAGAGGAAAAGACTGATGACATCCAGCGCTGGCAGAAAAAAAGGGTGAGACGTCGTGGCTGAAAGGCAGTATGAAAAACTTCTTCATGATGATAAAATCCCATGCCTCATCGTAAAAAAGATGACATAGTTACCAGATAAATGAAGCAGTCAAGAAGGCTCCTGTCCAATCAAATCCATTCCTGCTACAACTTGACAATGTGTAGCTGCCATGCTGGACTATTGCATCTTACAAGGCAACGGCAGAAACGTAGGAGGAAGGTATAGTTCACTGACGTCTCCGCCAGTTTTAAAACATGTCTCCTTTATATTGTCGTTTTCTACTTGTCTGGCACTTTCTGTTTCTGCAACAACACAACATTGTTTCTGCAGCGACATTCAGCATGTTTCCTATAACAATATCTAACGTTTATGTTTAACGTGGCGTAAGAAAGTCACATAAACAGATTTCCAGAAATGTGATTTGAAAAGGATTTCAAATCACATATAAATGTAGCATGAAACGGATTTGTAAATTCATGTGATTTTTGGCCGTTCACACTAACTAAATCTGATTGGATTTCAATCAGTTATGCAAAAAAACGAACAAACAAACAAACAAAAAAAAAGGAGATGATTAGTGGAATGTTCATGCTGCCCTTTTCTGAAAGTTAGGACTACGATTTGTCTAACTGAAAACTGAAAATCGTGGTTTCTGGTTTAAACCTGTTTCATTAAATTTGTCTAAGACAAATAACATTACCCAAAGAACAATGTAAAATAAGCTAATTTAGCTTTTGTATATGGTGAAATTAAATTGTAAAATGCCAGAAAATCCTACATTAAGTAACATGTTAATTATGTCTACAGATATTAAAGTATTATCTTTATAATAAAGTGTATTTTGTGTATATACAAATGTCTGTAACAAATTAGATTTTTTTTTTAAAGCGCCGGGTTTTACTATATGAATTTCAGTGTGAGTCTCATCCTTTGCAAGTATATCAAAGTGGATTTGCAGCACAGAAAACAAAGTCTTCTCGACATGAACAAAACAAACCAAACTCTTCCAGTCTCAGCTACAGCTACAGTGTTTGAGGGTCAAAGTAGAAAAAAGTAAGCATTATGCAAATTTGTTACATTGTTATATGTAACAGGACGTGAGACTGAATTTAATGATGACTCATTTCATCAGTTCAGAATCTATTCTCTCTTTTAGGAGACAATACATTTATTTGTTATGTACTTTGATTCTTTAAAACTTCACAGATCTTTTACATATATTATACACAACATGAAAGGGAATACTCAAAAGAGCATAATAGGGGCACTTTAAGTGATTCTAAAGTTTAATTTTTTTTTCAAGATCAAAAAGGACAAAAAAAAAAAAAAACACCATAAAAACATTATGAGTCCATATGACATAAGTTGTTAGACATTGCCGTTTGAAACGAGAAAAAAATGCTCAGCATAATCACAGTAAGACAAATAAAAACAGACTGATTTTACAGAAACATCAGATTGAAGTTGACAAGTTCAAAAGCTCTAAAAAACCCTTGAATTTCCCATGGTTGCAAACATCTGTGAGTAAGTGAATGAGTTTCTAACATCTGTTGTGGAGGTGATATCAATATCATGCTTGCTTATGAAATAGTTTCCTCTCAGTAGCTAGTGCGTTAATCGCTTTCAAATGGATCCTTTGTAATGTACGATCCAATCAATCAGGGTTAAGAATGCGAACTGGCCATGAACCTCATCAGTACAGTGAGTTTATTTATCTGGCCTGTAGTTATGTTTACACAGGGAACAGAAGAAAAACATCCTCACAGTTTAATTTTCATCAGTTCATCAGTGCATTTGCCTGATGAAAAGTGACACTCATGTGTGGAGTGTGGGTAATATCCAGAGATACTCCACATTTTTATGAAATTTCACCATTTTGAATTGAAAATATGCTATTATTTACACGATTCATGTAAATCATAACTGAATGTGATGAGATAAGAAACGTTTTGCAATTTTTTACATATTTGAAATACAAATAAGATGTCAGGGTTCTGTCACTTCGGTCTTGTTTATTTCTTGGTTTTGTGACAGAGCTCTGACACTCCCGTTCTTGTCGTGTTTTTGTGTGAGCGTACGGTCTCTAGTGTTCTCGGGGCTGTGCGCTCTCTTGTCTGCGTGCCTTGTTTCATGTTGGGAGCGTGGCGTTCGGATCCCGGCACTCGTGTCTAGTTTGGTTTCGGTTTCGTGTCGGGATTCGGACACTCGCGCTCCCAGTCCTGTCTTTATTGTGAGCGCACGGTTTGTGTGTACTTTCACTTGCCGTGCGCTCTTGTCTCATGTTTTGTGTAGCACGCGGTTATTTCCACCTGCCGCGTGCTTTCATGTTTTTGTCTTGTGTTGTGTAGCACGCAGTCTGTTTCACGGGCTGCGTGCTCTCATGTTGTCTTGTTTTGTGTGAACACGTGGCTTATGAGTTTTCATAGTCACGTGTTCATGTCTCGTCTTGTGTAAGCACATGGCTTGTGATTTGTCTTCATTGGCCATGCGCTTGTGTCTTTGTTTTGTTTGGTGTGAGCACATGGCTTGTCATGTGTTTCTTTGTGCCATGTGCTCTCATGTCTATTGTCTTGACCCCGCCCACCTTGTTACCTCATTATTGGTTGATTTGCCCCACCTTTCCTCCCTCATTACCTGCCTTGTTTGCTCTCCTATTTATTCTCCTTGTGTTTGCAGTCCTGTGCTGGTTTGTTGTCGTTTATTATGTCGTATTTCTCCTTGTGTGTCATCAAGCCTAGCCTAGTCAAGTCAAGTCAAGTCCAAGTCAAGTTTAAGTCTGTTTTCCCCCTCGGGGTTGTTTTTGTTGTGTTTTTGTTTTATTTCATTATTAATAAAAGCCCTCTTTCTTCCTGCAATTGAGTCCTCGCTCCTTCCACCACCCACCCAACCTGACAGAACGAACCAGCCCGTGAGTCCGCTCCAGAGCCCGCTCCAGCCCGTGAGTCCGCTCCAGAGCCCGCTCCAGCCCGTGAGTCCGCTCCAGAGCCCGCTCCAGCCCGTGAGTCCGCTCCAGAGCCCGCTCCAGCCCGTGAGTCCGCTCCAGAGCCCGCTCCAGCCCGTAAGTCCGCTCCAGAGCCCGCTCCAGCCCGTGAGTCCGCTCCAGAGCCCGCTCCAGCCCGTGAGTCCGCTCCAGAGCCCGCTCCAGCCCGTGAGTCCGCTCCTTCAGTCAGTCCTGCCATGGCCCATAAGGCTGTCTTCACCTTCTACGCCTTGATTGTCCTACGTGCCTGGAGGATGTATTCAGGGTCTGTCGACCATAGTCCAGTCTGCCAGCCCGAGCCCGCTGTCGTCCCGAAGCAGCCCGAGGCCGCTGCCGTCCTGGAGCAGTTCGAGCCCACTGCCGTCCCGGAGCAGTCCGCTCTTCATGGTTATGGTTATGGCCCAGAAGGTGGTCTTAGCCTTTTATGTCCTGGTGGTCTTGCGTGCCTGGAGGATGCACACTGGTGTGATTGACTCTGGATCTGTCGGCCAGTTCAAGGCCGCTGCCGTCCCAGAGCAGCCCCAGCCTGAACCCACTGCAGCCCCAGAGCAACTCCAGCCTGAGCCCGCTGCTGTCCCAGAGCAGCTCCAGCCTGCCCTGCTGGAGCCTGCCTGGATGGTCCCTCCAGTACCGCCCTGGTCCTCAGCCAGGACCCCAGACCAGCTGAAGCCGCCCTGGTCTGTCCCGCCGGTCCCGCCCTGGTCTGTCCCGCCGGTCCCGCCCTGGTCTGTCCCGCCGGTCCCGCCCTGGTCTGTCCCTCCAGCTCGGACCCCAGACCTGCCTGAGCCTCCCTGGCTCAACCCTCCCGTCCCTCCCTGGTTTCCTTAAGACATTCTGTTTTTGTTTTGTTGACTGACTTGGCTCCCCTCCCTCCCTCCCCTCTTTGTCTTTGTGTTCTGATGTTCTGTCATGTTGTCTTGTTGGTGTGTTTTTTGTCTTGTGTCGTGTATGTTGTCATGTTTGTCTTGTGTCCCTCGTAGGGACGCCAGGTGGCGTCCCTTTAGAGGGGGGGTAGTGTCAGGGTTCTGTCACTTCGGTCTTGTTTATTTCTTGGTTTTGTGACAGAGCTCTGACACTCCCGTTCTTGTCGTGTTTTTGTGTGAGCGTATGGTCTCTAGTGTTCTCGGGGCTGTGCGCTCTCTTGTCTGCGTGCCTTGTTTCATGTTGGGAGCGTGGCGTTCGGATCCCGGAACTTGGACAAGTCAAGTCCAAGTCAAGTTTAAGTTAGTCTGTTTTCCCCCTCGGGGTTGTTTTTGTTTTATTTCATTATTAATAAAAGCCCTCTTTCTTCCTGCAATTGAGTCCTCGCTCCTTCCACCACCCATTCAACTTGACATAAGAGTGATGCACATTTTAAAAAAAAATATTTGCAAATAGTTTATTTCATAACTACAATAGACATGAAACTTTTACCATACTTATTTATTTTTCTTTATTTCCTTAAATCCCTTAAATCATTTTATTTAAAAGGAATTAAAAGACCAGTAACACAATAACAACCTCCCCCCCCCCCACCCCACCCCACAATCAAAAAACAAACAGAAAAAAGCAAAACAAACTTTGGTCCCCCAATGCTCAAGACTTGGTTACAGCCTTTATTCTAAGTGCTGCAGTTTTGTCAACTGACGCTTTAAATGATCAAGCTCTTTAAAGCATGATGGATTCTGACCTTCAATGTTTTTATTGTTCATCTGCTGGAAAAAAAAATTCTGAAGGTAATTCCAACTATATCGTTTCTCTGTGCCATTATTGTAGTTGTGGTGTGGACTCTTCTTTTACATTTAGAAAGATTTTTAGAACTATATATTGATCGTTATATTTAACGTGCCTTTAATCTTTTTTATTTATGTTTGGATATTTTTAACAGAAAAGGAAGGCTAAAATGAATAAATAAATAATGAATAAAACAAAAATGGCATGAGGTAAATGACAACGTAGTTGTAATCTGATTGGAAATTAAGTTGAGGAACTAGTGAGGAAAAATTAGTCTTTGGATTCAGTTTTAGTGACATTAAATATTTCAAAGATATTTCCAGAGTTTTGTATGAGATGCTCATTTGCAGGTAAAATAGCAGAGCAGATATTCTCAGTTTTCTGAGTTGCATGAAACAATCTGCGTTTATTTTTGGACAAACAGAAATTCTGAAAACAAAGTCTAACCAAAGTTACTGGACACGAAGTGAGGACTGATTTGATTAGACCTGCACTACAGCCTGATTATAAATGGTTATAAATGGTTATAAAACTGTTATAAATGTTCTTGTAAAAGTAAACAAGAAATGAATGAGATGTAAGTGACAGCTAATAAAGGTGTTTTGGATAGTTTATTGACTTTATCTTTATATAAACAAGCATGAGGTGTGATGGAAATGAATGAGACCACATGGGGCCAAGAAACTGAAATAAGTCAATAAGAAACATGATGCTGAACGTTCAATAATAACTGCATTAGAAAACAGAACACAGCCACCCCGAGGCACTTCTGAGGTCATTGTAAAATTAAGATTGAGTTAAAATGTTCTGCTCAAACGATAATTCAGTCAAATAACTGATGATAAACAGTGCCAAAACCAAAGTCAAGGAACCATTTTTGCCAAGTGCTTACTCTTGAGCATTACAGCCATCTTACTTGACTGTTGCCAACCATGTGACTTCTTAAGCGATTGTGCATAAACTACCAACCAAATCACACTTTACAGTAAGGTCCCATTAGTTAATACATTAACTTTCATAACAATGAGCAATACATTTGTTATGTCATCTATAAATCTTTGTTACTGCTAAAAATACAAATGCTCATTGTTAGTTAGACTAATTATATAATATTAATATTAACAGCTTCAACATTTCACTTGAATAATGTATTGGTGAATGTTGAAACATAAATGGCAAAGATTATGTGGTAACACTTTTCAGTAAGGTTTCATAGTTAACAATAGTTAACTACTGTAATTAACATGAACTAAGAATACTTCTACAGCATTTATTAATCTTAGATGATGTTAATTTCATCATTTACTAATACATTATTAAAAGCAAAAGTTTCATTTGTTAATCAATGCATAAGCAACTGGATTTTTATTAACTAACATTAACAAAGATTAATATATACTGTAGGAAATGTATTGCTCATTGTTAGTTCATTTTAGTTGTGCTCGCTGCAAGGGGCCAAAGGAAAATGGAACAGTAGACTGTGTTCCTGGTATCACCTCCGATGAACCTTCAAATGCCAGACGTGAAAAACTGAAACATTAGGAGAGGTAGTGTAGCACAAGAAAGAGTGGAAGTCCATTCATTTCTTAGTGTCATGAATAACTCAAATGGCTTATCCATATGGAAGTTGATGACAAATGTCCATACCACCCCCTTACGAAACACAAATCATCTTGGACTTGATTTTGAAAGACGCTGTCCAGAGGTCCCTTCTTGACCTTTCAACATTCTCATTTTGCCTGAGCATGATTCAAGAGGAAGGCTGCATGTTCTGATTTAGTGTCCTGACATGTACATTCTCATGGGCTCCAACCTCACTATGACAAAAACCATATGTGCAGAAACATCTTTTATTCAGACTAAGAGTGTTTCTGAATCCTGAAAGTGCTCTAGTAAAAGTGTGAACGCCTTCACAGTGAAACGTCTGCCTCCTTGACGAATATAGGATTGGTCGGTCATTAAGGTGTCACACGGGGCAGCGAATGAACTGGAAAACAGCCGTTGCTTGCTGCAGTTAAAATCAGCACACAATCTGCACTGGTGCATTATAAGAACAACCTGGGTGTTCCGAATGTCTGCAATCCATTGACTTGCCATTGCAGTTCAGGTGTCTGCGGGCCACACGCAACATGCTCACAGCAAACATGTTGCTAAGGGTGGAGAAACTACGACACAAGGCCATGGAGTTCATCAGCCTGCAGAAACTCTCAGCAGCGAGGAGGAGTTGTCTACACGCAGCAGCTTTCTCTCATATGGTTCAAATGAATCCGTCATCATAAACTATTTTACGTGCCGTTAAAGGTAACAGAGCATATTTCAGATATGTAAATGCTAACCAACCATGGTTTACTTTAGGAATGGTAATGTTGGCTTTGAGACTATTTGTGGTTTTGAAACTAAATGTATTGCTTTAGGTGAAAACCACAGTTGATTTCATGATTTTGTGATTTTTGGTGCTTTCATATGAGAATGTGTAGAGCACTTTAACCGTGGAGCAGCTTGAACTGGGGTTAAATGTTACACAATTGATGTATTTAAGCTTCTGAAACAAAAAAACAAAACAAAACAAAAAAGTAACAGACAGTACAGCTGTCATAATACCTTAATCACATCTTGCAGTGCAATACCAGCTACATATCTGGAGTAAAATCCATCTTCCAGTTTGTCAGGGAAACTCTATTTTAAAGGTTACATATATAGGCCTGATACATATTACTAGTCCGAAGTGACACCAATGATTGTAAACAATGTAAACAATGATTGGTCATGGTAATGCGTGACATTAATTTTTGCTGAATTAGAAATTCAGTAACTCTACAAAATACGAAGTCAAATACGGAGCTCATTTAAAATTTTATACTTACAAAATAATTTTTGACATAACAATACATAAGCCATGTTCACTTTAGGAGCTCTCTCTCTCTCTCTTTCTCTCTCACACACACACACACACACACACACACGGTTGTTTTTGTGAATTTCCATAGGCCGCAATGCATTTTATACTGTACAAACCGTACTTTCTATCCCCCTACCCTACCCTACCCCTAACCCTAAACCTAACCATCACAGGAAACTGTGCACACCTTTATTTTCTCACAAAAACATCATTTAGTATTTTTATTTTATTTTAATTAAAAAATGTGACGCAGAGTGTTAAACTTCCGTCAAGCCAGTGTTTGCATATTATGATAATTACAGTAATCTGCAGGCAGCTAAAAAAGACAGAAAGTTCTTTTCATCTTTTAAAGAAACAAATTTTCTTAAGAAAACATTTGAGAAGTTCTTAAAGGTGCCCAAGAATGCTTTTTCACAAGATGTAATATAAGTCTAAGGTGTCTCCTGAATGTGTCTGAAGATTCAGCTCAAAATACCCCATATATTTTTTTTTTAATAATTTTTTTAACTGCCTATTTTGGGGCATCATAACTATACACTGATTTTGGTAGTGCGCCACCCCTTTAATTCGCCTGCTCCCTGCCACACAAGCTCTCGACTATATTACAGCGCATTTACAAAGTTCACACAGCTAATATAACCCTCAAATGGATCTTTACAAGATGTTCGTCATGCATGCTGTATGCATGCTTCGGATCATATGAGTAAAGTATTTATTTTGATTTTTACATTTGATTCTGTATGAGTTTGAGGCTGTGCTCTGTGGCTAATGGCTAATGTTACACTGTTGGTTACACTGTGTTTATGCATTATACAGACTGCACGTGTTTAAAAACGAAAATAGCGACGGCTCTTGTATCCGTGAATACAGTAAGAAACGATGGTAACTTTAACCACATTTAACAGTACATTAGCAACATGCTAATGAAACATTTAGAAAGACAATTTACTAATATCACTAAAAATATCATGCTATCATGGATCATGTCAGTTATTATTGCTCCATCTGCCATTTTTCGCTGTTGTTCTTGCTTGCTTACCTTGTCTGTGCACAGATCCAGACGTTAATACTGCCTTTCCTTGTCTAATGCCTTGAACATGGGCTGGCATATATGCAAATATTGGGGTCATACATATTAATGATCCCGATTGTTACGTAACAGTCGGTGTTATGTTGAGATCCGCGTGTTTTCCGGAAGTTTTTTAAACAAATGAGATTTACATAAGAAGGAGGAAGCAATGGGGTTTGAAATTCTTTTCAATGTCTTTTCCATGTACTGAATGTACTGAACTAACTATGCCGAGGTAAATTCAAATTATTTTATTCTAGGGCACCTTTAAGTATTTTTCAAGAATCTTTCTTAAGATTTTTGTAAATCCAGCCCCAGGATCATTGCTAGTAAATTAACTTATTAGGAATATCTTGAAATGTTAATAATTACAGTTTAAAAGCTAAAATAAAGTAAAAATAAAGTATTACCTCCCCACTGAAGGATTTTATTCACCATTTCTTAAGGTAAAGATAATTTTTGTTTATGATAACAGACTGGGTTTATGATACTATACAGTCATTTCCAAAGTTGAAACTGTGTTTATCCATAACAGTGACTGTAAAATATGTACTTTAGTTATGGGAGTGTCATATTTTGAGTTGTGGTATTTGGGTTAGTTTTGGGCAATTTCGATTGGTAATTGGACTATTTTTTAGCTAGTTTTGATTGGCAAACAGGCTGTTTTGATATGCAGATTTGGCCACTCTTACAACAGTAATTGTAAGTTGTAATGTGAATATTTTGAATGGCTGTGTCCGAAATTGCCCCCCATACCTTAAATAGGGCACTATTTGAGGGGACAGCCATTTGTAGTGGTGCCTGAAACCATAGTGGACATTATCGAGTGCACTTATTCAATCCCACAATGCACCGCAATAACGAGTGTACAACCGATGTACACTCTACGGCTAGAGAATACCCATAATGCACTGTGAGGGTCATGTCAAACGAATTCCCTTGTTTTGCCAGAAGATGGTGCCCGCTGCTAAATCATTTGCTGTGTTCATGATGTAATTACTGTAGTCTCAAATGACAACACATGATGTTCTATTCGGAGCTGTTCACATCCATGGACTGAGAATGTTGCATTTCTATGGCAGCATTATCAATGCTTAAATTAATCTGTAGAGGTCAGGTAGAACAGCGGTCACGTGGTACAAGTAGAAGCTCTCAGAATATTACAATATTACATCTTACAAGCTGCAATAACAAGCTCTACCAGGGCGTGAGGAACAGGTTTGAGAACCACTGCCTCATAAGAATACTGTGGCACTAGTATTTTGAGGCTTGGGCATTGTGATAAGTCTAGGCGCTACTAGGCTGATTTATCAGCATGAGAATCAAAATAAAATATTACTGGCTTTCACATACATAATGAGATTCATTTTAAATCTCCAATATCACCAGTTGCCAAACAATGCTGGAATAAGTTCTTCTGTGAAACTATTCCAGGAACTATTAAATGTAACAAGCTCCCAAAATCCCAAACAATACAACCCTTGAAGCAGGAACCTGCTGAGTCAACAGTGGCCATCACTGCCCTCATGACTTCAGCACAAGCCTCAGGGACTGAACACCATGCTCAGCTAGAGAGGAGGGCTGGCCACACACAGAGTGACCCTCATGTGCTGCCCCAATGACCCTCCAGGTGTTTGGCTCACCTGCTGATCAGGTTCCAAAGCTTGTGCCCGAGCCCATCCAGGGTCAAGCCCAGCAGGGCAATAGGGTGAGCCATTCTGCTTCTTCCATCTGCTTTTAACTTTACTTCAGACAAGAGAGAGAGTGGCTTCAGTAGGGTTAAAACTGTTCCAGAGCTGTAGTAAACTGCTCATGTTGCTTCGCACAACAGCATGGCACAGTGAAACATCTGACATCTTTGCCGTTCACCCAAGATCAGGCCTGATTGATGAGACTGGACAAGTGCTGAGTAATGCCCTGATCAAGCTTCTAACACTGGCCTCAGCTCATTTCAGCTGCTATTCAGCTGTAGCTTGTGCATTTTAGCATATCCCTTTCAAAAAGAAAAGTTTACTTCAAGTTCATTTTATTAAGTAAATTTAAGGCAAGTCAGAAAAAAACTAATAGATATCACCATACTTCCCCAGTTAATTAATTACAGTATATTATTACATTTTTTTTAATTACATTTTTTTCTGAAATGTTATATTTAAATATGTAAATGAGGCATTTTCTAATTAAAAATGCACACATTTTCATACATTTTCAGAACATAAATCTGAACATTGGCTAAAGCAAAGTTCAAAATTCTTGTTTCAATTTGCTGACATATTAGATTTAAAGGTTTTTATAGAGGGGATTTTGAATTTTGAATTCTCTTTTTATTGCTCCACAAATTAGAAAATACTGTCAAGAAAAAAACAAAAAAAAATCACCATGTTTTAGGAACAAAATATTATGTAAATCTGGTGAATGATATGAACAAACCCCTCAGTAAATTCCTTAAGAATATAGATAGGAGGAAAAAAAAAAACAAATTTTTAGAAAATGGCCTTTAAACATATGTACTGTAATGGAAATCTACAGACGCAAATAGATAAAGTGTAACTTTACACTTGTGTATATTTTGGATGTTTTCTTTCTACTAGTCTGAAAAAATAAATATATTGGGAGCAAATTAGCCAAAAAGCTTGCAGTGTCTTGCGTAGTTCACCCAAAAATGAAAATTATCCCATGATATAAATATATATATATATATATATATATATATATATATATATATATATATATATATATATATATATATATATATATATATATATATATTTTTTTTTTTATTCTTTTTTTTTTTTTTTTTGCATATTATAATTCTTTTTTTTTTGTGGTCACATGATTTGAATTATTTGTCACTTGTTTCTTTGATTAAGTTTGATTAAGGTGATCACCTATTGTCTATATAGAGTTGATTGTATTCCACATGGGTATTGTGCCTGATGAAGACCTGTTGGTCGAAATGTGCATTGAATAATAAATCTGTTGGAGCAGTTACTTTTAAGTGTGCGGACTTCACACCTCTTTTTTTTTCATTACTCACCCTCAAGCCAACCTAGGTGTATATGACTATCTTCTTTCAGACGATCACAATAGGAGATATATTTAAAAATATCCTTATTCCTCCAAGGTTTATAATGTTTGTGAATGGGTGGTCACATTTTTGAAGACCAAAAAAAAAAAAAAGAAAAAAAAAAATGTATTCATCTATAAAAAATAAACTACTCCATACGACTCCAGGGGGTTAATAAAGGCCATCTGAAGTGAATCGATGGGTTTGTATAAGTCAAATATCCCTATGAAAAATTTTTTTTAAAGTAAAATAACGAGCTTCCGGTGCGACAGCCATATGCATTTGACGTATGTCAAAAAAACGTACTCGGTTACTAACGTAACCTCGGTTCCCTGAGATACGGAACGAGTACTGCGTATGGGGAAAAGTCTCCCTTTTTCCCCGTCACTGAAGCCTTTTTCAATAACGCAGTGTAACTGCATCGTCATTGGTTCACTCATAGACAAGTTGTTGAACCAATGACGGCACGGCATAGCTGCGCGACCTATGGCGAGAGAGCGCGTGAACTTTCCCGCCGAAATGGGCGGGGCAAAGGGCTATATAAGCAGGCGTTTCGCCATAGGATTTCAGGCCAATCGACTGAAGCGACGACACTGAAGCCGCAGCCTCGTGGCACGGCAAGTAACGCAGTACTCGTTCCGTATCTCAGGGAACCGAGGTTACGTTAGTAACCGAGTACGTTCCCTTTCGATACTTCACTCGTACTGCGTATGGGGAACGAATTCAACCGCGCCGTGCCACGGCAGGGAACGACATAACTTGCTTTGGACACCGAAGGGGAACCAAGAGAGCAAGTAGGAAGGCAAAGCCATCGTAAACCCTTGTTACACTACAAGGAGGAGATAACTCCTGACCGGTGAGAGGTGGAACTTGAAGAGGCTACCTAGTTACACCGAGAGGACACGGGCTTGTAAGGCCGGAACGTCCAGATGATAAAATCTGATAAAAGTGGACGGCGAGGACCAGCCAGCCGCCTCACAGATGTCTTTAATGGAAACTCCATTAGACCAAGCCCAGGAGGAAGCCATTCCTCTAGTGGAATGGGCCCTAACTCCTAATGGGCATTGAATGTCCAAGGAGGAGTAACAGCGATTAATCGCGTCGACTATCCAACGCAAGAGACGTTGTTTTGAGACCGAGGACCCCTTGGTGCGGCCACCAAAACAGACAAAGAGCTGATCCGACTGCCTGAAGGGCTGCGATCGCTCTACATAGGTCCTCAATGCCCTGACAGGGCAGAGTAACTCCAGCTCCTGTTCATCCGTGGAGGGAGGAAGAGCAGAGAGCGAAATGACCTGAGCTCTAAACGGAGTAGAGAGCACTTTGGGAACGTAGCCATGTCTAGGTTTCAGCACGACTTTAGAGTCGTTAGGCCGAAATTCGAGGCACGCAGGGCTCACAGAGAGGGCCTACAAGTCGCCAACGCGTTTGACCGATGCTAGTGTCAGGGTTAACGGCCTGAGGTCAGCTGAACTCAGCGGCTCAAAGGGGGTACCTTTGAGAGCCCTAAGGACCAAGGAAAGGTCCCAAGTGGGAACAGTAAGGGGACAAGGAGGATTTAACCGCCTAGAACCCTTTAGGAAACGAACCACAAGGTTGTGTCGACCCACTGACTGGCCAGCGATAGGAGCATGAAGCGCTGAGATGGCTGCTACGTATACCTTGAGCGTTGAGGGGGCGCGCCCCAGATCCAAACGCTCCTGTAAGAAGGACAGTATCGGAGATACGTCACATTCTACGGGGTCTATGTTGCGTGTGGAACACCAATCAACAAAGACCGACCATTTCTGGGCGTAGAGGCGTCTCGTGGACGGGGCTCTCGCCTGAGATATGGTCTCTAGTACGTCCCTGGGAAGGTTAGTCGGCTCCCATCGAGGGACCAGAGATGTAGAGCCCAGAGCTCTGGCTGTGGGTACCAGATTGTTTTGTTCGCCTGAGAGAGGAGGTCCCGCCTCAGGGAAATGGGCCATGGGGCTCTCGTGGAGAGCCTGAACAGCTCTTAGGACCAAGTCTGGCTCCTCCAGAGCGGGGCCACTAGGAGGACTCTGTGTCTGTCTTCCCTGACTCGCCTGATGACCTGCGGGATCAGTGCGATCGGGGGAAATGCGTAAAGGAGTGTGCTGGGCCAGGTGTGGGTGATAACATATCTGCACCCAGGTTGGTTTTGCCAGGTATGGTTTTCGCCCTGAGCGACCGAAGCTTTGGTGTTGCCCACTCCAGAAGACGTTTCGCCAGAGCGCATAGGCGGCTGGACGAAAGACCGCCCTGATGATTTATATATGACACCACAGTCATGCTGTCCGATTGGACTAAGACGTGGCGTCCCGTCAAGTGAGCCTGGAAAGCTTGCAGGGCTTTCATTACTGCCAACATTTCGAGGCAGTTGATATGGAGATGGCTCTCCTCGTGGGACCACGAGCCGAAGGCCGGTCTGCCCTCGCACAGAGCCCCCCAACCTGAGTTGGATGCGTCCGTCGAGAGCACCGTCCTTCGTGACACCGCCTGTAGGGGTACCCCAAGACTGAACCAAGCAGGGTTCGTCCAAGGTTTCAGGGCTAAAAGACAGGCCCGATTGACCTTGAGACACAAGCGGCCGTGCCGCCAGGCATGTGGGGGGACCTGGGATTTCAGCCAGAACTGTAGCGGCCGCATCCGAAGAAGGCCGAGCTGCAGAACCCGGGAGGCGGAAGCCATCAGCCCTAAGAGCCTCTGGAAGAGCTTCAGAGGAAGATAGGCTTTGTTCTTGATGGAAGCCGCGAGCTGCTGTACCGCCAGGGCGCGCTCTGGCGAGACTACTGCCGTCATGCGGACTGAGTCGAAGACTGCCCCCAGAAACGAAATGTGTTGGCTGGGGAGCAGTGAGCTCTTGGCTAGGTTGACCCTGAGACCCAGGCATTGTAGATGGCTGAGGAGCACGGATCTGTGGTGTTCCAGCTCGACTCGCGAATGGGCCAAAATGAGCCAATCGTCGAGATAATTCAGAACCCGGATTCCCATCTGCCTCAGAGGGGAAAGCGCCGCGTTCATGCACTTGGTGAAAGTGCGGGGAGCCAGAGACAGCCCGAAGGGCAGGACCGTGTATTGGTATGCCACTCCCTCGAATGCGAATCTCAAGAATCGTCTGTGAAGGGGGGCTATCTGGATGTGAAAATATGCATCTTTCAGATCCAGCGAGCAGAACCAGTCCTCGTGACAAATCTGTGCGAGGATCTGTTTCAGCGTCAGCATTTTGAACTTCCGTCTCATGAGGGAGCGATTCAAAAGTCTGAGATCTAGGATGGGCCTGAGGCCACCATCCTTTTTGGGGACCAGAAAGTAACGGCTGTAAAAGCCTGACTCGCTTTCTGAAGGGGGAACTATTTCTATAGCCCCTTTCTTCAGTAAGGTCATGACCTCGGCCCGGAGGACAGGGGCGTCGTCCGGGTTCACCAAGGTTTGAAGCACCCCTCCGAAGCGAGGGGGCCGTCGTGCAAATTGGAGCGAGTAGCCCTGCTTTATGATCCAGAGGATCCAACTTGACACGTCGGAGATGGCCTGCCAGGCCTCGGCCCGAGTGACAAGGGGTTGAATGATGTCGGGTGACAGGCCGCTGGGAAGGGTGCCGTGCACCGAAGGAGGTGGAAGAGGAAATTTGCTCTCTTTTTGAGGAAGTAAAATAGTGTTCGCCGTGAAAACGGCGTTTTGTTTGGGCGCAACAAGTGTGGGCCCAGCTACAACACAGAGCATTTCTCCCACGCCCGGATTTAAACGAGGTGGAGGGGAGACTGCACGAGGGAGCTTTTGGGGTGGTCCAGTCGTAACGAGACATTCCCCGACCCTCTTCCTTCCTGCTTTTGGATCAGGACGTCTTCAGAGTCACCGGGTCCAGCACAATCTTGGGCCAGGGTCCCTGGCGTCTCGAGAAGGAGGAATGGCGCTTAGCAGTGCGAGGGCGCTGACGATGCTCCTTAGGCGGTGCTGCTTGAGAGGTGGATGGGGCAGGCTTGGTCTGCTGAGCCGGCGCAGTCCTGGGGCGGCTAGGAGCAGACGCAGAGCTGGAGCGCTTGGGCAGAAAGTGTCTCATGGCCTGAGACGACTTCTGCGCTGCTGTGAAGCGCTCAGTGAAACTATCCACCGCTGGCCCAAAGAGACCAGAAGGGGAGACCGGGGCGTCCAGAAAGGCCGTCTTATCCAGGTCCTTGATTTCCGTGAGGTTGAGCCAAAGATGGCTCTCAAGCACAACCAGGCTGGCCATGGAACGCCCGATGGCCTGGGCAGTGGCCTTCGTGGCCCGCAGGTCTAGATCGGTGGCGCTGCGGAGATCCTTGAAGGCAGGTGCATAAGTGCCGGACTCGTCCAAGGAGCGGAGGAGTTTGGCCTGGAACACCTGGAAGATCGCCATGGTGTGAAGCGCTGAAGCAGCTTGGCCAGCAGAGGTGTAGGCTCTTCCAGCCAGTGTAGATGAGCTGCCACCGCTTCATCTAGGGGCAGCAAGTGCTCATAGCCCTTTTCTTCTGCGCCGTCGACAGCAGTGAGTGCAGAACGGTGCGTTGTGTGGAGGCGGGCGGAGTACGGAGCGCGCCACGACTTCGTAAGCTCCTCGTGCACCTCGGGAAAAAATGGAGCGGAACGCTGGCGAGGGGCTTGGCGGCGGCCTGGCAGGAACCACTCATCCAGGCGGCTGCGTGATGGCTCCTCCGGCGGGGCCCAGTCGAGGTCTAGCTCTTCCACTGCTCTGGATAGGATGTGGAAGAGCTGTCTCCGACCGGCGAGTTCAGCTGGGTCCGCTGCGGGGCCTCTTCAGACGGCGGCGGGAGCTTCTTGAAAGCGGCGAGCTTTCTCAGGCTTCAGGCGGAGATCAGCAAAGAGATGCGTTGTCGTCGCTGAAGGAGAAAGGACTGAAATCCTATGGCGAAACGCCTGCTTATATAGCCCTTTGCCCCGCCCATTTCGGCGGGAAAGTTTGCGCGCTCTCTCGCCATAGGTCGCGCAGCTATGCCGCGACGTCATTGGTTCAACAACTTGTCTATGAGTGAACCAATGACGATGCAGTTACACTGCGTTATTGAAAAAGGCTTCAGTGACGGGGAAAAAGGGAGACTTTTCCCCATACGCAGTACGAGTGAAGTATCGAAAGGGAAACGTTAACTTCCACGACGTAGTACACAATGCCATAACGTTCTATGACATGACATACTATGCATTATAGTGTAGGAAATTGCGTAGTATGTCATGGTGTAGTGTAGAACATCATGTCATTGTGTACATCATTGTGGAAGTTAATTTTTTGGAGGTACGTCGAATGCATGTTTGTTATTTTACATTATAAAGTATATCTCCAGTTGTGTTAATCTGAAAGTAGATAGTCATATACAGCTAGGATGGCTTAAGGGTGAGTAAATCATGGGACTTCATTTTTGGTTGAACTATCCCTTTAAGTATACTTGCCAAGTATACTTCATGTAGTAAGTATTCTAAAAATGAATGTTCTAGTATGTATACTTGTAAGTGTTCTATTTCAATAGTTCTTGGGACTAAATTGGTCCACTTTTTAGTTTATAAAAGTGTATTTTAAGTGTACACGCATGCGCACACGCACACGCACACACTTAAAATATTAAATTATAAAATTTTTATTAAGTACAAGTATAGGCCCTAATATTCTTATAATTTTATGTATAATTATCAGTTAATTAAGTATAATTTTGTTAAGTATTTCTAAGAAGAACTATAAGTAAAAAGAAGACTGAATGTATGCAATGTTATTTATTTATTTATTTATTTTAAAGAAAAGTAGTAGTATAATATACTTTTTTTGTAAGGGATAGGAGGGGATTTGTGGGACATTCAGTTTAACATATCAACTAATCATGCACTTAAAATATACAAACAAAAAATTAAGATGTATAAAGTCCTTCACAACCAATCAAGACATTACAAGAAAAAGAAAAAAACAAAAAAACAGTGTCTTTCTGGCCTGCTTTAAATAAATAAACAGGAGCTAATTTCAAGTGCACTTTTAGAGACACAGCTCAGTCCAGGAGGATGTGAAACAGCTTATTTTCATAAGAAACACAACATTTACTTTACCTGTTATTGGAAAGGCTGACGGTGGATTACTTCCATCTGAAAGCAATTAGGATGGCTTAAACGCTTGGTGTGAGAAACACAGCTTTCAGGAGGAATGTTTTTGCTCTTTTTCATTCAGGGATTTTGAAGCTCAGGCCCTCAGGGTGAGTAGTTGTTGGTGATCAGCGGACGGCAGCCAGAGATGTCTGGATTTAGGCAATTACCATTAATGAGCTAACCATGTTTACTGGCTTATCAGAGGGCAATTACGGTCGCATATCACAATTCTAAAAAAACTCAGTCTCTGGTAGTCTTCATGGTCTGCTTGAGTCTCAGTTCCTCTGATCTAACCCTGCGTTTGAGAGTTAAAAGCAAACACCACTGGCTCTGTTTGAGTGAAGCATGTGCCATTTAAAAGGCCATTTAAAACCTTGCGATGTAAAATAATTTTAAAAGGTTAAAAAGGCTATAAGTTAGACAATGTCTGAGTCAATGTTAACATCACTAATATTCCCAAACTAAGCTCATCAACAATTTTGCAACACGATATTGCACATTCTTCCATGTTTTATGACATTTTCTAAGTGAAAATTTCAGTGAGTGCCACTAAAAGTGCATTCAGTTTAATTTGAAATAGATGAACATGAATCTGGCAGCAGTTCATTAAATTGGCTGTTATACGTGTTGTAGCAGTTCGGAAATGAAATAACCAGTGAGTGGCACTAAAAGGTTAAAGCTATATTGTGTTTCAAAATAACATACCAGCTACACTAAACCCCGAACACACCCGATAGTGTTAACAAAAGCAAACACAAGGTAAAAACACATTTGCTGAAACAACTGTGCAATTTTATCTTGCTTCTACAAGTCTTTGATATCTTTAATCATGTTAAAGACTCATGTTTAATGGGACTCGTATTGAGCGCTTCACAACACTAGTGCAGTGCTGTACCAGGTGAGCCATCGAGCAAGTTTACTATGTCAGAAAAGCCACACATATGGAGCTACTTATGTGATGCAAATGTCAAAATGTATTAGTTTACAATTCATCGATTATGTTAAAAGTGTTTTAAGCTCATATCATATTGATATGCAAGAAAACCACAAAAAATAAGTCTTTATTAATTGATATGCAATCTGTATTTGACAATATGACAAAAGGATGAAAAGTTGGTGTTTTACTGCCACTAGTGTTTATGTTTTTGGAGTTTTGCAAAAATGTTGGTAGAGGCATTTTTTTTTCAACGAGTCTAGTCTATGTCCAAATCCAAAGAACTCTTTAAATCCTTGCAAATGTACTCTAGGTGGAAAGAGAGGTGTTCTGTAAATGCTTATTACCCCCATCATATCCTTAAATAATTATTTCCTAAGGGGCAAACCAATTAGAAAAAAACAAACTTGGTCTTTAAACATGTTCACAACACATTTTACTTCTGTAATGTGACTGATTTTATCCTGGAACTGACTGGATGGTCATAAGTGATCACTAGGTGACATCAGTTGATAAGATTACAGAGTCGAAGCAAGCTATTACATTTTGATGGAAGATTACTAAAACTTTTTTTTTCCTTTGGAACAATATGCAAACATGACCCTACCTCAAAACGATATTTAAGTGTAAGGCAGTGTAAGGAACATCAAATATTAAAATCTAAATCTTTATATTTATCTAATAATGTACTGCATCAGAAAATGACAGTAATCTGGTGGAAGAAAAGAGCTGTAATAATTATAATAATAAAAAAAGTGCTGTTTACATTGGGTTTCCAGTTGCCATTAGACATGAGTAAGGTTTAGTGTACGTACAGGGAATGTGGTTTGTATAAAGGCATTGACCTTTGGCCATTTCCTCATACTAAAAGGAAATTATATTTTAACAGAGTTTTATTTAGCAGCACTGAGGCAGTATGAGAAGCTGAAAACTTAATGAATAATGTCAAGCTCATTAATCTGAAAACATCTTACCTGTGAACATCTCCTGTGATTCTCACACCAACCCAAAACATGGTCATTCTGAAAGAGACCAAGAAACACATGCAAATGATTGCAATGACAATACAACTTTTTCAACTGTCTCAAGTCACCAAGTATGAATAGTATAAAATAGAGTGGGAATTATATTTTCATATCCCACACTAGAGAAAGTTCTGACAGATGGGGATGAATAAGATGTGTTTTGAGGGTATTGGAAGACTGGAAGTGGTCACTTTGACAATATAAATACAGTAAATAGGTATACTAAAAGCAAAATTGTGTCATGTAGCACAGGCAAAGTGTTGATGAATGAATTGCAATGTAAATATTTATTAAAGGGGTGGTTGATTATGATTTCACTTTTTTAACTTCAGTTAGTGTGTAATGTTGCTGTTTGAGCAGAAAAAAGATCTGCAAAGTTAGGATGCTCAAAGTTCAAAGCAAAGGGAGACATTTTCGTTTAAAGAAATTGCTTTTTAATGATTACAACAAACGGATGGTAGGGGCTACAACGAGCTTCTTCCCGGGTTAGTGACATCACTAACCCTAAAATTGATATAAACACTGTCCCCAAGAACACGCAACAAAGGGGTGAGGCCATGTTATTGCAATACAGAACATAACACAAATGCAATAGCATGTCATAAAAGCAAGATGACAATATAAGTTATAACCGTAATTAAACTAAACTATACCTGTTCTATCTTAATGCAGCATATATTCTCTGGCTCTAGGCATCTTACAAGAGTTATAGATTATCATAACAAAATATGCTAATCAATGACTTTAAGATAGTTAACTCCACATTAGCTACATAAATTCATCAGCTAACCATTCAGAAACGCCCTGTTGCATTCTACATGTCGTCACTTCTTCTTGAGTCTCCACATCATTGTCCGACTCCGGCTTGAACATAAAAAGGTTGAACAGTTTCTGACATTTTCAGTGAGTCTGTGTGAGGTAATCGGAGCTGCTAACACAAGCTCTTGAAACTCCACCCTCTTGGGAGCAGCAGCTCATTTGCATTTAAAGGGACACAAAAAACAGATCGTTTTTGCTCACCCTCAAAAAGAGACAATCTTAACATGCTATAAAAATTATCTTTGGGGTATTTTGAGCTAAAACTTCACATACACACTCTGGGGACATCAGAGACTTATTTTAAATCTTGTAAAAGTGGCATTATATGACCCCTTTAAAACAAGAAGGTAGCAACAGGTGCTTTCAAAACATTTTTGTTTCAAGCCAGTGGTTCGAAGTTGTGTATCAAACTGCTAAATGGTCGCCCCTAGTGAAACATTTTCAAACAGTTGTGATGTAAAAAAAAACACAAAAAAAACCCCAGACTTGTTTACTGAAATCTGTATGAAATCATGAACTAGTGTCTAAATCTTTTTTTTTTAATCTTTGAATCAGTTGAACCAATTGCTTCACAAAATGAATCACTGTATCAAAGCTCTCAAACTCTGGTGACGCCTCCTGGTCAGAATGGTGTAAATGTGTCACGGAGGGCACATAGAAAAGAAGGTAAGATCCAAATGCAGCTTTAATAGGGCAATCCAAAAACGTAATCCATACAGGCAAGAGTCAAAATCCACAGAACAGTCCACACAAAACAAGAAACAGTGAAGCCAGTGACCATAAATGAAACCTCGATAACAAAAGCAAAAACAAACTCAGTATAAATAGACAGACACTAATAACTCTGGGTGCTGGGTGCAATGAAGAGATTATGAGTCCGGGAAGTGGGTGATGGGAAATGAAGTCTGAAATAGTGAGGCAATAGTCGGTGTTGGAGTGCCCTCTAGTGGCTAACTTGGGCACTCCAACTGGTGATCATGACAAAATGCAACAAAAACTCAGCCCAAACATTAATGAAACACCTTTTGCAACTAATTGCAAATGTTTTATTGAAAGAGTTGTCAATTAAAACAATTAACAAATCATCTAATACCATTGTTTTGTTTGTTTTATGGAGAGCTTGGTTAATCAGGCCAATAAGAGACTATTTACAACTCTTCATTATACAAATGTGTCAATCAAAATATCTACAAATGTAGAAAGCTGATCAGAGATTAGGTAAAAAGCTTAATTTCTCTCATCACTAAAAAACATATAATCCCAAAGAATTGCAAATCATGACAGGTTAACAAGTAAAGCCGGGCACACATTTAACGACTAGCTAAAACATTCTAAGACTGTGCTCAACATACAGTGATTGTTTCCTGCGACTGAAGCAGATTTATGTACTTACACATGGAATTTGAACACAGACTATAATTGCAGACTGAACGCAACTGGCTCTGACTGGACGAGTTTGAGCGCGGTCGGTCATAAGTATCGATTTACATTCATAATCGGCATTACAATCGTTAAGTGTGTGCACGGCTTAAGGTAAATCAAGATCAGACAAATGACCCAGGGCTAGAAATACACTGGAAAATGAGAACTAAACTGAAGCACGTCAAAACACGACAATGGCATTGGCCAGCGACATCCCATTTCGTCACTACTGGTGCGACCAGAGTATAAATAGGGTGCCTTTAGTACACATCATCCTCTTTCTTCTCTTCAGGAGCTGTTTGTTTGTTGTGATGTGTCAAAGGCAGTATGGTAGCTAAATCTTTCAGGAAGCGTGTTCACCTATGCCAGGGCTATCTGACACCTGATGACAAATATGAGCTACGCATGATTTGCTTGGGCGAGTCCTCGAGGAGACTGAATGCGAGCATTGCAAGAGTTTTTTTATGAAAACACTCTGCTCTCATTTGTCCCTTCACTGCAAACAAGCCTGCACTGGCCTGTTACAGGCCTACTTAGGGCTAGCGTAAGGGCCCCCAGCAGGCTGCTAGCGCAGAGCCCCTGAGAATTTGCTCATTGGCAAAACGTTAGCCCCTTAGTGCTGGCCCTGCACGGGCAGCCCTCACTTAGCCCCCAGGAATCCCTCACTGGGCCCACACAGGGCCCGCACTATTAATATACAACAATAAATCTGGCAGCACTGGGTGCCAAACATTTACCATTAATGAAAATAAAGGTTAATGATTGTTAAAAAATAAATGGTCAATGACTGGCAGGGGCATCTGCCATTCAAATATGTCCTAAATCGTACTCTGTGAAATGTAAATCTCTTTGATTCTGATAACTACTTGATGATTGAATCATCAATAAGTAATCAATTTCATCTAACCTGAATTTCTCTTGCAATTTTTGTTAAAACAAATGTATATATGCTATAATACAGTTATAGCAGCCAGAGAAACATTAAAGTTAAGAAGTCAAGGGTCAAGAGCCCAACTAAAGCAAACACTCACCTCTATAACGGTGACTTCAAAATTTACTATTGTTCTATTGCTCATAACTTCCTTGCTGTTTGAAGCCAATTTATGCAACTTCAAATTAGATCCAGCCAGCATGTCCTATGTCCTTTTTAGAAGGTTGATTGTCATATCTGAGAAGGGTAAGGATTTCAATCCATCATCCATATAAAAGTCTTGACCAAATTTCTGTTCTCCTTCTTGAGCTGCACGATGAAGACAGTAAATGGCCACTGGGTAAATGGGACTGTTCCCAAATTTTCTTGAAACCAGAGGAACCTGAGGTGGTTCCTGTCTGCAGGTTGAACTTTAAAGCAGTGTAACATTTGTTTTATGTCTACCATGAAGGCAACAGGCTCTTCGTGAACACGCATGAGGACTCCAACTGTTGTTGAGGTCAGGACCCGTCAAGAGAACCTTGTTCAATGATGCACCTTTGCATTGAGCACTCAAGTCAAAGACCACTCGGATCTGGGATGGCTTTTTTGGATGGTATACGCTGAAAGAAGGTAAACCTGTTAATTGGGACCAACTGAAGGAGCTATTTCTGCCTGATCATTTTTTAATAGTTTTTCCATAAAGGCTACAAACTCTTTTTTCATTTCAGGCTTTCTCCTGAAAGATCGTAGAAGTGAACTGATGTGTTCCACAGCTTGTGGACGATTGTTCGAAGATATTGCCTTGGCTGTTTGAATGGGAGTGGGGCAAACCATGAATTTTCCTCATCTTTATAGACTTCTCTGTCCATGATGCTGGAGCCTCGTGCTTGTCTGCCTTCTGTTTCAACTGTACCTGCGCATGTTTTGAGAGTATAGGTTATGTTACACTCTGTAATGCCAAATAGATCGAAGAATTCTGATCATGCGAGTGATCTGTTACTTTGTCTAATATCACATACATTTTGACTGCTTTCTCTGGGTGGCTTTCATGAAATACCTTCACAAGACAAGTACAAGCCGAGGAAACCTCAGATTCCACAGGTATGTCCTTACTCACTTTGTGATCTTCTGATGTAGGAGATTGTGGTTCTCTGATCCATGGTGCTGGACCTGGAAGAAATGTTGCCATGTGGGTAAAGCTGCCACATTCTGAACACTTAACAACCTGATCACAGTTTTTAAAAGAGACCTGGCGATGGCTCTGGGGAAAACAGGTTTGTTTGACCGTCTGTTGCAACAAACACAACCTGGTCTCATGACGAAAATGTACCCGTGGGTACATATCGCTGCAGTTTTGATGCAAAATGTCCACTGAGTGGCGCTAAAAGCATGTTCCTTTTTTTTTTTTTTTTGCCGGAGCAGATAATAGGGTGAAGGCGGTACGTTTTTATGGTGTTGCTTTTTAGACGAATCGCCGTGGTTCTTGAGTTGACATTTGCACTCCGTTGTGTTTTAAAATAACTTCCCACCCATGCTACGCCTAAACCTACCCGATAGTGTTAACAAAAGCAAATGTGATGTAAAAAGCGTCCGTGATCGTATACCGTTTTTCAGCTCATTTAGATCTCTCTTTGTGCTTATTTTTTTTTTTTTTTTTTGACGTCAGTCGTCTTTCACAGGATTCGTACCCAGGCAGTGGGGGAATCGACTCCTCATCGTAAGTCCAACTCCGTATTGGCTGAGCTACCAAGCAAGCTTGGTTGTGGCCAAAACGCATAGAGCCGGAAAGTCCAAAGTACGTTCGTTTACAAATCAGGCACTCTGGTAAGAAGCGTTTTGAATTCGTAACATAATATTGGGCGAAGAAACGTGAAAACGAGTCTTTATGAATGCATAATTCAACCCCGGCTGTCATCGAAACCGTGTGTGAAAACGAGCAAAAGCGCTTATTGACGTTTTACCGGCCTCTAGCGTCCGTTTCAGTCGCAAACTGCAGCGAGACGTACGCATCGGTACGTAATTTTGTGTCTCGTGAAAACGTGCCCATGGGTACGTCTCTCCTATGAGACCAGGTTGAGATTCTTCCTGTACAGGTGAGAGAAAGAAACTTGGATCATTGTGCATTTTAGCTTGCTGACATACAAATTCTACTACGAACTTGAAGAGTGGAAAGGAAACTCTGTAGTCCTCTTTGTACTTAGATCCCACTGTGAGACACTTTTCTTGTAAACTGAACGGCAATTTTTGTATTATCGGATTTACTCCCCGTGGTGTGTCTAGATAGGAAAGACCTGCCAAATCGCCATCCTGCTTAGCTGCTAGGATCTCCATGAGCAAATCTCCCAGCTCGCGCAATCTGTGATTGTCTCTGTTGGATATTTTTGGGAATGCATAGCTCTGATCTGTTTTGCATGCTCAGCTGACTCACACCCCAGCCATTTTACTAGCAAGTCCATCTCCTCACTAGGTGAGAGGTTAAGGTCTTTAGTGGCATTTATGAAGGATGCCCTCCATGCTCTGAAAGTCTCTGGACGATCATTAAACTGCTTAAGGCCGGTGGACACTAATTCACATCTTCCAATAAACTTGACGACATCAGACATTTGGTTATTTGCATGCGGATTACCTTGATACAGTCCAGCTTGTAAGGGTGTAGATGACTGAGATGGAGAATAGTCAAACATCACTCACCTGTCTCCGCTCCTTTCCTCGCTGCATTAAAATGTTGTAGATCGTGGGTGATACACATCTTGAGGTGACCTGTACGCCTGACAGTGCTGGACGCCTCATGCTGGACTGAGCGTGTAAAGTGTACATCTCTGGACTGCGAAATGGTAGGGTGCTACATGCTCTCTGCATTGACAGGCTGAGACTTGGGTGGTGTGGCATAAAAACTATGCTGACTCTCCTGCTGCAATTCAGTAGTCTGTGTTTGTTGCAATTCTGAAATGTTTATGCCTCTGTTATCATAAAATGGCCCATCCAGCACTGGCATTTGTGTATCCATGACACTATCCACTTGTCCCGATAAGTAAGCTTGTTTGTGTTCTGTTGTGTCCTCTATAGGTAGCTCTATTACACTCAAATGTGTTCTACTTTTTTGCTCTGCAGCTGTTTCTAAGGCCTTTGCTTGTATGACCGTGACTCTCTTTTCCAGCCTTAAAGTCTCTAATGATGCTTCAAGCTGTGCTTGTTGTATTTTCAGTTCATTTTCTTTCTTAGCAAATGCTATTACCGCTTTAGCCGCTTCAGCCTCTGCTCTAACCATTGCTGTGACTGTGGTTACGGTCGATGAGCCTCATGAGTGCCGTGACGAACATGATGCATTAGATGCCCTCAAAAGCCAGTATGGGCCCCGCAGGGGCATGTTTGCAGGGTTTTCTCGGGGGAATTTGGATAATCATCTGTCACCCTGTGGATCAGGAACTACTTCAGCTGAGGCGAAGAGGAGTCTGAGATCGTGGGGTTCTCAGATGGAGCTAGCCAAGGAATTTGAGAGAGGTATGGCTATTTCTCATTCTTTGGTAGCTGAAAGCACTCATGAGCCTTCCGTTTCTTCCCGATCTGCATGCTGAGGTGGAAAGATCATGGAGGAAGCCATATTCGGCCTGTAATCATCCATTTCAGCATGCTAATTATGCTAGAGTGGAGGGGATGCTTGAGCATGGATATGAGTTGATGCCACCAGTTGAAGAGATGCTGGCTAGCTATCTCCCGCTGGGAGAGGCATCGACGTTGAAGGCTCCCACTCTGCCGACCAAACCGCTGTGCAAGACATCACATTGTCTTCACATGGCAGTACACGGCAGCGGGTCAGGCTGGGGCTGCACTGTACACTATGGCAATGTTGCGTACCTATAGGTAGAGCAGTTGCCTAAGGCCTCTGGCTTTGAGGAGGTACCTCCATTACCATAACATTCCCCAATATGCTAGTCCACTAATTAAGATGGGCAGCAAAATAAAAGGCTCTTTTTCCATTTGATATAGATGAATTGACACTCACCTGTAATGAAACCAACTTCTGAATATATGAAAAAAATGCAACTTTTCTACAGCTGACATACTTTAAGTCATTGAATTATGATCCCGCCGAAAGGAACACATCTTTTGGGGGGTGCAAAGCGAAAGGCTAAACAGGCATTCAAAGAAGTGCAGTTCGTAATGTAGGCATGTGAGCTGTCATCATCTCTTTTGGATTGATTGTAATGTATTCTAAAATATAAACATGTTCTGTCAATCACCATCATTTCTGATCATCATTTCTGATCAATAGATCATTTGCTGGTTTATTATGAATTTAAAAGTGCATGAGTTCTGTCGATACGTCCAGATTGTTAGACAGTTGAATTTGTGTGTACAATGAATGACATCGGGTTGGGATCTGACTAGCAAGATACTGAGGTAAAAGCAAAGTTTGTATTCAAAGTCAAAGAGCAAACACACTGGAGTATTTTTTAATATTTTTAAAAAAAGTACCTCAACTGTCTGTATCTTTTAAATTGTGCTGTTTACATTTCTGTTCTAACACAATTTGTTTTCAAAATGTAAATATAGTCGTTATATTTATTGAAAAATAAGCATACAATTTTATGAAGTAATTAAGTCTATTTCTGCTTAGTAGTTTGTCTCTTTCACTTTCACTAGCAGTTGATTTGTGTAGGCTATATAGTGCATATTTGAGGTACTGCACTGCAATACATATGAAGATATAGCCAATATTTGATTAAGAAGGGGGAAATCCTGTCCAAAAAATTATTAAGGCATGATGTTCATTTACTGAAGTGGTTTTCCTTTTTCTTTCATTTTTTCTTTCATCCGTGACCGACAGAGGTCTTGGCGGCAGGGATAAAATCTTTAACAATGTCTGAGATAGGAAAATCTAAAGTGTAGAATTGGATGCACAAAAATCGTATGATGCAAGTTGTACCAACAGCTCATGTCCTATACAAATCAAGGATAAACACTGCGGCGCGCTTCTGCCAGCCAATGTTAATGAGCTGACTATAGCGAGCTATTTGAAAAGACTCAAACGGACACAGGCAGATCGTGTGAAAGACTGGATTTTTCTCTCTCGATCAGGTAGGGTACAAGTGATTTCTAAACATTTCAGCCGGTTCTAATTTGATTTTTGGATGCTGTGAATGTTTAGCTAAAAAGACTGCCACTCCAGTTTAGCGTTTTTTGTCTCTATAGTTAAAATTCTGGCTATACTTTCGTTATTTTAATAAATAAATAAAAATTAAAGATATTATCACTCTGGGTTATCTAATTTAACTAGTTGTGGCTTGTGTTTTGAATATGTTCCCCTGCACTTCAGACATTTTGCAGTTGTAATTTGGCTATTTTTAGGACGATATTCTGTTCTAATTAAATTCTGTAAATTATTTGATTAAAAAATTATAAAAAAATGATTAAATTTTTTCATCTATGTTGCGCTGTAGATAAGTTAAAGCTTGCTCGCACAGGCAATTTAGTCGATTTAATTTGATTTGCCGATATATGAAATGCATATCTATCTGCAGTGTGGCCTTTCTGAAGTTATTTATATATATAGCCTATATATATTAAAGTTTATTGATCCAAAATGTTTTTATTAATTTTCTTCTATATCTTTGTGTGGTGGTAGGCTACATTGTGGCTGTGAATGTTTATCCAAATTCCCTTTCATTTGTTTAAAAAAGATAAAATCATTGTCAGTTTCGTCTATCACTTGACAGGCAGTTTGGTCGCTTTATTAGAAAGTTGTTTCTCTGTGCTGTGTGTGAAAGAAAATAAAGGATAAAAGTTGTCTTAAGCCATTGGTATAGGCCTTACTTCATTTTCCGTGTCCTGCTCCATCTCATGCACAGTTCAGCGCGCGAACGTTTCAAAGTCCGTGAGCACTATCTAGTGGACTATCAAATCAATTGCGTCCTTGGACACAGTGTCTTGTTCCCATTCGAAAGGGAACCATGGTTACATTCATAACCCGATTTGTATGGAGGCCAAGAGAGCTCAACAAGCTGCAACAGAAGAAAACACATGCAAATAGAAAAAACACCAGCAAATTAAGAAAACATCTTCATCAGTCAACACATGTGCTGCAAATACTCATTATGCAACCAAACACAGAAACACACATTGAAAATACTCACAATGCACATACGATCGGGATGTTAAAACAAACAAAACAGTTGATAATACCAAGAACATCAAAATTGACTGCTTTGGAACAGTCTTCCTAGCATTGTTCGGGAAGCAGACACACTCTGTCAGTTTAAATATAGACTAAAAGCACATCTCTTTAACCTGGCATTCACATAACACATCTCTTTAACCTGGCATACACAACACATTATCTACTTCTATAATTCAAATCATGTAAATTGTTAGGCTGCATAAATTAGGTCAGCTGGAACCGGGAACACTTCCCATGACACCTTATGTACTGCTACATCATAAGAAGAATCACATCTGCACTAATATTAGACTCTCTCTGTTTATCCCGAGGTTTACTGTAGTCTGCCAGATCCAGGCCGTATACAGATGAGATGAAAGACCTGCGCCTAGACACGACGACAACGCAGCCCTGAAGTGTCAACTAAACTGTCCCCTGTGAAGAAACACTTCCCTTTCCTTTCCCTTGTGACAGGGGAGTCCACTGGAGGCGAGCATAGTTTAGAACCCAAGTGCAGTTTATTGACATTAATCCAAAAGACAAATATAAACAGAAACAAAGATGTGACTTGGCATGGCATGGCATGGCTTAGCTTAGCTTAGCTTAGCTTAGCTTAGCTTAGCTTAGCTTAGCTTAGCTTAGCTTAGCTTAGCATGTCGTGTCATGTCATGTCATGTCATGTCGTGACTAGAAAACAGAAACTACACTCACCGAAAGCAGGTTACATAAAACAAAGCTAGACAAGAGAACAATGAAACATTAGGGCTATTTATACAAAGGGACTAATGACAAACAAGGAACACCTGTGAACAATGAAGACAAAGGACCAATGGCAAGACAGAACTGAAATCACATGACAATAACAACCAATCAGAACATGACACATGAGACAGGGGAAGCACATGACATGAACACATGAGGGCAATGGAATCACATGACAAAACACATGGCAAACAAGGAAAACAAACAAAGCATAACAATGAAAACAAACCATAAACTGTGAACATGAAACAATAGCAAAACAAGACATGACATGACATCCCTATGTATAGATAAAACTTTATCAAAATGATTACAGTTTGGATCCTTGGAAACGACTAAAAATTCTGTATTATGCGGGCGAGACAAGTAATTTGGCGATGCCACTTTATAAAAAAAGACTAAGCGTCTGTGCACATACACATTCAAATGCGCATCCTTATAGGCTAAACACGTAAATGTATGGCAAGAACATGTTAAAAGTCTTCTGTTTTCAGTTAAAAAGATGTAATTTAAGTGGCCTCTAAGTTAATAATTAATGATTTTTACAAGGTAAGTGATTCAATCAAAAACTAGCTTGATAAAAACTTTTTCCTAGAGTTGCTGTAAAGCCAAAACAATCTCTGGCCATTAATTTTCTTATTATCACTGTGAAGCTGCTTTGAAACAATCTGTATTGTAAAAAGCGCTATATAAATGAAGATGACTTGAGATGGCTCACATTTCAGGTCATCGACAACACCACTGGTTTGTCTCACCCAAGTTTGTCACTTGTTGGGGTCCCTTAGAAACATTTCTGTTGTGGTCTTTGCAATTTGCATTTCTGTATTTGGTTGCATTGTGAGTATTTGCAGCACAAGTGTTGTCAAACTGATGAAAATGTTTAATTTGCTGGTGTTTTGTCTATTTACATGTGTTTTCTTCAGCTGCATTGCACTGAGCTCTCTCAGCCTCCGTGGTTTTAACTGTTTAACACAAGATCACCAGTCTCCTATCAGTTATTGCTGTTAAATGTAAATTTCTAACAAATATTTGCTGTGGGCCTTAAGCTTGAGGTCAGAACTCCTTCCAGCGTGGGGTGAAGTGGGCAAGAATGAATCACACCACAAGAAGCAAACACACCATAACCACAGCCTCAAGCGTACGTCAACACCAAACCAAACACTTTTTTGGAAAAGTGCTGGTGAGGAGTTAACCATAGCTAATAAATGACGTCCAGAAGTGTCTGTGTTTAGACTTCTATAACTGTATGTCCTAGTGTCAGCATGCACCACAAACATAAAGACTCCTCTGTAACTTCATTTAAAATGCAATCTAAATACTGCTCTAAAATGATGGTAAACGCAAACACACATAAGAGCGATCACCATGCAGGCGAACGCCACAGTAATTCTCCAGACACTCCCTCTGGGTAACCAATATTTATCCTCAGCAAACGTGAGTCACGCCTCCTCTGAGGTCGCACAAGGCTTTTGTGAGGGTTTAATTAGGACTTAATTAGGGACAGAGATAGAGCCCATTGTGTGTCATGAAGTCCCCAGAAGTGATCTCCAAAGGAATGCTTTAGCATAACATCATCTCAGGAGATCGCATCAAGGCTAAATCCTTCTTGATTAGCTTCCCAGACTAAAGCTCTCACTCCACACCTTCAAACTAAACCAACTAAATCTGTGACACTTACAGGTTTGTTTCACAAACTTTCATGAAGAGAAAAGAATAAATCCTGTAAGGTTTGTTTTATATAGGCTTGTTTCTTTAAACACAGAAAACAAAAAGGTAAAATTGAAGATAAATCCTTAGTCTTTGGGGCTGAAGACAAAGTCCTGTCCACTTAAAAGAGAACAGAGATTTTGTCCCTTTATGAGAGATTTAGATTGAATCATGAAAACATTTATCCAAAAACTTTCTGTAGGCTGCTATACATCACTGTGGGAAAACAGTTAATGTATATTAAATAACCACAAGTAATCATTAGTGTGGGTTATGAACTATGATGTGTTTGCTTGGACAGATGAGGATAAATAAATGATAGAGCTAAAACTCAGCTCAAGGGTCTGTCTGTGTCATGTGTCTTCTGAAGCCCAGCCAAAACTAATATACACTTACCATATAACTGATTTATACTTGAAATAAACTCAAGTTAATCTATCAGCTATCTGAAAAGCATTGTTAAAAAGGTCAGCAATAAAAAAATTAAGTCATTGCTTATGTCTCGTACGTCTCATCTTCATGTCTCTTAAGCTGTTTTTGTCCATATTCTGAATGACAATGGCACCCAAAACTTTAAAAGAAATTTTCTTCATTCACTCAAATCAAATGAAAGGGTTGACCAAAAATGAAAATTTGATCTCTTTATCTCTTTATATGATAATAACACACACACACACACACACACACACACACACACACACACACACACACACACACACACACACACACACACACACACACACACACACAGAGAGAGAGAGAGAGAGAGAGAGAGAGAGAGAGAGAGCTCATTAAATATGGTTTCCTCTTTTAGGTGAACTAACCCTTTAATATGGCAACATTAACCTCAAACTTCCACTAATCCTAAACCTCATTGGTTCTCGTGTAGTACACTGTACACACAGTGGATTTACCATTGGGCTAAACTGAGATTACCTTACAAAAAGCTCAATAGTTTACAATGACTTGAGTCATTACTAGTTATCATGCTTTTCAGAGTTCCAAATAATTAATAATTTCTTCTGAAGGATTTGGTAATACTTGAGTCATTACTAGTGGGTACCATGATCTTCACTTTAGAATTAATTATACATTATGCATTATTCACATTAATTATGAACCTGTATATAGTAGTTCTTAGTAGTCCTCTATGAGGCAGTGAAAAAAATAGTAGTTACTGATTAGCTAATAGTAAACTACCTCATTCAACAGAGTACTATTACTTACTAATTGGTTAATTAGAGTTTCTTGTTAGCTAATAGTAGTCACTAGAATGTTAATATTGCATTACTCATTTGTTCCTGTGTTCTGTGTGAGTTATTCATTATAGAAGGACAAGTGTTCTAAATTTTTACATTATAATAATTATTTTTTTAATGACAATTATGTTCTTATTTGTTTTTTAAATTTAAAAATTTAAATGGTGGCTGTCATAACATGACAGATTTATTCAAACAGACAATAAATACTGAAGAACGGGCAGAGCTGGGTAGTAACTGATTACATGTAATCTGGATTACGTAATCAGATTCCAAAAATTAAGTACTTGTAATTAGATAATTACATTTTTAGACTACTACAGTTACCTTTTTATTGATTACATGATTACATGTTATTTCCACAATGGCAGTAAATTTGTTATGATCACCACCTGTTCCTGTCAGTTCCTGGACTACACTTCCCATAATCCTCCCGGCTTATCACCTGCACTCACTCCACAATCACTCCACACTAATCACCACACACAGCTGCAGAACATTACCAGGACTATAAAGGACTTTCACACACACCACCTCACCGCAAAGTCTTGTTTTCACTTGTGTTACATTTCTGAGCGTTTCCTTGTATCCTGTTTGCCTGTCTGTGATTGATCTTGCCTGATTCCTGTTTTACGACCCATTGCTGCCTGCCTCGATCCTTGCCTGTACCCTGACTACGACTCTGCCTGTTCCTTATTGCTCCTGTTTGTTCCTGTTTGTTCCTGTTTGACCCGGCCTGAACGACCACGCCTACTTCTAATAAAACGCTGCAGTTGGATCTTACTCTGAGTCCTGCCTTCGTTACAGAAGACTTCGCCATACCCAGATCCAGCAGCTTCTGTGAGCGTTTCCAGTCTCAGCATGGACCCCGCAATACGTCTCATTCGCCTTCGTTAAGGTAACTGTACCCTGTAGGACCATATTCAGAAGTTTCTGGACATTGCTTACTATTCAGATTTGCCTGACTGTGTCTTGATAGACTTTTTTGTGATGGCGTTAACCAACCACTCCAAAATAAACTACGACAAGAAGGACCACGTTTATCACTCAGCGGTTTTATGGGTTATGCGTTAACTGTGGGCTCTCCATTCACTGTGGGTGTCGCGAAGAAATGCGACACCACGGTGAATTATGTAATGGCTGCCACACCAATGGACACTCACAAAATGGCAGCTACCATCACAACAACACCAAGTCAAAAGACAGTTGATCTTCATGAGCAACGTCACGTCTCCGCTGATCGCCCAGAGCAACGTCACGTCTCCGCTGATCGCCCAGAGCAACGTCACGTCTCCGCTGATCGCCGAGAGCAACGTCACGTCTCCGCTGATCGCCCAGAGCAACGTCACGTCTCCGCTGATCGCCCAGAGCAACGTCACGTCTCCGCTGATCGCCCAGAGCAACGTCACGTCTCCGCTGATCGCCCAGAGCAACGTCACGTCTCCGCTGATCGCCCAGAGCAACGTCACGTCTCCGCTGATCGCCCAGAGCAACGTCACGTCTCCGCTGATCGCCCAGAGCAACGTCACGTCCCTGCTGCTGTTCCAGAGCAGCCCTCTCTCCTTGTCAGTTCTGTCATGGCCAAGAGGGCTGTTTTCACTTTTTATGTCTTGGCTGTCATGCGTGCGTGGAGGATGTACTCGAGCTCTATGGACTTGGGAGCAGTCTGCCAGCCCGAGCCCACTGTTGTCCCAGAGCAGCCCGCTGTTGTCCCAGAATGGCCTGCTGCCGTCTCAGAGCAGCCGTTTGCACCGCTCTCCGCTTCGCTCTCAAGCCCGCCGGTCGCAACGCACTCAAGTTCGGTGGTCGCAATGCACCTCATCTGTCTGGATGCCATGGACAAGATGGCTGTTTTGCCAGTGCCCATGGGCAAGATGGCCGCCCCTTTGGTGTCAAGGAACATAGGGGGTGTTCCAGCCATCGAGTCCGCTCCAGAACCTGTGCTACTTGACCTGCTGGCGCCCCACGAGCTCCTTGTCCACGAATCGACCATGGCCACCGTTGATTTCCCCAAGAACTTTTTTTGGGGGGGGCAGTATACCTAAGGGTGGGGAGCTTGTGGGTGGGGACCGTGCCCGGCCACTGCCTTTTAGGGCCTTTGAACTGTCAAGGCCATTTGTGAACCCTGACCCTCCGTGGTCTTTTATGGACTCTGACCTGCTGTGGCTGCCCAGGCCACCTGACCCGCCGTGGCTGCCCGTGGCACCTGACCCGCCGTGGCTGCCCGTGGCACCTGACCCGCCGTGGCTGCCCGTGGCACCTGACCCGCCGTGGCTGCCCGTGGCACCTGACCCGCCGTGGCTGCCCGTGGCACCTGACCCTCCGTGGCTGCCCGTGGCACCTGACCCTCCGTGGCTGCCCGTGGCACCTGACCCTCCGTGGCTGCCCGTGGCACCTAACACTCCGTGGCTGCCCGTGGCACCTGACCCTCCGTGGCTGCCCGAGTTCCTGGACCTGCATTGGGGACCCTTTTCCGGTCTGCATGCAGGTCCCCAATGCACCCATCCCCCCTCCCTAGCTTTTCCTTTTACGCCGCGAGGACGCGCCTTCCGTGTCGCATTGGGTTCTCAGCTCAATCCAATTCAGATACACTCTCCAGTTTCACCCGAACCCTCCTTGCTTTGATGGGGTTCACCCCGCTGTCACAAACAGTGCCCTAGAAGCTTCTGTTTTGCAGCAATAAGTGATTCCTTCATACTTGGACCGCGGCTTCTTCAGCTGCTACTTTCTCATTCCAAAGAAGGATGGGGGTATGCGCCCTACATTGGACCTGCATTGCCTGAATTTTTCCCTCTACAAGGGGAAGTTCAAGATGCTGACGTTAAAAACTATCCTGGTGCAGATTCGAACAGGGGACTGGTTTGTCACTGTGGACCTGAAGGACGCCTATTTCCACATCCAGGTCATTCCATGGCAAAGGAAGTTCCTCAGGTTTGCCTTTGGGGGCATTCGTATCAGGTCCTTCCATTTTGTCTAGCTTTGGCTCCGCGGACGTTCTCCTAGTCCATGGATGCAGCTCTGGCCCCCTTGAGGCTCCAGGGCATCCATGTACTAAATTATCTAGATAACTGGCTCATTCCAGAGAGTTGATGTGTCGTTACAGTGACGTCCTTCACCACCACCACCTCCGGTCTCAGGTTGAATGCTCAGGAGAGTGACTTAGCTCCTTCTCAGCAGACCACTTTCATGGATGTCCAATTCGATTTTCTCATGATGCAGGCCCATCTGGCCCCTGCTCGAGTTTCCAGTCTCCATGCGTGCTTGGCCCATTTCAGGCTTGGTTATTATGTTGCAGTGGGACTATACACAGCGTGAAACTATGCAATTACATGAAACATGGTACATTTCAGCAAGTTGTACTGTATCTTTCAACATTCCTTCTGATCTTCATTCATGTTTATTTGGTGCTGTAACTAGTGGTAAAGAGGAAGAGATGATGAGTTCACAAAGCCGCTTGAACCGAGGCACTACAGCGATCTGCCATGATACGATCATGCCAAGAACATCAAAACCACATTTATTATTTGAATTCATAATAAAATGGACAGATTTTGAAATCTGAGACTTGTTTCATATCAAAAGTAACAAAGCACAAAGCTTATAGTGATTTATTGGATGAGGCAGGCTACAAAGTTTTGTTCATTCATCAACTGAAAACAGCATACATTTAGGAATTTTGCTGTAAAGTGAGGATGCTTTAAAAATAAAATCATGATATTTTTTTTTTTTTTTTTTTTTTTTTAATCAATGAATGTCAATTACTTAAATCACATCACTATTTGGCAAGTCACCCTTTGCCTATTGTCACAGTTTGTGGTTGTAGAGAGTGCACAACAAAGGAATAGCAACAAAATATTCTTTATTCAAAACCACAATGAAACTCAGGAGATTGACAGACAAAACACAACAATGTAATACACTGATGCAAACATTACTGGACAAAGAAATAAGGAGAACTAAGGGTTTAAATGACTGCAATCTAATTGGAAGAACAGAAACAGGTGTGGGATAATTAGTCTAGCTAATGATCAGGAACACAGGCAAACAGAGTAGAACAGGAGAATAGGACATAACAGAGGTTACATGTTACACCTAGTTTGCAGGAACAATTATTTGAAATTGTTTGAAAATGTATATTTTTTACTGGCACACTGAAGCAAAATACATAAATATCCATCTGTAAATATCCAAATACATAAATATCCATACTGTACTTTTTTATGTTCTTCATCAAATACAGTACAGTGCAGAGCTGTTTTAATGCAGATAAATCACACCACAACGATGCGGGCTAACATATCTAAACACACTATGACATCTGCAGGGCCATTTCTAGACATTTGGAGGCCCTTTAAGCATATTACTGTAATTATCTAAATTATTTTCACTAGAGTTGGTTTGATTGGGTATTACGTCAAAATATGTCTGGTAGTGTTTTTAATACTGTGCATTATGTTTGTGTATAGTTGATTGTTTTTTTCATGATTGTTTTTTGGTATCACTTTTGAATACTTAAATATTCAGTCCCTATAATTATATTTGCTGTTGCCAAAATTCATGTCTGAATACACAGATGAGTCAGAACATTATGACCACCTAACTAATATGCTGTTGGCCCGCCATGTGCTGGGAAAACAGCACTGACGTGCCGAGTCATGGACTCTACAATAGCCCTGAATGTGTCCTGTGGTATCTGGCACCAAGACATTGGCAGAGGATCCTTCATGTCCAAAGTGTGCCACAGTAGACCTTCTGTTGGCTAGGCCCAGATGGGATGGCCTCCGTTGCCCTCGTGCATCGATAAGCCCTGGGTGCCCAACACCATTGCCGATTTGTGGTTTGTCTCTCCTCCTCAGACCACTGTTGGTGAATTTTCACCACTGCTGACCGGGCGCAACACACAAGCTTTGCCATGTAGCGTATGCACACGTATCAGGATAATCAATAAACTTTGGAGTTTTCAGAACGCTTTTAACCTGATGAACTTTGTTTCTTAATCACTAAATCGGCTCCGAACTGTCTACTAAAGATGAGCCCACTTGACACCTTTGTGGCCCTCCGAGGTAACACAGCAGGCCCAATTTCCTTGCTCTTAGGACATCAAAGGGGCCCCTCATGTGGACTACGGGCCAGATCCACATTCCAGCACCCACACACACTGGCACACACAGACACACATACAGAAACACACAAACATACACTTTTAACTGCATACATATATATATATATATATATATATATATATATATATATATACCACCACTATGCTGTGTAGTGATTTTTACTTTGTCCATCCAAGGACGCGAAGTAAAATAGGGATTGGTACTCACGTCACCGCTGACGTTGTGATTTTGGATCACACGTCTCTTAAGGTGTGGTTATGAGTACATCAGATAACCACTTTCCCCCCCTTTCCCTAGTTCAGGGCACCAGTCAGGGTCTTTCACTCCCTACAGGGGCTTTCATTCATTTAGAATTAATGTAAAGTGGTCAGCTGATTTATTTGAAAGATTGGTGAAATTGCTAACTTGTAGAGCCTTTTCTGTATTATCAGCACAAGGAAGACACAAGTGTAATAAAATAAATTTTATTAACAAAAAGATAAACAAGAATAACTAACACAACTACTAAATGAATACCATGAATGATAAAGGAATAAAGTGCATAAGATACATAGAATACGAGTGATTAAGTTGAGTGTGGCTATGGAAGAGTTACGTTATCTTAGGGAAAGATACTGTTTCTCTGAAAATAATAAGGTGGAGAACCTTACTATGCACCGAACAAATAAACGAAGGATTATTTGTTATTAACTAACATCAGCTATATTGAATCTAATAGGAATTAGGAAACTATATACTGATAATATACAACAATGCCAAGGTCTCTGGAAAGAGGTTTGGTTAAGTGATATTTACGGGTGACAGTGCAGTGGGGAGAGGAGCCAGAATCTGTTTCAACAGTCTTGAACACGAAGCTCTGTGGGATGCTGATCTCCTAGAGCACCAAAGGGTCCTAAAATCTGGAACACGCAGACGAGGCCCTGGCGTAGGTGCAGAAGGTCCTTAACAATCTGGAACACGCAGACGAAGGTACCTTGAAGTGAAGGTTTGCTCTCCTGAGCTTAACCTTGTTGCAGATGTCGTCACTGTCTCGCTGGACTGAAACTTTGAACGTAGTGTTGGTTAATGTCTCTTTCCTCAAAAGCTGGAGGCTTAGAACGTGGTTGTCTCTGTTGTTGTCTCTTCTGGATGGACCAGAGGCTCAGAACGGTATATCTGTTAATGTCTCACTCCTTACAGAGTTAAGACCCAGAACCGTGTATCTGTTGTGTCTCAGCTTCGCAAGCCGGGACTCAGAACAATATCTGTTATGTCTCACCCAATGGGAGACTCCGAACGCTATATCTGTTACGTCTTCCCCCTTTCAAGGGCAGACTCAGAACAATATCTGTTACGTCTTTCCCTGTTTGAAGGGCAGACTCAGAACAATATCTGTTACGTCTTTCCCTGTTTGAAGGGCAGACTCAGAACAAGGAGTGTCGGTAGAAAGGGTACCTTTATCCCTTTCCGATGAGGAGGAGATTGCATTTTGCCGCTTCTCCATTCGAGTGCTGTGATTGGCTGCTGGCATCAGAGGGGACACACAGAGTGTGGCCCACCCTTCTCTCCCCTGTGGAACTCATTTGCATAAAGCACAAAGTTGGAAGTCTTTACAGTGTCTTTAAAGTTTACCAATGCATTTCTCACTTTCCAAACCACCACCAGAATACCTTTGGCAATATTCTAAACAAATAGAGACTAAACATGATGGAAAAAGATTGAACTGTCATTCAGTTGTACATTAACAGCTGTATTTGTATCAGATGTTGCACTACAAATGGCTGTCACTGAGAATACTTATTTCGGTGAATAAGTATCAAATGGATGTGTAGTTTGCATCAGTTCTAAGGTTTTCAAACATAGTTTTGAATGGATTCGGATGGATCTTTGTGATCTCTCTTTGTTTCACCCAATTCTGCTAAGGTCCCAAGGAATTTTTATGGCAGTCTCTGGCCAACATTAGGAAATAATGTCTAGATGGCTGAAGGGCAGTAACTGCCTGTGGACCAATGAGAAGCCTTGTCCTTCCCAGGCTTGGTACAAGAGGTCTTCTTCTTACCCTCTAAGAGAGGTCTGGATGTTGTCCTTCCATCTTTATCTGATGGCGTTGGACAGTTTGTTTGTGTTGGGCCACCAAGATCCAATCAAAATGTAGCAAACGTTTGTCCGCTGTTATGGACAGAGAGAGGCCCGGCCATAAACTGGGCCCTAGAATGTGCTGTTCACTACAGCTGAAATATATATTTCATATATTTTAGGGCCTATGCATGTTTCCTAGTGTTTAAATGAGTGTATTTGTGCTAGTGTGCATTTTAATGATATAATTTTGTCTGTAAACCATAACTTTTCTCCTATGCCTTTCTGACCTATCGAGTTTGATCTCGTTTCAAAGCTCCGGACTCGAGCTATTCATTGAGACATGTCACCAAACGGACAAATGCATTTTTCTATGTGTTTAATGATACTGTGAAGAACACACTCCTTTTGGAGATCTGATCTGGTAGTCATAAATCATTGGATTAAGTCGTGAGGCCAAACAATGGGAAAGCTTTCCCGCCAACTTTGCACCCATGTTATTGGCTACCCCACCTCAAGGAGGTGTGTCGGCTTATCTGTCATAAAAGCAAAGACGCACAATTTCTTGTGTGTTCTCTCCCGATTGTCTCACGAGCATCTCGTGCATGTTTTTCCCGGACCTCTCCGGTGACCACGCGCTGCCATCGCGCTCAGCTTCGGGATCGCCATCTTCCAGCAAAACTCACTCTCAAGTCCTCAGTTCAAACCTTCCCGCTGAACGGAAGAAGCCAACGAACTGCACCAGCGCTAAACTGAAATCCGACACACACAACCAATGCAAGTATACTGCCGTTTCTCAATCTTAGATAAGGAAACAGTTTTCCGCGCTGGCTCAAGGACTGTTTGTAAGTTTGCTACTTGCCTTCTCTCTTTCCTTACTTTCCTACTTTCACCCTTGTATATATATGTGTATATCCTCTGTATATATTTAGACGTATAACCTCGGTAGTTGTTTCGTATATTAAAAACGCACTACATTTCATGCTTGTTGTTCTCCTGCTCATTCATAAAACCCAGGTCACTTTAACGTTTCGATCCTATATCCTTGCTACGTTTGGATGCTAGAAGAGGAAGTCTTTTTCTAATGGCCATAGGAAAAAAACCCTTCCTTTGATAATATTCTATGAGGAGCTTAGTTTGCTGGACAAACTAACAGTTTCTCTAAATAATTATTAAACCAGAACTAATCATATATGTAATTGATTATAATTCGTTGTAATTAATTCACAATATATGTTCAATTCCCCGTTGGGTCGATATATGAATCATAATTTATTCATAACCAATTTATGAATTATTATATCCATATTTCATCCATAAATTTATTAATAACTGTACAAACCGCTACATCGTTACAGCCATGTGACCACTGTCTTACTCACATCCAACATGATTGTTTGTTAGCATCTAATATACCCAGAATTTGACATGTGACCTTGTTAGGAGATAATCATCTTCATCTATGAGGGGTCATAATGTTTTGGCTAAGTAATGGCACACCAATTTGTACCTAGTTCTGAAACAAGCTATCTAAGAAAAAATCAACTACATCATTAAAGTATTTAAACTTTAAAAGTAACAGTCATTGGCATTTTAACTTCCTCTCATTCATTCCTGTCATTCTTGGACAGTTTAAATGCTCATTCAGCTCATATGAGTTTTCATACCTTTCTTTCATGATCCCACCACAGACCACCATCAAAGCCACCAGAGAATTATGCCACATTGCTTCCATTTTAGTCCTTTGGAAAAAATAAATGTTCCATGCTATAAACCCATCTCTTATTTCTACAAAGCTTAACATTGTTCAAGCTGCCCTCAGTGTCTCATAATCATGTGAAGTTCGCTCGGACCTCACCAAATGCCCTATTGTGTGGGAGCATTTCTACCAACCTGACAACATTTCCCTGAACTGCCTTTATAGCCTCACAAATTCTTGCCCGTTATTTTAGGCCTCCCTTTCAGTATTGTTTCAAGTAAAGAGCTAAAGAGAAACAGATTAGCACTGCTCTCTGTGGTGTGGCCTCTTCCTGTAAACAGCATTTCAATAAAGTTTTTCTGCTGGATTTTTATAGTGTCTGTGACTAACCAGCCTTTATATTTTAACACAAATTACCAGAAGCTCCTGTGGTTTTGACCGTAACACATTACTATGCACATAATAATTGAAATTAGTTATTTCAGTGAAGCCATACAACAACACAAATAAGAAACACATATGTACAACAGCAACTCTACAATGTATACAATTACATAATGTAATGCAAGCTATCAGGCTGGGGACATTTGTTTAGCGCAACCTGAAAATTTAGATTAGAGAGTTATCTGAATAATTGATAAATAAGGTTGTACAGGATGATAAAGGTTTTAAGTCAATGTCTGCTTGCTAGACAAAAAACAAATGAGCCCATTGCAAGTGTCTGTGACATTCTAATCCAAACATTTCTTCTCAATGTTGACTCTATGGGATATTTCAGTTTTTTGCCCACCTTAAAAAATGTCCTCAGTAAACTGGACGATTACCTCATTCATGGGTGTATGACAAATGGTGCAATTAAATGTTAGATGCCGAAATTTGTATGAAAGAGGAATAATAATAATAAACATGAGATACTGTATGCTTGGCAAGCATCACTAATTATATCACTAATTTATATTTATATTGCTCCTTTCAAGCATGAGCATTGAGAAAACACAAAAATTGAGACATGTACAGTGTACTACAAAGAATCATTTTACAAGAATCATGAAATATAAAAATTAGTTTTTAATTTGGTCTTAAATATCTAGGACTAAGCCAGTGGTTATGAAACCATTTATGACTGGTTAATGGTTTCATAGTAAACTATAAATAAACTACAGTGAAGTACATTAATGGGCAATATTAAAAAAATTAATTCTGCAAGCAGCGATGAAAGGGCCCTCACACCCTGACACTGCACCACCTGGTGGCCCCAGGAAAACTGTGAACAGTGGCCGATAGTCATTTAAGCGGATAAATAGAGGAGAAATATGGCAAAGTCATTTTGATGCACCACACTTCCTGCTGCCAACAGGTGGCGCTTTGACTATAACTGAATATTGCCATGTAGATGTCTTCAGGTCAGGACTATTATCAAACATGTCAAGTTTGGAGCAAATCGGACATTGTATGCCTGAGTTACAACAACTTCCTGTTTCGTGGCGTTAATCGCATACTTTAACACTTAGCCAAATTTTGCATGATTTAACATGTTTCTAGCGTGTTTGGTATTTCATGGCATATTAAATGTGTTTCTGGGAATGAATTACATTGTAAAACATGCCATTTCCTATTGTTAGCAGGTGGCGCAATGACTAACTGAATATTGGCATATAGATGTCTTTAGGCCACAGGACTATTATCACACATGTGAAGTTTGGGGCAGATGGGACACTGTATGCCTGAGTTACAGCACCTTCTTCTTTCATGGCGAAATATCAGATTTTGTCAGTCCGCTACGGACACGCACTTCAACAAAAACTCAAGACCTTCACAATTTAACATCGCAAAGGTAAAACCTTAAGATTAGACCCACCGAATATGGATGTTGATCTGATTAAATCTCTACGAGGAGTTAATCAAAGTGTAAAACATGCAGGTGGTGCTATGACTGTAACTGAATATCGCCATGTAGATGTCTTCAGGTCAGGACTCTAATAAAACATGTGCAGATCGGACATTCTATACCCGAGTTACAATAACTTCCTGTTTCGTGGCGAAACATAAAACTTGGTCAGGCCGCCATGGACACGCCCTTCAGCGGAAACTCAAGATCTTCGCAATTTAACGTTGCATAGGCCTTTAGATTAGACTGACCAAATATGACATTGATCTGATTAAAGCTCTAGGAGGAGTTTGTTAAAATACAACTTGTGGAAATGGCAAAGACTGCAAAAATTTTGCAGAGAAAATTCAAAATATCTCACTTCCTTTTCGGTTTTCAGATTTTGCACCCAAGGGCTTTTTTTGTAGTTATTGGGCTGTTACATGTGTCTACCGAATTTCATACCTGTATGTGAAATGTAGCATGAAGGGCACTTATTTGAAATTTTGTAGGTGGCGCTATAGAGCCATTTTGCCCCACCTAATTCTGAAACTCGTATCAGAAGTAAATTTTCATCACTTCTGATGAGTGTGCAAAGTTTCATGAGTGTTCGAGCATGTTTAAATACAAGAGTACAGAGACAAGAGAGCCGGTTCTAGACTCGTCCTTTATTATTCACTGTAGCTTAGCAAAAAACATCTGATTGTGAGCACCACCAAGTTGTAGTTTTACTGTATGTAACAGCAGCCACTCTGAGCATGTGACCAAAAGCATGAATCTTATTGGTTGGCCAGCTGTCTTCAGAGTGCAATGGAAAAGAGATAAGAACATCTCTCTGTAAAAAAATGTTATACGCCGGAACTCAACTCTCTCGTGAACGTTCGTACAGACGTTACCAGAAGCTAGTGATTCTAGTTTAGAGAGTTATAAATATGGATATATTTTTTCTTATAAAAAAATGCATCGCTTCACATCAGAAGGCCTTTATTAATCCCCTGGAGCCGTATAGATTACTTTTATGATAGATGAATGTGCTTTTTTTATCATTTTAAAATACATTTATTAAATCTGAAAGAATCTGCATTTATCTGAAAACAATGATATTTATTTAGTTAAAAAGTATGAACATGGTTAAAATATAAACAGCTTTAGAGCAAGCAATATTAAAAGTCCCGTTCTTCGTGATCCCATGTTTCAAACTTTAGTTAGTGTGTAATGTTGTTGTTAGAGTATAAATAAAATCTGTACAATTTTAAAGCTCAAAGTTCAATGCCAAGCAAGATATTTTATTTAACAGACGTCGCCTACATCGAACGGCCCGTTTGGACTACATCCCTCTACTTCCTTCTTTAATGACGTCACTAAAACAGTTTTTTGACTATCCTCCGCCCACAGGAATACACAAAAAAGGGGGCGTGGTCTTGTTGCGCTCCCACGGAGAAGAGCAAGAGTTCCGTTTGTAGAGTGTGTTTGTCGCCATGTCGTCGAAACTGTGTTATTTTCATCCCGCAGTCAATCTTTGTTTGGCCTTCCCAGGGACGCTGTACTTAGAGATCAATGGTTACAATTTATGTTTAACTCGGTTCCCGAAAATTATAATTGTGGTATCCTTACTGCAATAATTAATGTTGGACTGCAGTGCACATAATGGCCACAAGAGGGGACTATGTTTATGTATACGGCCGTTTTCCGTATGAGGTACTCTTCTGAGTGAGTGCTAACGTTGTACATTTTCTGTCGCTGCTTGTGGAGATTAAAGAGTTCAGTCTCTCGAGAATTATTGTCTTTTGTGTTCATTCGGCACAACATCACAATAATCCACATGTAATACTATGTGCAACACACGTTATGGTAAGAGGCGTGACCTTTCCGGGCAAGGTGCGCTAAACTGCTGTCGAATCACAGCACAGGAACCGCTGGCTCAATAAGAACTCGTTACGTATTTCTGCAGGAGGGACTTCATAGAACAAGGAAGTCATCAGCCCGTTTTTATGACAGTGGAAACAGCGGTATACAGATAAGTAAATTATGTGAAAAATACTGTGTTTTTTTACACGCGAAACATGAACACATGTTATATTGTACAATATAAACACAATCAAAGCTTAAAAAAAACACGAAAAACGGGACCTTTAAATTAGTTCAAATGTATGAGATAGAAACAAACTGGATTTTTGGATGATATAAACTTGGTTATTCATTATTTACACACATTTATTTTTATTAGTGCTATTGCAAAAATACTAATTTCTTAACAATTTTATTTATATGACTGAGAAATATGCATCACATTAAGTTTATTAGTTTGTGTTAAAACCAATCCAAATGTATTCAAATTTTATATGTGGTTCAGCCAGACTGGTGTAATTATATGACACATGCTAATCAGCCAAGCCACCATGTGAACACTTCTTTGAGGTAAGAAGAACAAAGGAGAAGTGTAATTCTACCTAAATGAAAACTCTGCATTTGTTTGATGTCCGTCACTCTACATTAGTCATGTATGATAACTTGCATTTTTACCACAGTATAACCATTTGCGCTGACACTGGATAGGCCTGTGTGCGCCATTAACACAACAAACACCATTGTCTCGAGACATTGTAAATCGTACACCTGCAGTCAGAGCAGCTGCTGCAACAAAGGATGAGAGTGAGAGAATGGCATAAATGATGACTTATCAAACATTCTTTTCTGGTGCGTGTAAAGACGCTGAGCTGGATTTGGTTTTTTGACTTTCAAAGGGCTGAGGAAAAATGGGAGGACACCTTCTTAAAAACCCCCATCTATGCTTTGAGCAGTAACATGAAACCTGCACAATGTCCCATCTAACAAACTTATGGCTGGAATTCTGTTTTAGAATAAAGAAACTCTCTGAGAAGAATTTTAGTCTGCTATGATTAATCTCATCCTTATTTAATTACAGCAATTGTAAGAGTAATTTATGAGGCTGTTGTGCTTTTTCAGAAGCCTTCTTACCAAAGTTCACACAAGAATGTGTTAGCGAGTCCTTTACAAAGCAGTCCCTCGTGTTATCTCAAAGAATTCCCACAATGATCCAACACTCAATCCTATATGAATGTCAGTGGTCTCATTCTAAAACGTTACCTTTTGGGTAATGAGCAGACCTCAAAAATAAAGGTCCTTTATTGGCAATATGGTTCCATGAAGAACCTTGAACCTTAAACATCCATGGAACCTTTCCATTCCACAAAAGCTTCTTTATAGTGGAAAACATATTCTTTAGATTAATTTTTTTTTCTTCACATTAAGAATTTTTTTTTTTTTTTTTTTTTTTTTTCAAGAACTGTCTGCTGGAAGGTTATTTAAGGAAACAAAAATGGTTCTTTTATGACATTTCTACAAAAAAAACCTTATTTTTAAGACTGTACATGACATCTGCACCACAGAACTCCCTCCCCTTGCATGTCTGTTTTTTAAATATTTTGGCTAATTTATTCATGCTCCAGCTACCAATGAGAGTGTACACTCTCTGCTCTTTTTAATGTGTCTCACCATGTTTAAATCCACATATAGAAAAAGGCTCAACTGATCCTAAAAATAAATTAATAATTAATTTGAAAATAATATATTTAGCTGTATAGACCCAACAAGCAAAAGGGGTCTCTGGTATCCAGATGCAATTCTATGATGAAATCATAGACTTACAAGTCAAATTAAGATTTACAGACAGGAACTGGAGGAGAAAATTACATTATAAGTAGATCAGAGAGAAAGTTTAATGTCTGGAACTACTAAAGTGGATAGTTTTTCATAATGTGCCTCTAATTATGATTTAATTATGGTTGGGTTGAGACAATCGGTTCACTGAGTTGCCACATACATAAGCTGATTTCAGTTAAAAAGATATACAACAAACAGAACAGACAGAAAGGAGAGAGTCATGTAGCATGGTGGGCTGTCAGACCATATGCTTTCATGATTCTCACTCCAAATACCACATAATTAACTACAACTGCACTTAAACTGATCTCCAGTCAGTTAGGGAATAAACTCATGGAGAAAACAGGTGATTAAACACTGAAAACAGCCATTAAACACTTAATTCACACACAAAAAGCAATGTGTTTTCCATCCACTATACTAAGTGCATATGCTCAGAAAAGATTCCAACTCAGCATCTGAAAGTAAAGGGATAGATCAGACTAGGGCTAGTTTTCACATAGGGAAGTTCAAGTTTTTTTTTTTGTTTTTTTTTAATCAAAAGCCCAATTTTATAAATGTATACTTATGCACTTATAGAGTAGTTATCTATGTTGGCTTCAAGCAACTAGTTATTCAGACAACTAGTTAACAATTAGTTCAAAACTGTATTAATATTACCTAATATCACCATTCCAATATTTTTGCAATAGATGTAATAGCATTTGTAATCAACCGGACACAATAAAATCTCACTGGTATACAAATACAATTTAAGTTGGTCAAAACAATTATTTGATACTTTTGTATGTTACCTTTTCCGTGTTCGTATTTTCATATATGTTGTGTGTGGGAATATGACATTTTAACCTTTAATAGTATTTATATATCTCCAACAGCTATTCTTCACGGTCAAAAACCAGCAAGCTCCCATTGTGACAATATACGGGTCAAAGCTTTTTCTTAAAGATTGTCTATAAAAGATCTACTTTCAAACCAAACCTACAGCGCTTACCTGCAGGTGTTTGAATGAAGCTGTGATCTGCGTGATGTGAAGTGTGAGGCAGCGCGAAACGCAGCGCGCGCTCTCAGTCTTTTCCAAAGTCTCTGCTTCTTCAGTCCTGCGCGCAACGCTCGCCTCAAAAACACAACAGAGCAGAAAGCAGCAGACCTTCCTCATGAACATCATATTCACAAAGGACAATCACGTAAATGTGTGTTGATCGTTGCGCGGCTGAATGTAGGCTACTGGATGCGCCTGAGGCTCGTGTTGAGTGCTGTGTGTGTTAGAGAGGAGCGCGCGCTCAGACACTCCCTCTCACGCAAATCTGTCATCCGAACTCAACTCATCAGTAGTCTGTCATTTTGTATTTAGGTATATAAACGAATTTAAACTGTTTAAGGAATACAACTCACTGAGCTTTATGGTTAGTGACAGACGTTCGGTCTCTCCAAAAATATCTTTCGTACAAAACGTATGCGGCAAATAAATTGCTTTCATTATAATAAACGAAGTTCTCTAGTAGAGTGACGTTTCTTATAATGACAGCGATAGTCGCAGGTTGCAGACATGCGTTTTTCTGTAATGAAACGCCAAAGTCACGTAGGCTATTTTGAAACGTTATGAAAATAACATAAACAATGCCAGATTAAATGACTTTTATTTTTATCACAGCATTGCTTCCCAATTTTTTTTTAAGTGTTTCCCACAGTTGTTATGGTAACTTCATATCTACACGAATCACATTAAATTGAGATTAGCTAAAGACAACACATTGTTTTAATTTATTCTCTGAAGTTTCATCGCTCTTCATCACTCTTTATGTTAAACACGTTTGTGTCATTATTATAACGTTGTTGAGATTAACGTCTCTCAGAAACCATTCAAATAGGCTAAATGGTGCATGGATATGATAATCATAATAAATATCAAAGTATACTATGGTATAACCAGTTAACCACAGCCTGCTTTCTTTTATTAGGTTTATAATGATTGGCAATATTGAATCCAGTTTGTTTTCTTCCCTATGTGCATCTGGGCATCTACAGTTTCCATAAGCATGTGTTGATAAAAATTTGTTGGCGTCATTGCAATACCAGCGCCATCGTGTGGTAGAATGACTAGGCCTACTACATGAATAGTAAATAGTAATAAATAGTTTACATGAGTCATTCCACGAAACCGTTACAATTTGGACTTACACATTTTTAGATTTTTTTACCAAAATGTATTACTTTTCTGAACACCTCACAAGATTAATGACATTTAACTTCCAGAAAAACATATTTTCCCATCTCAGGCATCAAATCCCTATTATTGGTCATTATTTTAAGTTATGGACACTATGGGAGTTCTCTGAATATTATAATAAAATGTATTTGTGATAAAATCAACATTTTCCTATTAATCAGATGTCCCTCACACTAATTCAGTAATTGCACATATAAAAGTTATATAAAATCTCACGCTTTTGCTATACTAAAGCGTGAAATGGGCACTTTTTGTGACAGCAACCTCATCAAAGGCTTAACTTCAGAATTTGAGCTAAAATATTTAGTATTCTTATGATTGCTCTCAACATTTCAGACTAATTCAACTAACTTTAAATTACTTTTTCATAAACTTAACAAAAATAAATAAATAAATAATAATAATAATAATAATAATAAAATAAAAATGTAGGTGTGACAGGGTTGACTGTGATGGGGTTGTGATTTTTTGCCCAAATTAGCCACAGCTCTAAATCTAATGAATAAATGGAGAGCACATGTCATGCATGATATTAAGAAATCATGAATAATGTTGAAATAACAAAGATAATTTTCACAAATAATAGTTTTCTATCTTTAATTGATGTAACAGAGTTGAGTAGTTAAGCTTGACAAACACAATTTCACAACATAATTTAGTTATAATTATTAAAATTGCCTGCTCACAATGTTGTTCAGAAGACTTCTATGATGTCACTTCTATTAATGATGTCACATAAGTATCAGTTCATTAATTTTTTAGGGGGAGAATGGTTTGTGTAACCGGGTTGAGGGGTTACTGAGGTACGGAACTAAATGATGTGATTTTAATGAATAATCATGAATTTACTCAGAAAAAAACATTACCAGCAAAAAAGCACAGATGGATATTTATGGGAATGGCAAAATGAATGGACTTTTTTCTCATTTTATTATTCATATCCCAAGTACACTTTCATAGAAGGCCTTGAGGAACATGACAAATTAGGTGGTGTCAACTGAAAAAAACTAAATAATTTCTAATATGAAGATAAAATGTATGTCATGTTTTTTTAAACATTATTAAAGGAGACATTTCAATTAATACAAAAAGCTTAAAAGATTATATATATATATTTATTTATTTTTTTTTAAATTTTTTTTTTTGGTGACCCAATAGATAAAATACACTGAAAAAGGTCAGAGGGACTCAAATCGTACCAGTTTCGTGGAATGACTCACATCCATCTCTAAACAAACACACCTGAACCAACCAAACAAGGTCTTTATTTTCACATTAAAATTTTAGTTTTTGAGCTGCTTGCAGGGCTAGAATTAAACTCAGCTGCAGATGGCAGTCTCCATGTGGAGGACTAAGCATTCGTGGTAAAGTGTTTATTTGTATTTTAGTTATTAATTGATTATTCTGCTTGTATTTTCATTAACACTCCATAATACATTATTAACACTTCATAAGTGTATATTATAAATCAGTCTGAATAGGTTTTTGGTCAATTTTGAGCCTATATGTTGAGTGCTGACTATGGCACACATTGCTGTTTACATCACAGTGAGGTCACACACATTGATCATTTTGTTAATGTTTATCAAACCTGATTCCAAAGTCACATTCATCTCCTGGTATAAACGGATACAAGACTGCATTTGAAATAAAACTGGTTATCTTGCGCAGGACATTATCTGTAAAAAGAATTAAAGATGTTGACTCTGATTTGGATTTTTTTGACCCCAAATATTTTCTCTGTCTTGGGGACAAATTTAGTTCATGTTCCCTGTGATGACAAGATCGTGGAGAAGTTGTCCCGACTGGCTGTCACATACATAAATGAGGACAGACAAACAGGTTACAAATTTGCCCTTAACAGAATCACAAACGTCCAGGCGCATCAACAGGTTGGTAAACAGTGCCGTTATTTTTTTACCAATGGAAAGGCAACCACACCATTAGTAGATCTACTCATATTTTTAAATCATTATTAATAACATAAATTGTTTTGCAGATTCAAAGTCATAATATAGGCCTATATTTATTGTCATTTTTGCAAGGTACTATTTATTTCATAGGTCCACTTTCCCTTGCTGTAGGGTCCTGCTGGAAAGGTCTATTATCTTGATCTAGATGTCCTTGAGACCAAGTGCCATGTCTTCAGTCCCAAATCGTGGAAAAAATGTCCTATAAGACCTTTCATGGAAACAGTAAGGATTCTGCTTCTTGGTTATTTGCTGCTACTGTACAATCTCAATGAATGTTTAAAGTTTGTATGAAATATATGGTTGACGGTGTTGAAGTATTGTTTACCTCTGTTCAAAATTCCATCTTGTGAATTTTCAAATATTGATCAAGGGTTTAGCATTAACCAGCAGAGTTAACTTTTAAACAGAAACTGTAATTTGACTATTTGATGGATGTACATTTGGATCTCAAGCTAAAATCTCTGGCTTGAAATAGAGGCAACTAATGGTGGCACTTTTTTTTTTTTTTTTTTTTTTTTACTGAAAAACATTAGAAAAGCTCTCAGAGATAGTAATAAATGATAACATAAAGGGGTCATATGATGTTGTTTTAAGTTTATTATTTATTTATTTATGATTTGGGTGAATTGGAATAGGTTAACATCCTTTAATGTTCAAAAACATTTTTCACTTATTGCAGCACCTGTATGGCTGTCTGAAAGAGCTAATTTCTACAAAGCCCCTCCTACTGAAAAGCTTAGAATGCTCTGATTGGCCAGCTGATCCAATGCGTTGTGACTGGCCAAACATCTCAGGCATGTGTAGGAAATATATAACGCCCCTTACATAATCACAAGCTTCAGCTTCCAATGCTTCTGAAGAAATTGTAAACACACAGTTAATAATATCCTCAGTTTTACCGTATGAGTTTGAGCCAGAGTTAGATTCTGAAAATGCAGATAATCAAGCAGGGGTGCGTTTCCCAAAAGCATCGTTAGCCAACTAACATCGCAAGTTCCGTCGTTACTTACATAGTTCAACGATTTGGTGTTTCCCGAAATCATAGTTCAAACGAATTGCGAACTGCATCGCAAACTTGTGTGGTTGGATTGGAACGACAGCTCTCAAGCTGTAGTTAGAAGCATAGTTTCCTGTTTTTATGACATGTGGACTTAATAAATCCTTATCTTGAGCAAAATAAGCAAGCTGACATTAAGTACAATGTATATATTTTATTTCGAATATATAAAAATGTCATTTATATATTTTAGTTTGTCACCGTTTTTGAAGAGTGTGCAAGTGCGTACGTCCTTTAGTAGGCCTACATCAGAACAAGCATTTGATTTAATCTGGAAATAAAGCAAAATAACTGAGGAAAATGAGAATTAGTCCTCTAATGCCATGTCCGTAATTTATAGTAGAAATTCTAGCATTAATTCGATCTCAAACGGATTCATTTAAAGAAGTTATTACTCCACCACCTACGTGACGTCATTCACCCATGTGGTTGAACGACAAGTTTGCAACAATACGGTTTCGGGAAACTGGTCATGACTAGCTAGTTGATTTGTTCAACAATGCATTGCACTATGGTCGTTCAGCAGCGAGTTACATCGTTGCTCGGGAAACGCACCCCAGATTGATCAGAACCAATTTTGCAAGCACAACTTGAGCAGAAAATGTCACAGTGGTCTTTGTGTAGAGCTGACGTTGTGCTCTCCAAGGTTCCATAAAATGCGCTCTGTACAAGCTAACTGTTTGGGTTGTAGTGCTCAGGAACAGTGTTATTTTAATCTATTTTTTGGAAAACCAAAAAAGGTGTTTTGCAGTATGTGGGTGCTGGTGCAGCTATGCCCACAACTGAGCAAGGGCCAGAACGATCACCAGAGGCCGTTTTTATCCCAACGCAGTGACCGGCACTGTTACAGTTTAAGCCCGAACCCTATCCAAACCTGAAATCCGTTGCTGTAGAGAGATGTACCTGCATTATAAGCCAAGACAGCTTTGTATGCCCTACACTGCATGTAACCACTGTGCTATTTATTGGTTAAAGCGACAAGATCATATCGTACAACATTTACATAGACATTAAGTAGTAGAAAAGAGATCCACTGAGATGGCAACACAGCTATTTGACTTATCACACAACATTTCATTCATATAGTTTGCACTCAAATCATTTATCAAATCGTTCGATGTTTTAAACATTTAAATACACATATCAAATAATACAAAATGTGTATGATGTAGTGTTTTAGATGATAGTTGCCTAATCTAGGCAAAGCTGATTTCTGAGAGACATGAAAGAAAAGTGTCTATTTGAAGAGCTCACAAGAGTGGGAGCACATGTGCAAAACAGTTCTGTTAACATATAAAATATATATAAATGTGCTTTTAATTTCGCACACTCTTTCTGCCACAACTCAGTTACAAAGTTACAAACCCAAACCTGATCCAAACCCGAAGCTATTCATGAAAACTTAACCCGAACCCGACCCGAATCTCACAAGTTCATCCTCCACTCCTGCCTGTAGCTCCACAATGGCCCTCCAGGCCTTCAGCGTCACCCTGGGTCTTCAGCTCCACCTGGGTCTCTGCTCCACCTCAGCCAGTCATATACCTGGTTCCGCCAGGCCTCTCCACCATGGCTCCTCTCCATCGCAAATTTATGGTGGGGCTATAGATCCAGTAAGCCCCGACCTAGCACCGCCACTGACCATGGACCTTCATGTCTCTGCTCTGAGTCATCCTCCTGCTCCTCCCGTCTCTGCTCTGGTTCCTCCTGTCTCCGCCCTGGCTCTTCCCACCTTCATCTCCTCCCTGGTCATTATCTCCTTGCTGTCTTCCTCTGCCTTTTCATTGTTCTCCTCCAGAGCCCCCTTCCTCCTCAGTTAGGACTATGATTTGAAGCACGAGGACATGCTTTCTGATGTGCGTGTTATAATTAATTATAAATATATGGATCAGTTTATCGAATTCTATTCATGTAGCTGCGATTGCATAGTTAAAGTGATGATGATTTACAAGCAGGAACCAGAATTTAAATTCATGGAAAATAACCACAAAAGTTTTAGTTAACTAAATTTCGGCGCGGGATTGCACATAATTCTACTCATTCCCACTGTTTATTAATGGTCAAATACACTAAAAAATAATGGCACAATGCCCATCTTGATGTGAGAAATAACATAAATGGAGTCATACACAGTTCAGCAAGAATGTGTAACAGTAACAGTATTTTGGATCCCTCATAAAGGGACAGCAGCCTAATAAATTTGCCACTCTATATGTTGTCAATGTTGATCTAACAACAAAAGACAAAGAGAAAATCACTTACTGCTCTTGTCTGATTAACTTGTGTAACTTTAATTGATTAATCTGTATTGAATTTTTACAATGAAAATTATCCAATGTTATTTTAAATTTGATTACTTTGTTTCTTTATTCAGTTTCTTACCTGAATACAACTGTTAGACCTACCTGGAAAAATTTTATTTTATTACAATTTACTGTTTGAAATCAAGCTTCCTGTGCTGTGTGTAAGCTATTGCAACAATTACCACATTGTCAAAACAAATATGTTGAGTTAGAAAATATTTGTGAAATAATTGTAATGGTAATTGATATACTGTATATGAAAAAAACTTAAAAGCTTAATTATATAAAGTGATCTCTTAAGAAGAATTTTTTGATTGGCTACACTTTCAATGAATGGACAAAAAAATGTCCTGGAGATATGCCAGACTGTCCTCCAAAAAACAAAAACAAAAAAACTACCCTATAGGTCGTTTTTCAAGCACCTTTTTATGACCTGTATTTACGTTTTAAAGTCATGGGCCCTCTAGCTGGCGTTAAAATAATGACAGTGTTGTATTACGTCTGTTGTCATGAAATGACGTATGACTGTTGTTACCAATCAAAATGAGTGTTCATTTAAATGCAATGGGTCTCATTCATGAAACAAGAGCAGAACGAATTTTTGTGTAAATCGTGTGTAAAGTGGTTCTGGCATAAATTTTCGGATTCATTAAAATGTTCGTATTTTCCAAATGTTAGTTGGTACGAAAAAAATCTAAACCTGCTCCCAGCCACGCGTAAATAGTGCGTTTAACATCCGAACGTTTTGCTCATTAATAAGTCTGCATTTTAATTCACCTTAATAAGGTACATATTTACATCATTTTGAAAAATAATATTATATATAGTAATCACATACGTTTTTTCTTTTTACTTTTGTTGTGAGAGCCAGTAATAAGCTGCGTTCACGTCACCTTGTATTTACCGCTATCTTGAAATGACGTTATATTCGGAGCTGTTCACGCCCTTTTGGTCCTTGGACTGGAAATTATGCGTTTCCATGGCACCACTATCAATGCCTAATAAATCAATCTACAGTGGTCAGGTGGTATAGTGGCCACATGTTACATGTGGGAGCTTTCAGAAAACTCCCAGCTTACAAACTGTAATTACGAACTCTACAAGGACGTGAACGCTTTTTACAAGCTAGAATCTTGTAACTACAGGAATTACGAGGCCGCGTGAATGCACCTATAGCATCTGCAAACGGAGCACTTTAATCAAATAATGAATTGATTTCAATAGGGCTGGGTAAACTATGGAACTTGTTTCCTATAAAATGGCCAAAATCCTTCATTTGGTGTCATAAAATGATGCCCATATATAGTTGTCAGTCGGATTTAATGGGCGGGATTTATGGTAATTGAGAATGAACGTGCACGCGTGTCCCATTTACGACTGATTGGAATTCATTAACACACACACATTTCACTATCACTTCTGACGTTTATGAAGTATTTGTGAATCAGGAGGAGAGTTTTCGGGAAAGTCTGTTTACGCGCAAGCTTTTAGACTCACCACAGTCTGTAACATCCTCAATGCTGTTTGAACTATACCCTCTCATCATAGCAGCCTTCGTCTCGTATATTTACGAATGTTTCATGAATGAGACCCAATGTGTGGACTTTTTACACCATTTGTCCTATTTCCGTTTAGCAAAACTATTTTTTTTATTAACGACTACACCTACACCTATCCCAACCCCTTAGTGATTTATAGTGCATATACTCTATGAGCACATGCGTTCCCTGGGATTGAACCCACTATCAGACCCTAGCATGAGGCTGCCTCCGTTAGCGGCAAAGGCCCAGATGCCTTATTTTCCTTGCCAGCTTCCCTCTTTTTCTAACCTCCTAGTTCCTCCCCATGCTCCAGGTGCCGACCCAAGTGTAAGGCTGCCTCCATAAGCTCACCTCTATACTTACCACAAGCTGTTTTCAGCAAAATGTGTCGTCCGCATTTCCCAATGGAACCAGTGCCCTTATTGGGGCGCACTAGACACTTCACAACAGAGTGTTCTTGGGCTGCCGTAACATCTCCTGTGCACAAATTACTGATTATTAAAAGCAAGTGAATAAAAGTAATTTTTCAGCAGTGACTTGAAAATTGGTAAGGAAGGTGCAGATCTAACCTGAAATGGCAAACTATCCCATAGTTTAGGACCCACAATGGCAAACACACGATGGTCTCTTTGTTTTAGTCTGAACTGTGGAATTGCTAAAAGTTTCTGTATACCTGATCTAAGCCCTCTGGAAGGATTGTGTTGCACTAATAGATCAAAGAGATAGGGGGGAGCCAGGTTGTTTAAGCACTTGTAAACAAATAAGAGGATTTTAAAATCAACTCTAAAGTGGACCAGCAACCAGTGAAGTGATGCTAAAATTGGCATAATATGGTCACATTTGCTAAGACATTTTAATAGTCCCACTGCAGCATTTTGGACTAAGACGTGCTACGGTTGTGGAGTTAATACCATAGTATAAAGAATTACAATAATCTAATCGAGATGATAAAAATGCATAGATCACCCATTCAAAGGCTTGGGGACACAGGAAAGGCTCAACTTCGGTCAGCAGACGCAGATGGGTAAAACACGATCTGACAACTGAATTTACTTGCTTGTCAAGTTTCAAGTCACTGTCTAGTAGAATACCCAGATTTTTAACACAGGTGTTCACTGATGATGTAAGTGTATGCAATTGAGGATGATGCTGTAGACTACCATCAGGAGGGCCAACAAGTATTCTCAATTTTGTTTTCCTTTCATTTTTGAAGAGGGACATATATCTGAGAGTCATCTGCATAACAATGAAACAACACATCATATTTCCTAAAAATTTATCCCAAAGGGAGCATGTACAATACAATTTCTACAATAATCTTGTCTCTCTCCCCGTCAACATTCAACTGTTTACAAATTAAGCTCCCGCCATAGGATTCGGAGGATTTTACCAAGGCCGCTGGTTCCCATCTAAGTGCCCAGCTTTTAGACTCACCACAGTCTGTAACATCCTCAGTGCTGTTTGAACTATACCCTCTCATCATAGCAGCCTTCCATTTGGGGACAGAATGGCCAACAAACAACATTGTAGTTCACAGTGCAACAGTGCAATGTATTAATAAAGGCTGTTCGCAGTCCACCGCGCTGATGTCCTAAGACGCCTTATTTAGATTTCAGCATGTTATCAATTCATTATAACTGCAAAAAATCAAATAGCTGACTATCTCTCATTTTGCTTTTCAGAAATTCAGGCTGTTGCCACTTGAGGTTTAACCCACCCCAGTACCTCATTATTCAGAGCTGATATTCTACTAAACCACACTTTGAAATCTCTCCTTGACACCTCTTTCAACTACATTCTTCAAGCCGTCTCCCTAAGAACCCTACAATCTTAAGCCCTATTAGGACGGGATTAGTTTTACATGGGGATGTGGAGTAATGCAATTTTACCTCAGGACGTCTGTAATATTAATTGTCCAATTCGCATGGGACAAGACATCGAAGTAAAATTAGAAGTGGGAGATGTAACTCGATTTACGCACCGCTGTCACCTCCCTGTCATCACGTGGGTATATGTTGCTTTCTCATACCATGTGCGCAAACCTGGCGCAAATACATCTAAATATATAAACTATAACAGTTAGGTCCGGTCAAATGACTTATTAAATTCTGATTGGATTATGATGGTAATTGTCACGAATACAGCTCCTCCGGTACATCCTCCGGACCACCGGCGGGAGCCCTCACCGGAATACTGATTCGCACCCATCTGGACTCCATTTCCCAGAGGCCCGCATTCCTGGGACTGATCACCTCACACCTGCACCATATCACACCACACTATTTAAGAAGCACACACACGCACCTAGTCGTGAAGTCTTGATTTGCTATTAGTGATCATTTCTGAGCTTTTATCTGTGGACTGATATCTCGTTACGACCTGGACTGTATTACTCTGCTGAACTTTGCTGCCTACCCCGAACCTTCCCTGACTATCGATTCTGAACTCTTGCTGCCTGTCTTGATCCTTGCCTGTGACCCGACCCTGCTTATCGCTACCAGCCCTGAAATTCTGCCTGTCCCTGTTTACGGTACTGTCTTGCCCAAGCCTGTATTTATCTGTCTTTTAAATAAAGCTGCAAATGGATCCGCTATCTCCAGACTCTTCATTACAGAAGACTTTGCTGCCAAACGATCCAGCAGCTTTGGCCCAGATCTCAACGGAATTAACTGCTCAAGCCAGCCAGCTCGCCATGCACCATCACCAACTCTCACGCCTCACTTCACTCACCGGAGAGTTGGTGAAAACCCTCCAGAGTCTCCACCTCAATCCTTCTGAGTCTCCTGGAGTACAAACCGCCGCACCCGCTGTCCCATCTCCCACTCCACCAGCCGTCTCAAATCCTCATCTGGCACTCCCCGAAAAGTTTGACGGAACCCCCAGCAAATGTAAGGGATTTCTATTACAATGTTCTTTGTATGTGAACCAGCAGCCATCTATGTATCCCACAGACACAAGTTTCATCTCCTTTGTCTGTTCACTGCTAACGGGGAGAGCTCTGGATTGGGCTACCGCCATTTGGTGTGACGACGGTTCGGCGTTCCCCTCTTTCACGACTTTCTTGCAACGCTTCAGAGATGTATTTGAACATACAGAGAGCAGTCGGAGTCCGGGTGATCAACTACTTTCACTGATCCAGGGTAAAACCACCGCAGCTTAATACGCATTACAGTTCAGCACACTGGCTGCACAGACTAACTGGGTTGAAGATACCCTGAAATTGTTATTTTGCCGGGGCTTAACGATGGATTTAAAAGCTGAATTGGCCTGCAGAGACGAGGGCAGTACTTTGGACTCTTTAATTGACCTAGCAATACACATTGATAATCTGCTACGCACTCGACGCTCGAGTCGAACTCTCCCGACCAGCAACGCAGCTCCAGAACACATGCAACTCGGCTATACACCCGTCCATCCTGATGAGAGAGGAGACACCAACTCCATTTGTGCTTTTACTGTGGCCAAGCCGGTCATATCAAGAATAACTGTCCGATCCGTCCACCCACTACTAAGTCCACAACGGTGAGTCCCCTTTCACTCCACAAGTACTCCTCCAACTGCCTAAAAATACCTGCTCAGATTTTGATTAAAGACCAGTGTATTGCCACACACGCTCTTCTGGACTCTGGGGCAGCAAGGAATTTCATGTCAGACACTTTTGCCAGGAAGCACAACATTCCGTTAACTCAATGTCATTTCCCCCTGACAGTGGAGGCGCTAGACAGGAAACCCATTGGAGAAGGGAAAATTACACATATCACCACCGAACTCAAACTACATGTCTGCATCCTTCATCAAGAGCCCATCTGTTTCTACATAATTCATGCGCCACAGAGTTCCATTGTTCTTGGTTTGCCCTGGATCCGCTCGCATAACCCACATGTGTCATGGAGGGAGGGAGAGATACTTCACTGGGATGAACATTGTCACGAACACTGTCTTCAACAAATGTGACCAGTCATGGAAAGTAGGGACACAAGTCGGTTCTGGGGCATTTTGAGTTATTCACAGATTCTGAAAGTGTAGTCTCCAAGCTTTCCAACGATGTGTAACACATGGAAATCTGATCATATTTGGAGAAGTTGTAGCCATTTGAAGGTAGGCACTTAAGAAAGCTCTATAGGGAGAAAAACGCCTCTAAAGTTGCAGTTCTCGCCTGTTCTCACCTGCTGGGAGTAACAATAGGGCTCATTTACATCTCATTTAGATAAGCCATACCCCCTGTAAAGCTCCCCCCTGTTAATGTGGGGACACATTTCAAGTGAGAGCAAGGTTACATCGTGTTACCTTAGTACCGTAGTAGTTTTGTGCGCGTGTGAACGTCATGGCAACGTACAACACAAAGTAACTCACGTGGTAAACACTTAACGTAATGCGTAAATGCAAGTAACTAACGTAAATCAAGCATAGTCCACGAAGTGTTGGTGAAATAAAACATTATTGGACCGGAGAGAATAATATGGAATTTCTTCCAGAAAACTTCTTGCACAAAATAAATTCAAGCACTTTCAAGGATCTGTATCTATGTATGTTTATTTTCAAAAACTTTCCAGGGCATGAGTATGAATCCAAGTATGTACCAAAAGTACCACTTTTACTTGGTAATAGCAGCATAAGACAAAGGTCTTTGTGACACAGTCCAATGATATTACATTCGGGGTCTCTTCTGTGTTGTGACCCTTGGCGCTGGACATGTGATGTATCTTGCCTCGTCAGCACAGAATGGCCTGATTTTTTTCATACAGATAGGTCTGCCTGTCAATGTTCAGTCCAGGTGGGGCCAGGACAGAAAGACCGTCGATAGAGGGCAGATCTGCTCCGTCGCGCAGTAGCTGATATTCGACAGGTTGTGCATCACAGTGAGTTTTTGCAAGCACCACACCTGGTCTCTTGGCATCAAAGCTGTGACAGAATAAGCACATACGACAATTTAAACATGGCAAAGTATTTTCTCATAAAATACTGTCATGTGTATGTTGTTACTATGTTATATTGTATGTACACATGTGAAAGTTTCAATATAAGTACCTGAAGTGCTGATAACTCTTGATCTGTGGGAGTCTACGGAAGTGGTGAGTCAGATGCTGCTGCCAGTCGAAGGTCTGGACTAAAACTTTGCCCTCTGCCGTTCCAACAAGCGGTGGGATATTGAGGTGACTCACAGGAGAGCTGTTTTCCACAACCTGATGACAAAAAAGAGAAGAGAGGAAAAAAAAATCTTCAGTTAAATGTTTCATTGAAGCAGAACAGAAAACAGCACTGAAGTCATTAAAGCAAAGTAAAGTTAAAGTACCTCAGCGATGTCTGCCAAAGTGTTGACTCTTGTCTTCATGTAGGCTTGCTTGATGAGTCCAAAGCCACAGTCAGGGGAAAACTTGGTGTGGCCAGCAATAAGGAAGTGGATTTCAATTTTATCGTGAAGCTTGTGTCCAACCCGCCAGGCAAGGTACCAGAGCATGAAGTTGTTCTTGTTCTGCCCACTACAGTTGTCACAATGAAGATCCACCTCTGTTTCTCCAACTCCAAAGTTGCCGAAGAAATGATGCATGTAGCTGATGACTTCATTGCTCCCCTTAGTAGATGACATGCCTTCATCAATCAGGTAATTCACCTGTTTCTGCAGCCCTTCACAGGAAACACCAAATAGGCCACATTTCCGTGGGGTCAGGAAGTACATTGGTCCTGGCTGGAGAGGGTTTGAGGGAAAGTGTAACTGTTGGAGACAGAGGGAGAGAGGGAACTTGGATTAGATTAAATAAAATTTGTGTATATTCATAACTGTCTAATAAAGATAAAAATTACTATATTGATGCTATTCCGCATTTATCATTTGCTATTCCGCATTTATCATTTATCTGCATTTATCTGCATAATATTCTTCCCCTATCTGTGTATTTATTTATTTAAAAAAAAAAAAAAAAAAAAAAAAAAAAAAAAAACGCTACAAGCACTTTACTGACATAACTGTGACTTCACTCAGCACTTACATACTGTTGTTCTCATGTTGATTTAATTGATTCTACTACTCTCATTTGTAAGTCGCTTTGGATAAAAGCGTCTGCTAAATGACTAAATGTAAATGTAATGTAAATCAGGCTGCTTATTCTCATGCACCAAATCGCCCTTTAAGGGACATTAATAAAGTAAAGTAAATGTGTGTGAAGTATTACCTGCTGAGCAAAATCAAAATTGTAATGCATCCTAATCTTCTTGCAAGTCCACAACTCTGTTGATATCCTCAGGCCTGATAAACCTGGCTGGTAGACGTGGCAGTGAGTGCTTCTTCCTCAAACGTGGTCTTGCGCCATTCTCCTCATAGTGTTTGACTATATCAGCCAGGGTGTCTTTGCCAATGCTGAAAAAACAAGGAAAAAACGTTTAACATAATGCTAACAGGCATCTTGTCACCTATATCAGAATGCATTGTACAAATTATAGGTCAAATTATTGAGTCAAAGGATTAAAAATAATCCTGTACATTAAACTCTTCATAAATACTTTTACTTTTGACTTATAACGCACATTTTACGGCTATGGATACTTTTACTTAAGTAGGAATTTAATCTGATACATTTACCATTACGTTAGAAAATCCTTGTTAAGAATGTAGCACTTCCTCCACCACTAGCTAAAATGATTAGCATCACATTCAATTCAAGAATGCTAACTGGCAGGTTTACGTGGTCTAAGTCATTCACACCAGTCAATTCAAGCAATTGAAGCATTATTCAAATTAATAGCAGATGCTACCATTTCCATCTAAAAGCCCATTATAGTAATGGGGCTTTTTGGCAAGTGATACGATGCTAACGATTACAATTAAAACGACAGTCCTCAGCTAGCTAATAACAATAGACACATGAGAAAACGTGTTCTTAGAATGAACACAAAACGACAAACTTTGATGTTAATGGAAACTCACCCCATAAGAAACAGAAAAGTATTCTTGCAGATCTCGTTGCCTCCAATGAAATAAGTCGTTCGGGCACACTTTCTCTTTGTCGGTGTCTTCTTTGTGGATGTAACCATCTCCGAAGTTTGCACTGTGCGTCTGTTTGCCTCTAAATGTCCAATAATTTGCATGTCCTGCCACTCTTTTTCCACAGCTAAAGAATCCAGCCGTATGTTGTACATAATATCTGGAGAAAGCTTCTGGCTACATGACTGTCTCCCATGCAGAGAGTTCTCTTTTCTCCTCGTGCAGCATTTACAGTCAAAGTTATGGATTTTCACCATTTCTCTGTCTTTATCCCCATCAAATGTTACTATTGATATAGCCTCTGATATCTTACGGTCCAACTCGTCTGACGCCAGTCCAATACATTCTTCCTCGTCTTCATCTTCGCTCAGTTGCAGATTAGGGATATTATTCAGTCTTATTATGCTGCTTTCATCGTCGCTCAGATCGTCTTCAGAATCAGTGAGCGCTTGTTCATAATCATCCGGCTTTTCGAAGAAGTACTTCAAAACATTTTCGGTGTAACGGCCACGGTTCAGCTCGTCTGCGATATTCTTTGCGGCATCCTTCTTCACTGAATTTTGATATCAGAGCCGGTCAGAGCGCTGCATAAATAAGTAGCCACGCTTCCCTTGGAGGGCGGGAAGAAACAAAAGAAACAAAAGCCGGCGTATCCGATTCCAGTATGGAAATACACACAGACAATGACACGCCCCTACTGCGAGATAGAATCCCAGAAAAACAAGCCGATTTAAACCTCAAAATGTATGCTTTTAAATAAACCAATACTGCTATCTCAAACACGGAGAGGCTTCTTCGTGATCTCAACTAACAGATTCTGCAAAAAAACTAAAATCACCAATTTTGAAAAAAAAAAACGCTTCTTTCTCATTTTGCTCGATAGTTGTGCTGCCGACTTGTGTCCGTGGTTTCCGTGACGGGTCACAAATTCACCCATTGCCTCTTCGAGCTGTGGAGGTATGTAAAGAGATTGCTGAGAAGCCAGAGATCCCCACTGAATACTCCGATCTGGCCGTGGCCTTCAGCAAAGAAAAATCTACTGAACTCCCTCCTCATAGACCCGGAGACTGTGCTATCGATCTGTTACCAGGCACAACACCTCCCAAAGGTCGAATCTTTCCCCTATCCCAACCTGAAACTATAGCCATGCAAAAGTATATTGAAGAAGAACTAGCGAAAGGATTTATCCGGCCTTCTACATTACCGGCATCCGCTGGTTTCTTCTTTGTAAAGAAAAAGGACGGGGTCTCCGACCCTGCATTGACTACAGGGGCCTGAATGACATCACCGTAAAATTCCGCTACCCACTTCCTCTGGTACCGGCAGCACTCGAACAGCTAAGACAAGCCAAATACTTCACCAAATTGGATCTTCGATGTGCATATAACCTCATTTGCATCCGTGAAGGGGACGAGTGGAAAACTGCTTTCTCTACAACCACTGGCCACTACGAGACCCTTGTTATGCCGTTCGGGCTGTCCAACAGCCCAGACGTGTTCCAATCTTACATCAATGATGTATTCCGAGACATGTTAAACCGGTGGGTCATCGTCTACATAAACGACATTCTGATATACTCTAAATACTTCGAAGAACATGTTCAACATGTAAGAATGGTGCTCCAAAGACTGCTTGAACACCGACTGTATGCCAAAGCCGAAAAATGCGAATTTCATCAGACCTCCACGGCCTTCCTGGGATACATCATCAGCAGAGATGGGGTAGCTATGGACGACAAAGTAAGCGCAGTATTAGAATGGCCAAAACCGCAAACCCTCAAAGAAATGCAGCGATTCCTGGGCTTCGCCAACTTCTACAGACGATTCATCCGAAACTTAAGCAGTGTAGCAGCACCTCAGAAATCCATGACAAAACGCTCATCCTCTCGTCTTCGCTGGTCCACTGAAGCAAATCTAGCCTACAGACCTACAGACCCGGGTCCAAGAATACCAAAGTAGATGCTTTGTCTCATCAAGCGGAATGCATCGATCAGAACAAAACCGAAGGACATATCATCCCAGAATCTCTTCTTCTTGCTCCAGTCCAGTGGGACATTATGACAGAATTGACTCAAGCCAATGAACAAATAGCCCCACCAACCACTTGTCCACCCAATCACGCCTTTGTACCTGCACACCTCCGGGACAAAGTGTTGCATCAGGTACATAACACGCCCAGTTCTGGTCATCCTGGAATCACCGCCACACTCAACCTGCTGTAGAATCGCTTCTGGTGGGAAACCATGTCACAAGACATTACTCGATTCATCCATCAATGCACTGCAGATCTCCAAACCTAATCATCAGTTGCCCGCTGGATTACTTCAACCATTACCCATTCCTCACCGGCCCTGGTCACACATCGCAATAGATTTCATCACTGATCTGCCCTCCTCTCAAGGTAACACCACCATCCTGACAGTAATAGATCGGTTCTCCAAAGCATGTCAACTGATACCACTCCCAAAGCTACCCACAGCTTTCGAAACGGCAGAAACATTATGCAATTATGTATTCAGACTCTATAGCATACCTGATGATATCACGTCAGACAGGGGACCCCAATTCACTTCCCGAGTCTGGGCGGCATTCTTCAAACTATTAAATGTCAACATCAGTCTCACGTCAGGCTATCACCCAGAATCCAATGGTCAAACTGAACGTATGAATTAAGAACTTACCCGTTTCCTCCGCACTTTTTGTCATCATCAGCAAACAGAATGGAGCAGTTACCTCATGTGGGCAGAATATGCGCAGAATTCTCTACAAAAACCCTCCACTGGCATGACTCCATTTCAGTGTGTGCTGGGGTATCAACCGCCCTTGTTTCCATGGTCAGGCGAACCCTCAGAGTTACCCGCAATCAGCACATGGATGCAGAGAAGTGAGGAGACGTGGGATGCTGCTCATCAACACCTCCAACGTGCAGTCAGGAGACAAGAGACTCAGGCAAATCGACGACGACCTCCACCTCAGTATGCTGTGGGTCAATGGGTATGGCTCTCCACCCGGGATCTCCGATTGAGACTTCCATGCAAAAAACTCAGTCCCATGTATGTCGGGCCTTTTCAAATTATAAAACAAATCACCCCAGTATCATTCCGTTTAGATTTACCCGCTAACTACCGTGTTTCTCCCACTTTTCATGTCTCGCTGATGAAACCCTCCGGGGGTCCGGAGGAAGCTGAGGAGCCGCAACCCCCACCGCTGTTGATAGTGGGCAAGGAGGCCTATCGTGTCCGAGAGCTGCTCGACTCAAGACGCCGGGGCCAGAGTCTTCAATACCTGGTAGCCTGGGAGGGGTACGGTCCAGAGGAGCGATCCTGGGTCAATGCGAATTATATTCTAGACCCCAACCTCGTGGAAGAGTTCCACCGGAAGCATCCAGAGAGACCGGCCCCGCGACCTCGTGGTAGAACCCGGCGTCAGCCTCCTTGCGTCTAGAGCCGCTCGCAGGGTGGGCTCTGTGACCCGACCCTGCTTATCGCTGCCAGCCCTGAACTTCTGCCTGTCCTTGTTTACGGTACTGTCTTGCCCAAGCCTGTATTTATGTCTTTTAAATAAAGCTGCAAATGGATCCGCTATCTCCAGATTCTTCATTACAGTAATAGGCACTAAAAAGCAGCTAAAGATAAAATTAGTTCTACCGGAAAGACTCGGGAGGCAAGATAATGTAACACTGATATTTATTACCAAACAGCAAGCAGAATATATAAGGTTAATGATCTTTGGCGTAGGCCCCGTCCGTATCTCACGTCCTGAGGGTTGCAGACTTTGCGTTTCCTACCTGAGGCTGAAGGCAGGGGCGTAGCCAACCCCCGGGGAGTATGGACAGGGACCATCCTGGTGGTGGTGGGGAGGATGGAGGTGAAAGTTTGCGTCAGCATCTGCAAACTCAGACAAGTGTAAGTACCAATCTTTTATACTCCAAGTGTTAGATAGTGATTGGTTAGATCTGACTTAATAAGTGACGTAACATTTGAGTGTTCCCGACAGAACTTGCGCTAGAGCTTCATTTCTACTGGAAAGACTCGGGAGGCAAGATAACGTAACACTGATATTTATTACCAAACAGCAAGCAGAATATATAAGGTTAATGATCTTTGGCGTAGGCCCCGTCCGTAGCTCATGTCCTGAGGGTTGCAGACTTTGCGTTTCCTGCCTGAAGCTGAAGGCAGGGGCGTAGCCACCCCCCAAAAATGGTGGTGAGACGTGACCGCCAGGACGGAGCCCGCTCTCCCCCAAAAACTGTGAGAGGGAATGTATACCCACCAGAGGAGAATCTTGCAGTTCCTTAAACAGAGAAAAATGAATTAAAACATAATAAGAGAAGGAGAAAGAACAAGAAAACAAGCAACACAGAGACAAGGCCGCGATGGGCCACGCAGAGACAAGGCCGCGATGGGCCACACGACCACGATGGCCCACACAGAGACAGGGCCGCGATTGGCCACACAGAGACAAGACCGCGATCGGCCACACGACCACGATAGGCCACACAGAGACAAGGCCGCGATCGGCCACACAGAGAAAGTCGAGAGGAGATAACATGGAGACAAGGCTGTGATGAGCCTCAGAAAATCATAAGGCTATAGAAGCTGAAAATGGCATGATGAAAATACGAAAACATACCACCACCAGTATTTGCATGAAATTACTTAACACATGATGAGAGAAGGATAAAGAACAAGAAAGGGAGATAAAAAGCGACATAGAGACAAGGCCACAATAGGCCACATGAAGACAAGGCCGCGTTAGAAGTACGTTAAAGCTATAGAAGCTAAAAATACGGAAGCAATGATGAAAACGAGAAACATACCACCACCACCACCAGTATTTGCAGAAAATTGCTGAGTTGAGCATTGAGCACATGGCAGTCCTCTTCATCTGCTGTTAGGAAAATTTCTAAACTATGCTAGTGGCTTGACGGAACTTGGCCAACAGGACTCCATCTAGCAGTCAGAACCTCGGTGAAGAGAAACTGTGAAGAGCCCTGCACAGGAGATGGGGTGCGATAAGCACAAGCAAAATGCTTATAACCAGGCAGGGGCTGAGTACTGAACGCAATAAATCCAGATGTTTGAAATGCGGTAGGCAGCACGATCGTGATGAACACATCCACAATAATCACGTCACAGAAATTGTAGTGATTAGACCAAGTTGCATGCGTTCAGGTCCTGAAGATGAGCACACTATTTTCTGTGAACACCAAAATGTGTTTACCATCTATTTGTGTTTGGATAGGCACGTGCGGGTTATGTCAAAAAGTCCTTGTGCATACAGCGCTTATTGCTTAGGTAACAAACACAGAAACTGATGTGCTAATTGCAGGGGATCAGCGCAATTGATGAAATGTTAGAATATCGTCAGGATATTATAATTTGATCTAGTTTACAGTCGACAGACTAATACACAGAACTGCATAAACTTAAAACACGCTCAAATGCAGATTAGTATGATAGTATGACGCTAGACCAAGTAAAACATATCTGTTTTATCTCACTATTTTAATTTGACAAATAAACTGACAAGTATGAGTAATATTTCAGCACTGGAAGTATTTGGTAGAATGAATCATCCTTTATAGCTATACCCTGGGATTCACTTGGCACTGATATCCGTCTCTCATTACGATCACACCCACAATTTCACACTGAAATAGATTTTAGTTTTATGCGGTGAAGACAATGCAGTGTTATTTACATTTAATTTATTCATTTCCTGAACTTAAATACTTACCTGAAAATATAAACACTATTATTACATTTAAAGGTGCAATAAGTAATATTTTTTGCTGCAAGTATCGGAAAACCACTAGTCCAGTGTTATATTTTTTGTTTACTTGAGTACTTACAACATCCCAATGTTTCCAACTAAAATGCGAAAAAATTACAATTTTTACCAAGGCTCCGGGATGTGTGAGGAGTCGCCTGTCAATGGCATCATACCTGCATTAACCTCGGTTTCTGGTTTTAATTTGTAGTAACCATGGAAACACCAAGACTCTTTAAAATATTACACATTTTAATAGACAAGGGAACAACTGTTTTGATATATCTATAGACAAAAAAAACAATTGATGATAAATAGCTCAACATGATTAGTCATTGTTTAAATCTAATATCCTTGATTTTGGGGAGTACTATGCCTCAGAGAAAAACACTATTTTTGTCAAGTAGCTAACATAGCATAATCAGATGCAGCTTTATTTTTATTAACAGTAATACAGCATTTTCTCCATCATACAATACGTTAAAAAATGAATTTATCATGCATAAATTTATAATTTATCAACACGAAACATCCAGCAATGATATTCAATAAAATCGATCTTACTGCAGTGTGTAACAGGTGTCTCATAGCAGCCGCCGAGCGAACGTACACAGTAATGTTATAACATCATTTTCAACACACTAAAAAGATAATAAACAGAGCTATGTTACCTCATACTCATGACCGGAAAAGCGGAAGCAGCGCCGGCGACTCTGTCATAATAAAAGTGCCGCTGCTCGTGAGGCGTGTGTTGCGCAATCGCTCCAGCGGCCTCGTTCAGTTCCCACAACATTCGGTCCATAGACTGTAAAAAAAGATGGACGACGCGACGTCGCTTCCTTCCATTGTAATGAACTGAAGCCAAAATGGCCGACCGAATGGGCGCTGACATGTTACGCAATACGTAAGTTTGGAGCCTGGGCATGCGCAGAAGGAACCGTCAGTGGAGCCGGAGGCGGAGTCGCGATATCAAACTTCCGCCCAGACGACTGCGTCATCATTCATGTATTTTAAATAGACTATAAAAATTATATACAATTTAAAATTCTACCTATAAAATAATAGGCTATTCTATTTCTAGAGCAATAATACTTTTAAAACAGCAAATTCAGTAGATAAAATCAATATAATATGCCACTAGAAACAACTCTAAATCGTCAGAAACGGTCCTGCCATTTTAAATCAAGTTCAACTAATGTTACAGGAGATCGATTGCTGTAATTAGAGTAAGCTATCATTAGTTTTGTCCTGCTAATTATTATTTTATACCCATAAAAATAAGTAACTGCCAGATAACGATCACCTGCTTTTTCCCGACATTGTTAACATTAGGTGTGTTATCTTAACTAATAACATTTATTAATTAGCTTATAACACCCATATTTAATGTTACAGAAAAAGGTTCAGTGATCCGTCAGATCCTGTAGGTCGGTTAGTACAGTTTACTGCTGAACAACTCATTTTGTTGGTGTTAAATAACAAAGAAATCGAAAATTAACAGTTAGTTAATACATCTTCAATCTCCCCTCGAAGCTCCGACAGTCCTCAGACAAGCTGAGCTGTCAATCAAGTTCGAATCATGACGACACGCCCCGTTTTTATAGCATCAAATTGCTAGCTAAAATCTAAATCATCACAAAAACTAACAATTGAATATATATCAGTGTGATAACAACTACCTTAAATGACCAAAACCATTTTTCATAAAGTTTTATTTGAAGCAGAATTTATTTTTAAGTTTTCACTGAAGTCTCATTCGACTGCATTGAGAGGGCGGTGTTTATGACCTGTACTGCATCCAGCCTCCAGGGGGCGATCAAAGAGCCCGTGGCTTCACTTTTCAGAATGTATGAGACACACCCGATTCGGTCCTGCTCTGCTTCATACTAAAATAACGTTAATATTCACATCCATTAACATAATTCTTCCGGAGTCCTGTCCCTATATTCTTTGCACCGACCGTTAAGGTGGAGACCACATGTCCCAAGATTCTTACATGCCATACAGCAGCCCAATCGTTCTAGAATTACTATTAAATTCCAAAGAATTATTTGAGTAAACCGATGATTTTATGACGAATTGAAATATTCGATAATACATGTATCGATATAATACAATGTCTCGTTAGAAAGATCTAGACTACATTACAATGTAATGATGTGGGTGTGTTGCTTTAAGGTTTAAACCGCAGTGGGGTTTTCCAAGCCTTGCAACGATATCCGGATATGGTATGCCATTCTTTGTTTTGTCCTAAACGAATGGTTACGGTGGCCGAGAGAGCTCAACGCGCTGCAAATAAAGAAAACATCTTCATCAGTTTGACAACACATGCGCTGCAAACTCCACAACACTTACAAATAGTGAAACGCGCTGCAAATAAAGAAAACATCTTCATCAGTTTGACAACACACGCGCTGCAAACTCCACAACACTTACAAAAAGAAAAACGCGCTGCAAATAAAGAAAACATCTTCATCAGTTTGACAACACATATGCGCTGCAAACTCCACAACACTTACAAAAAGAAAAACGCGCTGCAAATAAAGAAAACATCTTCATCAGTTTGACAACACATGCGCTGCAAACTCCACAACACTTACAAATAGTGAAACGCGCTGCAAATAAAGAAAACATGTGGAGTTTGCAGCGCGTGTGTTGTCAAACTGATGAAGATGTTTTCTTTATTTGCAGCGCGTTTCACTATTTGTAAGTGTTGTGGAGTTTGCAGCGCATATGTGTTGTCAAACTGATGAAGATGTTTTCTTTATTTGCAGCGCGTTTCACCATTTGTAAGTGTTGTGGAGTTTGCAGCGCATATGTGTTGTCAAACTGATGAAGATGTTTTCTTTATTTGCAGCGCGTTTCACTATTTGTAAGTGTTGTGGAGTTTGCAGCGCATATGTGTTGTCAAACTGATGAAGATGTTTTCTTTATTTGCAGCGCGTTTCACTATTTGTAAGTGTTGTGGAGTTTGCAGCGCATATGTGTTGTCAAACTGATGAAGATGTTTTCTTTATTTGCAGCGCGTTTCACTATTTGTAAGTGTTGTGGAGTTTGCAGCGCATGTGTTGTCAAACTGATGAAGATGTTTTCTTTATTTGCAGCGCGTTTCACTATTTGTAAGTGTTGTGGAGTTTGCAGCGCATGTGTTGTCAAACTGATGAAGATGTTTTCTCATTTGCAGCGCGTTGAGCTCTCTCGGCCACCGTAAATGGTAGCCTACTTGAAATATGTGGATGATTATTACAACGTGCTAAAGGCTATGCAATACGAACAAGCACTACAAGCAACGTTTGGCGAGCGCTCTGACTAACAAATGCGTGCGCTTGCATAATACTGATTAATGTGAAAAGAGAGAAGACGATTCTTCGCCCAATAGACAGCTGTAACTGTCAAAATAACATACATTCAGCCAAATATATAAAAATTATACTGCTCATTTTAAGTAGTCTGTGTAGGCTACAATAAAAGCGTTTAAATAATAAATATAGTTTAGCCTCCAAATCGTGAATATTGAAACATTTGGATTTGTGTCAAATTATAGAGGTAGTTATAACGCCGGTTTCTGTTTCAGTTCAGCTTTAAATTAATTCGTTTTGGCTTAACATTTAGTTATGACAAAAATAATATATAAAATAGCTATGTAGCTGTAATTTTGATCTTTAATGTTTGATCTTTACATATTCCCTCAATCTTTTAACCAAAGGGTTATTAACATTAGCCTATATTCAGCAGGCAATGTTAGGCTATATAAAATAAATAAATAAAGAGAGATGAGCTATTGTTCGTTTTTCAAAATTGCTTACACTACTTATTTATTGTGATTTATTCTATTTATTCAAAATAGAATAAAATAAAAACTGTAGGTTTTTTTTTTTTTTTTAATCTGTGCTTTTCATCCGCTCCTCTGTGTGGGTAGTGCAGTTTCACTATGCATATTAAACTACAAACAGCATTACAACAGTCTGTGTGCTGATTAACATTTCTGAAATAAATATTTCTATGAAATACGCGTTAGGTTGCACAGAAGAAAGCCGATTTATGACATCTACTGATATAGCGGCAGAGGACTGTTATTTTGTTGAACGAACTGAAGATGACGTCACTGGCTCAGATTTGATTGACCAATCGGCTGGGCGTGTAATGACCGCCCACATGTGGAAAACGAGTTTTCAATGTCAAGGAAGGATCCTCGGAAGCCAGAATTTCGAGGATGCTACGTCATCGACATCCGTCAAAGGACTGTTCCAATGTCGAGGATCCTCGGAATTTCAAACAAGGACTGAGTCCTTCGTTCGAAAAATATCCCATACACAGGAAAGGATGCATATGTGTATCCTTCGCGCTCTTCGCACTCTCAAATCACCCACAATCCTATGCGTGCAGCTTTGCAATCTTGTTCAAAAATGTTTTTAAAACATGTTGGACGTTAGCGGGCAATATGCTTTCAAATGTAAGTATATTTACGTTACCAAACATTTGTTATAACAGTAGTAAATATGTCAGATAAATAAAGTTTAACGTTTAAATGCCAGTACAAATTACTACAGTATTGATATTATAAATTATACATATACAAATTACGTTATTGATGGCTAACTGAACCGGACCGTTGTTAGCTTGTTTGCCATCACCGGCATCCTTTACAAATAACTAGTTAAGTTGTCTAAAGTAATTTAACGTTAATATTATACCATTTATACCATTCACAGCGTTATTCATAGCTTTCTCGTATTTTTTAACAGGGACCAAGGAACAAACGGAGGCGTTCATACGTCTCTGGTAGAAAACAAGCAGCTGTTTACCGGGGGGTAATGACGCAATGACGTGCACTTGCTAGTCTGTTCCATTTACGTGTTCTCTGAATGCTAAAGAGGAGCCTCTCCTAGACTCTGAAGGAAGTGACTTGGAAGGACCAGTCCTGCCAAGGAAGTATCCTTGACATTGAGAAACGCCTAGTGACCCGAAAAAACGAAAATCGAGTCAAAATCTTGTTTTTCCGTATTTTTTAACAAACGACCGTTTTCTCGTTTCTGCGTATTTCATTTCGAATTGGAAAACAAACTATCAAAACGTACACGGACCGACCTGGTTCACTCGCTGAAGCTTGGGTTTTAGATTGAAATATCAGTGATTTAATGGATAACGACGAGATTATAACCCGCACCGACGTGAAAGTTTGCGTCAGCATCTGCGAACTCAGACAAGTGTAAGTACCAATCTTTTATACTCCAAGTGTTAGATAGTGATTGGTTAGATCTGACTTAATAAGTGACGTAATATTTGAGTCTTCCCGACAGAACTTGCGCTAGAGCTTCATTTTTGTGCCCCTAAGTGCTTTCGATCTTCTTTTTGCTCTGAATGGTATGTAGAAAATACTTGAGGTTTGCAACAGACTTTTTTTCGCACCACCTACAACACAAATTAATGTTTCTTCAAGTGCTTCCATGTTTGAAAAATGGGCAGAAAACTACTTTTAAACAGGAAATGATGGAATTTTACTGTACATATTTACAGTGGGTTTATTCGGACGGGATTAGTATTACTTCAGTTAATTTTTCCGGACCTTTTTACAGAAGGTAAAAGTCGCCGTAATGAAAAAAAAAGACCCTGAAAAAAGCTGTAATGATTACCAAGATGGCACATTCGGACGGGATTAAAATCACAGAGAAGCTCTGGTATTAATTAGCTACTTTACCCCTACCTCCCCATGTAAAACTAATCCCGTCCGAATAGGGCTTTACTTGACTGCTTGGAGATTTTTATTTTTTTTTAAGTCATTCCACCTCACATACAGCCTGCCTTTTCCCGATTTTTCTCTTCTCACTATTACTTAATTTATACCTCCCAAGCCAGCTCCAGTACGGGTTAATTTTTTCATTAACTTATTTTAGGCTCATCCTCTTCCAAAATAGCCAATTCATAAACATCCCTTCTGATCATCCAAAGAACCCAACCCACCCGCCAAGACGCAAGGAAACCCATAACTCTAGACATCCTCACCAAATGTATCTCCACTCTCCAGTAGGGCTACCACTTGACGCAATGTTTATATTGGCCTTTTTTGGTTTTCTCAGATGCTCAGAACTTGCCATCACATCCAGCTTCAACCCCAAAATCCATCCCACAGTTACAAATTTATCAGTCTAGATGGTGACACCATTTCGCACTTCCTCTCCCAATTTTTGGGGAGTCATCAGTAATATTCCTGGCTGCTGTGCCACATTGGTTTGCAATATTTGGGGGAGCACTCTGGGTTCAGGCCAAAATACCGAGCTCAGTATTTTGTGTATATATGTATTCAGTGTGTATATATGTATTCAGTGTGTATATAATATATATATATATATATATATTATATACACACACATATATGCAGTCGACTCACCTATGTTCCTCAACAGTTTTCAGCATCCCTCCACCACCCTATCTCCTCACACTCGCCTCACACTCGTCCATGAACTATGTTTTCCATGAAACTTTGCCTGGACTCAGTTTTGTGATTAAATTCACCTGTGCATCATTATATTGTTAACCCGTTCTATATAAGCTGTGTCTTTCAGTCAGTTTTGTCAGTCGTTGTCTTTGTGAGGATGTAGCATGTGTATTGTCCTGTGTTCTGGATTTCTTGTTCATGTTTGGATTATCTTGTTTTATTAAATTTCTGCTTGCATTTGGATCCAGCCTCTCCTCTTCCCTGCGTTGACTATGTTACACTATTTGTTCATGTAAAAATATACCACATCGTCTTGTTCAAGCCTTATTTTTTAACTTTTTAATAAAAATCTAAATCTTTATTCTCTTAATGATGAGGCAGTTTTTCCCTGTGGTATTGAAAATGCTACTGAATATTGATATTTTTCAAGGTATTGTTTCAAAGTTAGAAATTCTAGCATCGTGACAACAATAGTACAAAGACTGGACAGCAGAAGACTGGTGCAAAGTTATTTTCTCTGATGAAGCCCCTTTCCGATGTCACATGTATGTTCTGTTTACCTCTATTCTGTCTTGTCTGCATTAGTCCTCATTAGTCATTATGGTTTCTAATTAAGTCTTGTCAGCTGTTCCCGTTTAGTAGTCATTATCTGTGTATTTAAGTTCCTGCCTGTTCTGTGTTCTTTGTCAGTCATGGTGTATAATGTAATATGTTACTGGTGTAACCCGTTATGCTCTCCTGTTGGATTAAAGACTGTGTTTTCGGCTATTACCTACGTCGTGAGTTTTTTAAGATACCAGAACCGTAACATCCGACTGTTTGGGACATCTAAAAAATCGATTGTCCGGAGAAGAACAGGTGAGTTCAGTGTCATGCCAATAGTGAAGCATCCTGAGCTCAACCATGTGCGGGGTTGCTTTTCATCAAAGGGAGTGTCTCTCATAATTCTGCCCAAAAACATTATTGGTATCAAAACGTCCTGCAAGAACAACTTTTCCTAATAATCCAGGAGAAATCTGGTGATGAACCATGCATTTTCCAGCATGATGAAGCACCATGCCACAAAGCAAATAATGAAGTAATAATGAAGTGGCTCAGAGATCATTATGTTGAAATTTTGGATCCATGGCCAGGCAACTCCCCAGATCTTAATCCCATAGAGATTGACCTGTGGTCAATCATCAAAACTTGTGTGGACAATCAGAAGCCCACAAAATGTGATCAACTCCAAGCACTAATGAGGCAAGAATGGATTGCCATCAGGCAAGATTTGTCCCAGAAGCTGATATCCAGCGACAGAGTGAATTGCAGTTATGATGAAGAAGGGTCAACACTGTAAATACTGCATTGCTTTCTGTTAGATAGAATAAATCCCTTTTGTAGAAGACTATGAGCTTTGTAACTTTGCAGATCTTATACATGCACAGATAAACTACACAACATTAAAAGCATCATATGATGACCTCCAACTTCTACCATGAAGTAATCTAAGTAACTCAGTGCAGATGTTTTGCAGAATCACTGATTTTTTTTTTTTTTTTTTTTTTGGTCTTTTGATTTTTTGTTTTAATGTATTATTGTTTTAGATTGGTTTGTGTACAATTAATGTGTGTTCCTTGTGTTGTAGCAAATCTCTGGAAACTGTAACACCACAGTGCTCCACACAACAGAGGGCTTCTCTTTTCTCTACAGCTATGACTGCACACTCGTTCCAGGTCAACCATTTATTTCCATTTCTGACTGCACACATTTACAGGAGTTCCCTACATACTCGATTAATAGATTAATCATTTGATTCATTTTTTTATCAATTAATCGAATGAAAACGTCCATGGTTAATTTAAAAAATAAAATCAATCTTTTTTTGATCCATTATTTACAAAACTGCTATTCCACATCTTTCCCATTGTTGTCCTCAAAACAATGATCAATTTGAAGGCAGTGAATATATCAATGTAGGCCAGGGGTCACCAACCTTTTTGAAACTGAGGGCTACTTCTTGGGTACCGATTAATGCGAAGGGCTACCAGTTTGATACACGCTTCTGAAATAACAAATTTGCTCAATTTACCTTTAATTATATGTCATTATTAATAATTAATGATATTCATCTATGTGAAGACACTGATCATGTTAATGATTTCTCACAATAATTATCAATTAATTCAATGCAGCTCACTGGTAAGTGGCTAGATTTGATTTCGCCCGGCAACTCAGTCTGGAAACCCGTACATTCATTTCTACTGCTTTGCGGGAACCAATCATAGACTGGCTTATCCACCTTGCTCGCTATTGGCGGGTATAACACGATAACGTCTACCCGTCTCTCGCACGACCTTTGATTGACAACTGATCTAACCAATCAGAACACAGAATCTGCCATTTTGTCAGACAAAGCATTCAGCTAGCTAGTGCACTGAAAGTTGGCGACTTTTCACCTATAAAACAGAAACTTGCTGATTTGTACTAGATAAAACCAACACACCATTACATATGCATCGATTATTTTACCTGATATGAAGTGTGCACTGCAAACATGAGTATTATTTATGATGTCTTGCTCTGGAGTCATATGCAAATATATTTGCCTGTCAGTGTTGTAGTCGAGTCACCCACTGTCGAGTCCGAGTCGAGTCTCGAGTCCCAGTGTTCGAGTCCGAGTCCAAGTCCGAGTCCCCAAAGAACAGTCCGAGTCGAGTCCAAGTCGAGTCACCATTACCAAAGTTCGAGTTAGAGTCGAGTTTCGAGTTTAAAATTAAATTTAAAAATACTTAAAATGTAAAAATCAATACGATATGAGAGAGAGAGAGAGAGTGTGTGAGTGAGAGAGAGAGAGAGAGAGCGCTTATGAATGAGTGACCGAGTGATTTAGTGTGAGTGCGTTTGTATGTGTTCAAGTGAATGTGTGTGTGTGACAGCACGCGACTGGTCAGAAAGCAACGTGTAACGTTAGTCTGACATGTTTCTTGTCCACTACACCACATGATTTTAGGAGTCAAAATTGCGTCATCCATCTGACAGTGACCATCGCAACAGACAAAAAAAATCATGTAAGTTAATCCGATCTGACACAGTGACTAGTAAATTATCAACAGACAAAAAAATTGTGTAATCTGAACCAGACATTAGACATCGTCGACGTCTGATGCCAAATTGTCAAACATCGCCCAACCCTAGCTTCTTCTGTTTATTATCATATATGCATTAGTCAATAAAAGTTTTTTAAAAAGCTAACGTTAGCCAATGGAAAGCATTTTACTTACTTTTCTGGGTGCATCCGTGACAGGTGTCTGTTAAAGTTTGAGGTTGTCCCAGTCTTTTCCTCAATTTTCCAAATTTGAACATTTAGCCCGCGAATCATGCACGAGCGTAAAGTGAGTGACGTCAGTGAGTGTGTTGCCAAGAGAGCGAGCAGTAGCAGTGTCTCTGAGGGGAAAAAAATAGATCCCGGCCGGTCTTGGGCACGAAACCTTATATAATATTATATATAAACTTAAGTAATGCTCAAGTCCGATTTTATATATCCTCGAGTCCGAGTCCAAGTACGAGTCATCAGTCCGCGAGTCCAAGTCGAGTCACGAGTCCAAAGAATAGTGACTCGAGTCGGACTCGAGTCCGAGTCCAGGACTCGAGTACTCCATCACTGTTGCCTGTATAGTTACAAATCCCACAATATCAAAACGTCTTGGGTTACGGGTGTAACCCTTGTTCCCTGAGTAAGGGAACGAGACGCTACGTCAGTGACGTGATGGGAATCCTCTGCATTTTTGTGTTCGTGAAGCACTATTGTATCCAACCAATGAGAGAACGTGACGTCAGAGGCGGGCGACGTCGCGGACCGGAACCTATAAAGCATGCCCAGAAACAAAGAACGCTAGCTTCTGTGATATGTCTGAAGTAAGCGCTCCAGGCATGCTGGAAGTACGGCAACATGACGTAGCGTCTCGTTCCCTTACTCAGGGAACAAGGGTTACACTCGTAACCCAAGACGTTCCCTTTCGTGGGAACTATCGATGCTACGTCAGTGACGTGATGGGAACGCTGTCCCCACTACGCCGTGCCTCCGAGTGCCTGGCTGCTATCTTGTAACACCAAAGCACCCGGAGTACTACTCACATTAAGATTATAAAATCTGATGAAGGTGTGCTGGGATGACCATCCAGCAGCATCACAAATATCCGCCAAGGAAACTCCTGACATGTGAGCTCTTGAAGCAGCCATACCTCTAGTTGAGTGTGCCCTAACATCCAAGGGGCATGGACGCCCCAGGGCTTTATACGATAATGAGATGGCCTCAACCACCCATTTACTCATCCTCTGCTTGGACGCTGGGCCCCCTCGACTCGGGGACCCATAACATACAAATAGTTGGTCTGATTTTCTCCACAGGGCAGCTCTGTGAACATAAGCGTCCAACGCCCTCACAGGACACAGCAGATTAAGTTTTTCCTGATCCGGATCAGTAAACGGAGGGGGATAAAAAGCCTCCAAAACGATAGGACCTGGGACCCTAGTGGGGACCTTAGGAATGTAACCAGGCCTTGTATGTAGAAAGGCCTTAACCATCCCTGGTGCAAACTCTAAACATGATGGTGAAACCGAAAGAGCTTGAAGGTCACCTATCCTTTTCAAGGATGAAATGGCCAGTAAAAACACAGTCTTCAATGTGAGCATTTTATCTGACACATCTTCCAAAGGTTCAAAGGGCGCCTCAGCCAACCCTTGTAACACGATGGCTAAGTCCCAGGTCAGAGATTTTGGGCGTACTGAAGGCCTCAGCCTCAGTGCGCCACGAAGGAAGCGAACAACTAAGGGGTCTCGACCTACCGAGACACCACCCATAGGAACATGATAGGCTGAAATCGAAGCCACATACACTTTTAATGTGGAGTGAGTTAAGCCTTCTGAAAGCTTTTCTTGGAGGAATTGAAGCACATAGCTGACAGATGAGTGGACTGGGTCCACCCTATGATGGCTACACCATGTAGCGAAAACCTTCCACTTATACATATAAAGCTTCCTTGTAGATGGAGCTCTGGACTGAAGGATGGTCTCCACAACCTCGGTTGGGAGACCAGATTCTATGAGCCTTGCCCCCTCAGGGGCCAGGCCCACAGTTTCCACATTTCTGGACGGGGATGTAAAACCATGCCGCCCGCTTGGGACAGGAGATCCTGTCTGACTGGAAGCTCCAGAGGAGAGCCGTGAAGAAGCGATACTAGGTCCGCAAACCATATTCTTGTTGGCCAGAAAGGAGCCACCAATATCAGGTCTACCCCTTCCTGACGGACTTTGTCCAGAACTCCCGGGAGCAGAGAGACTGGGGGAAAAGCATACAGACGTCGCCTCGGCCACGTCTGTATCATGGCATCCAACCCCAGAGGAGCTGGGTGCCTCAGAGAGTACCACAGAGGGCATTGAGTTGACTCCTCTGTGGCAAAGAGATCGACTTCCGCTCGACCGAATGTTTTCCATATGAGCTCCACTACCTCTGAGTGAAGCTTCCATTCCCCCGGACTTGCGCTCTGCCTCGACAGAGCGTCCGCCCCCATATTCAAATACCCCGGAATATACGCCGCCTTTAGCGAGAGTAATTTCCCCTGGGTCCACAGGAGGATGTGACTGACCAGTTTGCATAGTGGCCGAGACCGCAGTCCCCCTTGGTGATTTATGTAGGAGACCACCGTAGTGTTGTCTGTCTGAACCAACACATGGTGGCCCCTCAGGTCGGGGAGGAAGTGCTTCAGAGCCTGAAACACTGCCAGCATCTCCAGCCGATTTATGTGCCAGGAGAGCTGGTGTACCTCCCAGTGACCTTGAGCTGAGCGACCACTCATGATCGCTCCCCAGCCCGTGAGGGACGCATCTGTCGTAAGCATTACGCGACGACATGAAGTTCCCAACACGGGTCCCTGGGACAGGAACCAAGGCTTTTTCCACATGACCAGAGCACGAAGGCACCGCCGCGTGACTTTGATCATGCGAAAAGGATTTCCCCTCGGAGAAAACCCCTTGGTCCTGAGCCACCACTGTAAGGGTCTCATGTGCAGAAGGCCAAAAGTAACAACATTGGACGCAGCTGCCATCAGACCCAACAGTCTCTGAAACTGTTTTACAGTGAGTGACCGGCCTAACTTCACCCCATTCACGGCCCCGAGAATGGAAGTCACACGAGCGGGAGTCAATTGCGCCCGCATCGTGATGGAATCCCAGATTACCCCAAGATAGTTGGCAACCTGACTCGGAACCAGCACACTTTTCTTGGCGTTGAGCCTCAGCCCAAGCTTCTTCATGTGCGACAACACAACATCTCGATGTTGAGCTGCCAGAGGTTCTGTTTGAGCTAAAATCAACCAATCGTCGATATAGTTCAGCACGCGGATGCCTTGGAGTCTCAGCGGAGCCAAGGCTGCATCCTCGCACTTCGTGAACGTGCGGGGTGATAGTGATAGGCCGAAGGGAAGAACCTTGTATTGGTATGCTTCGCCCCCGAAAGCAAACCTGAGGAACTTCCTGTGAGAAGGATGGATGGAAATGTGAAAATATGCGTCCTTTAGATCTATCGCCACAAACCAGTCCTCGGATCTGATCTGTGGAATAATCTGTTTGAGTGTAAGCATCTTGAACTTCAACTTCTTTACAGATCGATTTAGTATACGAAGATCTATGATCGGACGCAACCCCCCATCCTTCTTTGGAACAATGAAGTAGCGGCTGTAAAAGCCCGACATTTTGCTGGGAGAGGGAACCCGTTCTATAGCCCCTTTTTGCAAAAGCGTCGTAACCTCCTGTTCCATTACCAGAGACTGCTCTGGAGCTACCACTGTGTGAATCACTCCACTGAACCTGGGCGGAAGAGAACCGAACTGAATTCTGTAACCCTGTTCTACCATGAGCAGCACCCATTTCGAAATATTCGGAAGAAGTTTCCATTCCCCCAAAAATTCTACTAAGGGAACCAGCCTCTCGAGACTGGTCTCTGGTGTTTTTTGAGCACTTGGCTCGTTTATCTGGCACGGCGCACCGGCAGATAAGCGAATCATGTGCTGGCCGACCCTCCTCGAAGGATCGACGGGGACTGCTGCGCCCTGTCGCACACTGGGTGGCAGGGTTGGCAGAACAGCCCCCTGAGGGCACCGATGGGGAACGATAGATGTTAATCGTCGAACCCCTTCGGAGGGGACTGCCCTCAGAAACCCTGACCCATGACCGTCAGGATTTCTTTTGGGAAGCCTTCCGGGAAATAATGACGGTCCTCAGATCCGCCCTACCCCCAGAAGGCTTCTGCTGTACAGCGCGCACCGGTCCCCAAGCTTTCCGCGGGGGAGCACGGGCGGCCACACTAGCTTTCTGCTGGGACCTGTATCCCGAGGAGCCGGCTATCGGCAGAGGCTGCTCCCGCCCAGCAGCCTCAGGGGGATGAGATTTCCGGGGAAGGAATCTTTGGAACGCCGCTTTCTGTTTTGTCGCCTCCTCGAACCTGTCGACGACAGTAGCAACTGCGTCACCGAACAGGCCCTCGGAGGAAAGCGGCGCATCCATAAGGATATGTTTGTCTTTATCCTTAATATCTGCGAGATTGAGCCACAGATGTCTCTCCGTGGCCACCATGGCTGCCATAGAACGGCCTACTGACTTGGCCGTCTCCTTGGTGGCACGGAGAGCTAAATCTGCGGCTTTTCTCAACTCCTGAATTGTATCAAAAGTAGCTTCCCCAGACTCCTCAATCTCCCCCAGCAGATCAGCTTGGTATGCCTGCAGTATAGACATTGTGTGCAGACATGCCGCAGCCTGACCCGCTGCCGAATAAGCCTTGCCCACCAAACTCGATGTTTGTTTTAGTGGTTTGGTGGGCAACGTCGGGATTTCAGGGACGATGCAGACTCGGGCGAGAGATAGCTCGCAAGCGTCTCCTCAACCCGAGGCATCGCCCCATAACCGTGTTGCTTCAGCCCCGTAATATTACTATACATTGTCGTTTGTGGGCTGAAGACACGGTACTGCACGGGTCTATTCCACGACCTCGACACCTCGGTGTGGAGGTCGGGAAAGAACGGCAGTCCCCGACGCTGGGGTAGTGACCTATCTGGGAGGAAGCGTTCATCTAACTTGCTTTTTATTTTAGGAACGCTCTCCTCCGCGGGCCAGCTTATTTTCAGTTTTTCTACTGCCCGGGTCACTACCTCCATAAGCTCCTCATGGGCTGGAGATGAGGATGACGGTCCCTCATCACCACCCTCGACACCTTCAACATCAACCTCCTCGGAGGAAGATATATTCAGTGTCGGTGCCTCCCTTTGCGGGGAAGAAACCACAGCGCGTGCTTCCACCACCAAAGGAGAGACACTAGATCTAGCAGGTAAGGGAAGCGATAAGGCAGAGCCCGTCTCTCCCCCCTCTACTAGATCCATCTGTGAACCCCACGAGTGCAGCCTTCGCTGTGCCTCGGCAGCAGCGGGACCAGACCCGCGGGGAACACTCGCCGCGGCGCCCTCCTCAAAGAGCGCCCGGCGTGAGCGCAGCGCCCTGAGAGTGAGCCGCTCACAGTGCACACAGACAGCCCCCTCAAGAGCTGCCTGTGCGTGCTCAACTCCCAGGCATTTCACACACATCTCGTGTGTATCTCCCTCCACGATGAATCGCGGACAAGGAGGTGCACACTTAGTGAAACGCTGGCCTTTCTCCGTCATTTTATATATATATATATGTGTCTATGCTTATTTCACTTGTTTGGAAACTCTTGTCCTCAGACAAAGAGATCACTTTCTGGCGAGATGGTAGACAGACAACAATAAATAAGACAGACAAGATACAAATAGCGCTTACTGAAGACAACAGAAGCTAGCGTTCTTTGTTTCTGGGCATGCTTTATAGGTTCCGGTCCGCGACGTCGCCCGCCTCTGACGTCACGTTCTCTCATTGGTTGGATACAATAGTGCTTCACGAACACAAAAATGCAGAGGATTCCCATCATGTCACTGACGTAGCGTCGATAGTTCCCACGAAAGGGAACAAGCTGTTTTTGCAGCTTGATTATATTAGTTTGTTTTTTGCAATAAGGAAGGCATTTAAGCTATGAAACTTGCAGGTGTTTTGTAAGACCTTTTATAAAGACCAAGGAAAAATTGATTTCTCATGTCATGACCCCTTTAAAGGTGCTATATGTAATAGTTTTGCAGTAAAATATGCAAAAACCACTAGGCCAGTGTTATATATTTTGTTCACTTGAGTACTTACAATATCCCAAATGTTTCCAACTATTTGTAAATCGTGAGAAAATTGCAATTTTAAACTGTCAATTGCGTCATACCCGCATTACTCTGTTTCCGGTTTTATTTTGTAGAAACCATGGAAACACCAAAGACGCTTTAAAATATCACACATTTTAATAGACAAGGGAACAACTGTTTTGGTATATTTATAGACAGAAAATAAATTTTCTTGATTATTTTTTTTTTTCGAGTACCATGCTTTACTATGCCTCAGAGAAAAACACTATTTTGTCAAGTAGCTAACATAGCATAATCAGATGCAGCTTTATTTTTATTAACAGTAATACATAATTTTCTCCATCATACAATAAGTTTTAAAATTTATTGCATGCCATTTATCAACACAAGACATCCAATATTTAATATGATATTCTAAAATCGATCTTACTGCAATGTGCAACAACTGAACGCAGATTAATGTTATAACATCGTTTTCAACGCACTCAAATGTATCTAATAATAAACAGAACTGCGTCAAAGAATATACACTAACAAGAAGCGAGAGTCAAAAGAACGTTCCATTGCAACACCAGCGCCCAGCAACGGCCCTGCGTTTCCTCCATTTTGGGGTGAAAGCGAGTCGGCAGTCCACTAGTTTCTATCAGCTGCTTTGTTAAAAAAAAAAAAAAAAAAAAGTACATTAAAGCTGATATCCAACCTGAATGATGACAACACAGAATAAAACACTATCACTATCACTGATCATCAAATCCTTTTAACAGTTTATTTTAAACACTTGGTGTTTAAGTCTTTCACTTTTTTCACAAAACCTTAAGGTTTTTCTCTCTAGAAACCCAGTCAGTTTGGGTTAAAATTCTTTAAAAGGCTTATAAACACTGAATTATTACCAACATATGACATTAAATTAAGGACAAAAAAACAGGAATGTTGGACAATAAATATATGAATATAACAGCTTGATTTTGCAGTGTTGTCTAATGTCTGTTAAAGCAAAAGTGGGAATTATGCGATAATGGACATAGCAATGCATCATGTATTATAAGATAATTATGTTTGTAGCGTGATCCGTTAAAACGTAGCCTACAATATAGCCAATTCAGTTCAGACCTAGATATTATTACTATTACTCCACTTGGTCTGAAATATATTGTTCACTTTAAACATGATGATCTTAAATTTATTAATTATTAATTCACTACGACAAGTTGCATAAAATGGAAATACTCAATAAAGTAGGCTAACTACGTTACCTCAGAAGGTTGAATGGTTGGATTCCACAACTGGTAAAATAAAACATATATAAGACAATACAACATTTACTGTAGGAGCCATACAATTTACTGGTGACTTAATTTAAAAAAACTGTTCTATTGCGCTTCTGATTTGGCAGTGAAATTCGCAGATTTTGGGTGTATAAGATGTGAAGGATTCTGTGGTCCAGCTGCTCATGAGGCGTGTGTTTCGCAACCGCTCCAGCGGCCTAGTTCAGCTCCCACAACACTCGGTCCTGCTCTGCTTCATACTACAGTAACGTTAATAATCGCATCTATGAACATGAGTTCTTCCCGATGGAGACCACATGTCCCAAGATTCCACTCTAAAAACTTGCCATCATCAAGCTATGCCTTTGTTTTTGAATAGGCTTCTAGCGACCTCTAGCGGACAAAATTATTACATATTGTACCTTTAAGTGCAAAAAATGGGTTAAAATTTAAACTGATTGCTTACCATTTAAAAGTAGAAAATGATAAAAAAAAAGAAAAAAATATATATAATTAATAAAATGTTTGGAGGTACAAGGTAGGGGTTACACACATTTACACTTCTGACCATATTAGATTTATTTTATTATTTTAGATTACTGCTCTCATAAAGGTTACTTTAGTTACATGTATTGTAAGCTTAAATTTAATGTCTAACATTGAAGTCATGAAACAAAAGTTGCAATTCGCTTGTTATGTAGTAACGAAAGAAATTCTGTTTCCAGGTCCAGGCCTCTAGGGGGTCTGTTAAAACTCAATGGGCTCAGGGGAGGCAAGAGTACGGTGGCCGAGAGAGCTCAACGCACTGCAATTGAAGAAAACATCTTCATCAGTTTGACAACACACGTGCTGCAAACTCCACAACACTTACAAATAGTGAAACGTGCTGCAAATAAAGAAAACATCTTCATCAGTTTGACAACACACGCGCTGCAAACTCCACATGTTTTCTTTATTTGCAGCGCGTTTCACTATTTGTAAGTGTTGTGGAGTTTGCAGCGCATGTGTTATCAAACTGATGAAGATGTTTTCTTTATTTGCAGCGCGTTTCACTATTTGTAAGTGTTGTGGAGTTTGCAGCGCATGTGTTGTCAAACTGATGAAGATGTTTTCTTTATTTGCAGCGCATTTGTCTATTTGTAAGTGTTGTGGAGTTTGCAGCGCGTGTGTTGTCAAACTGATGAAGATGTTTTCTTTATTTGCAGCGCGTTGAGCTCTCTCGGCCACCGTACAAGAGAGACACAGACTCCCGCTGTAACTTTACCTGATGGTGTCGCTGTTGGAGAGTGTTACTAAAAAAAAATGTAGTGATTTATACACATTTTAAAGTAACATTTCGTAGTTTTTTTTTTGCAATATAACACCCCAAATCCTGAGAGTGAATGCATTCAATACTGCTTACAAGCAAGTACAAATTCTTTTTAATAGCAAGGGCCACAGTTGAAAATTACTTTATAGTTCTATTCTTGACAAAAAGTTTGTATGTCTTGCTTTTGTGAAATTAAACTACTAAACTACTGCAATGCAATTACAATTCCAGATTTTTCTTTTATCTTACTCATTTTGATGTGCTGTCTTTTTCTTCCCCAAGACCCTCCAGAGAAGTTACGTCTGACGTGTCCGGACTGTCCTCTGCTGCTGCCGGTAGAGAGTAATGAAGCTATTGCCACAGCTAGGACATCCCTCCTTAAATACAACAGACAAAGCACACTTCCTGTTAGCCTGACTGTGAACACCATCACTAGAGCTTCCCATCAGGTTGTAATGGATGACAGACCAGCAATATGTAGTTTTTGCAACTGATTAAATTGTGGTGTTTGCTACGGTTGAATTCAGGTTAACTGGGACACTCTTTCCAATTCATCTCAATGGCAAAAAGTGTCCCAGTCACCCTGAATTCACCCTGTACAACAACGTCGGCTACACTCTGTGAAAGTTTATACTGGTTTACAGGGGAAATTATTATAAATGAAATTTACTTTACAACAACAGTTCCTACACCAGTAACCTAATGAATAGCCTTAAAGGGTTAGTTCACCCAAAAATAAAAATTCTGTCATCAGTTACTCTCATGTCATTCCAAACCCATAAGACTTTCATTCAAAAATTTCATAAAGTGATCATAAAATAAATCTTTATGAATCGAGCGGTTTAATCTAAGTCTTCTGAAGAGACACAATTGCTTTATATGATGAACAGATTTAATTTAGGCTTTTCTTCACATATAAACATTGATCAGTGAACGTACATAGTTATCATTTACATAGATATCATTGCAAGTGTAGTGTCATTGTATACTTTAATTTTATTCCACATTTCCATCCTTAAAGACTTAATTCACCAAGGAAATGCAATGAATGTGAATTAATACTGAAAAAATAGACAGAAAACGCTCCATAAAATTACTTTTTATATCACTTCCCATTCCCAGTCTTCTGAAGCCACGTGAAATCCAAGTAGTTATTTAATAAAAAAATACAGTCTGTATGTGATGACAGAATTTCTTTTCTGGATGAACCCTTTAATACGATGACACTCTATACTGACTCCTGCCCTGGCCAAATTTATTGAATCTTTTTATTCCATGTTACTTAGAGCTCCCCTGTTTCTGCCAGTTTTGTGGAATACACTGTTCAGGAATGCTCACTTGCTCCATTTCCAGAGGTTCTGTGTGAGCCGGGACATGAAGGTAAAGAGGTGAGTTCCTGCCAGCATCCATTACGTCCATGTTCTTGAGTTGGATCCCATCTGAATGACCTAACATCCACTACTATTAAAATTTTCTCTGTTGTTTTTCTCACACCATAAAAAGTTTTATTTGATGAAGTGTTACCTAATTTTTCAAACAGTCTGCTTTCTCTCTGATTTTATAGCGTGGTTATTGTGTCAGTGTGTTTTCATTTCAGCCTGTTGGGTTCTGTGTGGGGGAGATTCTTGGCACTAACCACGGCCAGCAAGATGTGAAGGTGTCCTGTGAAATATTTCGCCCACAGGTACTCTAAATATCCATATTTGTTTGTCAGGCTTTTTTCTCCAGGTCACACACTGGAGAACTTTCCAGCTCTAAAAGCCAGATGACTGAGGTAAATCAACACCTCAGCGTAACAGAAGGAAATTGAGCCAAACCCAATAGAGTTGATCTGAATCTCCCTGTACACTTATTGCCTTTGCTTTATTTTGTCTAGAAAAGCAGAACGACAAAAAAAAAAAAAAAAGTTTAATTCCTTCCTTCTGTCTAGTCTTTCTCCGTTTTTCCTTGTCTTGTTGCCTTCAATTAAAGGGTTAGTTCACCCAAAAATGAAAATTCTGTAAGTTATTACTTATTACTTACTGTCATGCCGTTCCACACCCGTAAGACCTTCGTTAATCTTCAGAACACAAATTAAGATATTTTAGTTGAAATCCGATAGCTCCGTGAGGCCTCCATAGGGAGCAATGGACACTTCCTCTCTCAAGATCCATAAATAAATAAAATACATATTTAAACCGGTTCATGTGAGTACAGTGGTTCAATATTAATATTATAAAGCGACGAGAATGTTTTTGGAGCGCCAAAAAAAAACTAAATAACGACTCATTTAGTGATGGCCGATTTCAGAACAATGCTTCAGGAAGCATCGGAGCACAGATTAATCAGTGTATCGAATCTGCTGTTCGGAGCTCCAAAGTCGCGTGATTTCAGCCGTTGGCAGTTTTACACGCGATCTGAATCATGATTCGACACACTGATTAATTTATGCTCCGATGCTTCATGAAGCAGTGTTTTGAAATCAGCCATCACTAAATAAGTAATTATTTTGTTTTTTTGGAGCTCCAAAAATATTCTCGTCGCTTTATAATATTAATATTGAACCACTGTATTCACATGAACCAATTTAAATATGTTTTTAGTACCTTTTATGGATCTTGAGAGAAGAAGTGTCATTGCTTCCTATGGAGGCCTCACAGAGTGTGTTGTGTTGTGTTCTGAAGATTAACAAAGGTCTTACGGGTGTGGAACGGAATGAGGGTAAGTAATAAATGACAGAATTTTCATTTTTGGGTGAACTGACCCTTTAGAATGATCATGTCAGAATGATCATATTTAAAATGTTGGGGGTAACGCATTACAAGTAACTTGAGTTACGTAATCAGATTACTTTTTCAAGTAACTAGCAAAGTAACATTACTTTTTCAATTTACAACAAAATATGTTACTTTACTCAAGTTATTTTTTTTTTTTTTTGCATTTATTGATCGACAGCTCTCCTGTGTGAACATGGTTATTGTAGTTCTAGACTAAATGCAAACATGCATTTATTCATTTCACTAATGCAATCTCAGAATTTTATGCAAACTTTAATAATTATATTAAATTACACAAATATACTTTATGCATTTAATCTATTTAATTATTAACCAATGTCTCTGCTGCTGACCTTCAATAATCTAATTCAACCATACAAAAAAATACTTTATATTAGATTTAGAATTAAGAGTGTTGAACTTCCTCCTCCTGTATCCTAATCTTCATTAATCCAGAATGCCAGCACAGCTGAAAGGTTTGAAAGGCATAAATATGCATTTCCTTCAGCCAAAAGCTTATTCATTTCACTTTTGGTGTGAAAGGTGTGAAAGGTGTGAAAACAAACAAGCAAGCCCAGCCCAGGTGACAAAAAGTAATGCAAAAGTAATGTAACGCATTACTTTTCATAAAAAGTAACGCAGTATTGTAATGCATTACTTTTAAAAGTAACTTTCCCCAACACTGTTTACAAATGAACACACATGAACACCACCACAATGTTGTAATCTTAAGTAAAAACATGGAAATCATGGTGTTGGAAAGTGCTGACTATTAAAATTATTTTGTATATAGTGGTTGCACAGGAACAATAAATGCAGATAAAGCATCAATTACAGACCAAATGCTCATCCTTTGCTCTTAATTAACAATTTTCTTGCACCAACCCTGAAAAATGGTCCTGAAAAACTGAAAGAAATATTAAATTACCCATCATTTAATTTAATTACCCATTTGTCTGACAGGAACATTGTGGGAAATTTGCAGGAGGACTTGAAGGCAATATTTTTTTTTTTTATTTTCCAGTTGTTTATTCTTTAGATAGGAAGAAAGATAGACTTAAAAAGCAATAATTTTAAAGCAGGAAGTGTGAAATTTCTGCCGCAACCAAACAGAATTGGAAATAATGCTTCCAGTGTTTTCCTGATACAACTTTTTTTTTTAGGTAACTTTATGTTGAAATCATTGGAAAAATAAGTCAAGATGTTGAAAAACATTTCTGTTTCGTAATCAGACTACACTGCTTGTGCTGTATGTATGTTCCCATTCAGTCGGTCACGTTCGACGTACGTCGGACAGACCGACGAATAGGAATCTCGCTAGAGAGGCCAATCTACTTCGAGTGTAACTAAAACGAGCCAATGCACATTGGCATGCAATCATATGCATCAGCTGCTCGCCTCGCAGCGCGGGTATATAATGAGCAGCAGGTGCGTTGCATCTTCAGCTTTTCGCTTCGGAGCCGAACGGTGTTTGTTCCTGTTCTCTGCAAGCGAGTGTCTGCTAGAAGACGAGTCAAGCTTTTTGGTTGAACTTCTCTTTTTTTCCGAGTGCAGGCGAACAGCACAGCAGCGGGGTCGAAGTCCTCTCTTTTTCTGTTTTTGTTTCGTTTGCCGTTTTTGAGCAAATAGCTGTTTGACAGCGTCAGAAGGCTGTTCTCACGGCCGGTACGGTGCGCTTTTGAGCGCTGAAAAGCCGTTTTTACGGCTGGTAAGAGTGAGCGCCTTCAAAGAGAGAGAAAGCACACGACAGGCTGCACACAATCCCTGTCTGTGTTGCGGTGGCCGTTCCCCTGCGTGCTTCAGCACTTCTAAAAGAGTAAAGTCCCTGAAAGAGCTTACACAAGTAGATTCGCGTCTTTTTAAAGACGACATCCTACTTGTGTTTCTGGATGCGATCGTTCCTGTCCTCACTGACGGCCACGATCACCGTTTCGCATGTCTGGGCGCGTGCTGAAATGATGTTCGTGGGTGTTCATGTTTTCATATGAGAACATGATCACGTCGACACGCCGGTCGTGACTCTTCTTTCTCCGGGAAGCTTGAGTCCCCTCTGTTGTTGGCCAGCTGCCGCTTGTGTGTAAAAGCACAGTCGCGGGTCTGCCCGACACTCTGGGAGACCGTGGAGATCAACGAGAGCAAACCTCTCGCTCCTCTGCGTGTCGTGTGCCGTCGAGCTGCCGGGCTGCAGCGCGGGTTGTCACGGCAACCCAGCGCTCGCTCGGCGCTCTAGATGCGCGGTTCCCTTGCGTAATCTCCATTGTAGCGCCCTCTCTGGTGCACCAGAAGAGGTCTACTTTGCTGATATGGCTTGGGTGACATGAGGTTGAGGGGTTCCTTCGGGGAACCAACCCCCTAGGGCCCCTCCCTCTCTAGCGCATTGCAAGCTGTGCAGTTTCTGGATTGGATTGCTGGTCCTTTTCATAGGGGAACCTAGCTTTTCATTCAGAGCTCCAGCTGAGGGACAGACGTCGATTGCAGCATCGGAGAGAGTGCTGTTATTCTCTGGAAATGAGGGTGACGCTGCCCACTGTAATGGTGTGTGCTTATGCTGACTCAGATTCAGAGTTTACAGCCATGCTTTCCTGGGTCTTCCAGATGTGCATGGAAAACTTGGCAGTATGGGGGTATATTGGTGCCATAAATATGGAATGCCAAAGGTGCCAATCTGCATAAGTTTTTCCTCTCTCACTACCCTCTTGGATGGGGTGGCTGTACACAGACCACACCCACCCTGCATGTGAGGCCAAGGCACTCTTTTTGCATGAGGGTAGTTCTGTGCTGGGGTTGAGCTGCGCTTGTTGACTAACCGTGATCAAAGTCACGGCGCAGGCCCTCAGCCAGACAATGTCCACCTCCGTGGTCCAGAAGTGCCCCCTGGCTTACCTTGTGAGGTCTGAGAGGTTGTCAAGCTAAATGCTTTCTCAATGCTCCCATCTTACGAGGTGGCCTTTCGGTGACACTGTCGAGGACTGAGCCCAGCGGTTCTCCTCAGTTAGTAGCGGATCGGGGAGCTTCCCATGACAAACCATTGAGTTCCTCTTGGGCCGCCCCTCAGTCTGCTCGTCGCCAAGGGTGTTGTCCCCTGCAAGAAACTCCGGCCCAGCAGGCTCTGCTGTATCCATTGCGGGGAGATGACACCTCCCGTCTCTGCAGCTGTTTAACTGGTTGGTGAGAATCACCCCTGAGACGGGCGACCCAGAGATGGGTGGGGCTTCTCTTCCACCCCTGGAGGAGGGCCAGGTGGTAAATCCTTTATTGGGTTTGTTTCTGTTCCGCCACTGACCCAAGAGGCAGCGGTACCCAAATTTTAAAGAGCAGTTCCTCCATTTCCAGGTCTGAAGAGGGTTTGGAGAGCAGTGGGAGGAGAAAAACCTCACCACTCTCATCCCCCTCTTCTGTCGCCAGCGGACAGCAGTGAGCAGCGGGCAGCCAAAGCCTCGACTGCTCCCTCTGTCCATCCGTGGAGCCAGGTAAGTGTTGCCTAGCACACTGTGACGCCGCTTCGGGCCGCGTCACAAAGAGAGCCCCCCGAGCCGCGTCCCTGTGTTCCACCTCGCTGCCCTGCTGCGGGTACACCGGTGGTACCTTTGGTCCTGCTTGTACGGTCTCTGCGAGCCGGGTTAGCGCTCCCCAGTCCGTCTCGCTGGCTCCTTCGGACCATCAGGGTCGGCTTTGCGATTCAGTTCGCCCGGCTTCCCCCCCAAGTTCAGGGACGTCCTCTTCACTACAGTGAAAGGTGCCGATGCCCCTGTCCTGCGTGCGGAGATCGCAGTCCTACTGGCGAAGGACGCGATAGAGCCTGTCCCTCCAGCCGATTTGAGGTCGGGGTTCTACAGCCCCTACTTCATTGTACCCAAGAAAAGCGGCGGGTTACGACCGATCTTGGACCTGCGAGTTTTGAATCAGAGCCTCCACAAGCTACCATTCAAAATGCTCACGCAGAAACGCATTTTCGAGTGCATCCGTCCCCGAGATTGGTTTGCAGCGATTGACCTGAAGGACGCGTACTTCCATGTTTCAATTCTTCCGCGACACAGGCCATTCCTGAGATTCGCGTTCGAAGGTCGAGCATATCAATACAGAGTCCTACCCTTCGGGCTGGCCCTGTCTCCCCGCGTCTTCACGAAAGTCGTGGAGGGAGCCCTTGTTCCCATGGGAGAACAGGGTGTTCGCATTCTCAACTATCTCGACGACTGGCTCATTCTAGCACAGTCCCGGGATCAGTTGTGCAAACACAGGGATTTGGTGCTCAGACAGCTCAGCCAGTTGGGGCTTCAGGTCAACTGGGAAAAGAGCAAACTCGCCCCGGTGCAGAGGATCTCTTTTCTCGGTATGGAGTTGGATTCGGTCGAGCAGATAGCACGCCTCACAGAGGAACGTGCTCGGTCGGTGTTGAACTGCCTGAATACATTCAATGGCAGGACAGCGGTCCCACTGAAGTTCTTTCAGAGGCTCCTGGGGCATATGGCGGCTGCTGCGGCTGTAACACCGCTCGGTCTGCTTCATATGAGACCGCTTCAGCACTGGCTTCACGGCCGAGTCCCGAGATGGGCGTGGCAGCACGGCACATTCCGGGTGCCAATCACTCAGGAGTGCCGCCGAACCTTCAGTCCGTGGTCCCTTGTTTCTTCGGGCAGGAATGCCCCTAGAACAGGTGTCCCGGCATGCTGTGGTGTTCACAGATGCTTCTGCCACCGGCTGGGGTGCCACGTAATACGGGCATGCAGTCTCAGGGGTTTGGACGGGACCCCATCTGCATTGGCACATCAATTGCCTCGAGTTGCTGGCAGTACGCCTTGCTCTGAGCCGCCTCAAAGGCCTGCTTCAGGGCAAGCATGTACTGGTCCGTATGGACAACACTGCGACCGTTGCGTACATCAACCGTCAAGGTGGTCTACGCTCCCGTCGCATGTCGCAACTCGCCCGCCATCTCCTCCTGTGGAGTCGGAAGCATCTGAGGTCGCTTCGCGCCATTCATGTCTCCGGTGTGCTCAACCGTGTGGCCGACGAGCTATCACGAGCTGCGCTGCCAGGAGAGTGGCGACTCCACCCCCAGGTGGTTCAGCTGATCTGGAGAGAATTCGGAGAGGCTCAGGTAGACCTGTTTGCCTCACCAGAAACCTCCCACTGCCAGTTGTTTTACTCTCTGACCGAGGGGACACTCGGGACAGATGCACTGGCTCACAGCTGGCCCCGGGGCCTGCGCAAATATGCGTTTCCCCCAGTGAGCCTACTTGCACAGACCCTGTGCAAAGTCAGGGAGGACGAGGAGCAGGTCTTGTTAGTTGTGCCTTACTGGCCCAACCGGACCTGGTTCCCAGAACTCTCACTCCTCGCGACAGCCCCTCCCTGGCCCATCCCTCTGAGGAAAGACCTTCTTTCTCAGAGACGGGGCACTCTTTGGCACCCGCGTCCAGACCTCTGGAAACTCCATGTCTGGTCCCTTGGACGGGATGCGGAGGTTCTAGGTGACTTACCCCCTGAGGTACTTAACACCATCACTTCGGCACGTGCACTGTCTACGAGACGTGCTTACGCCTCAAAGTGGAACCTGTTCGTCGAGTGGTGCTCTTCTCGCCGGGAAGACCCCCGAAGATGCTCGATCAGAGTCGTGCTTTCCTTCTTGCAGTAGGGTTGGAGCGTAGGCTGTCCCCCCTCCACCCTCAAAGTCCATACTGCTGCTATATCCGCTTACCACGACCACTTAGATGGCAAATCTGTTGGTCAGCACGACCTGGTCATCAGGTTCCTTAGGGGGGCGAGACGGTTAAATCCTTCTCGTCCCCTCTCCATACCCCCTTGGGACCTCACTCTGGTGCTGAGAGCACTTCAGATTGCTCCCTTTGAGCCTTTGCTGTCAGCAGACTTAAAGATTCTGTCTATGAAGACTTTGCTGCTGGTGGCATTGGCCTCCATCAAGAGGGTAGGGGACCTGCAGTCATTTTCGGTCGACGAATCGTGCCTGGAGTTCGGGCCGGGTGATAGCCACGTGGTACTAAGACCCCGGCCTGGCTATGTGCCCAAGGTTCCTACCACTCCCTTCAGGGACCAGGTGGTGAGCCTGCAAGCGCTGCCCTCGGAGGAGGCAGACCCAGCCCTGGCTTTACTCTTGTCCAGTCCGCGCTTTGCGACTGTACATAGACAGAACCTAAAGCCTCAGGACCTCAGACCAGCTCTTGTCTGTTATGGAGGCCAGCAGAAGGGAAAGGCTGTCTCCAAGCAGAGGATGGCCCACTGGATAGTGGATGCCATCGCCCTGGCTTACCAAGCTCAGGGCGTGCCCTGCCCGCTCAGGTTGCATGCTCACTCCACGAGAGGTGTCGCGTCCTCCTGGGCGCTGGCTCGTGGCGCCTCGCTGACAGACATTTGTAGAGCTGCGGGCTGGGCGACACCTAACACGTTCGCTAGATACTATAGCCTTCGTGTCGAGCCGGTCTCCTCCCATGTTCTCGCCACAGGTCAGAGGCACGGAGAGGCCCCGGCTTAGTGTCGGCTTGCTGCGCTACATGCGCTTCTTTTCTCCAGAGAGTCCCTACAAGGCAGACCCTGTCGAGTCCTCCGATATCCCTTCGGCAGCCGACGTGGCGGAGCGTCTGGCGCCAGGCCTATACTCCGTTGTATCCTTGAGAACCGGGTTTAGGCTGGGTTCCATATGTGTGACCCTACGGGGATCCCATATGGTTGGTTCCACGGTTGCTCCTAAACGAAGCCCGTGTCTTTCCCTCTGGGAGAACCTACCCTTCATCGGGTTGGAGTCACCCCAGCTCTTCCATATGTAGCACAGCCCTACAGGGTTAGTCCATATGTACTTCTCCACATAACTCCTTTGGGGAAGGATGTGGCTTCCGCAGCGTTCCTTTCCCAGCGAAGGGTACGCTTTCCCAGCGTTATCCAATAGTCTCACTGAATGGGTTTTCGGGAACAGCAGTGATCGACTCTCTCTGTGTTAGCCCTGTCCCACCATCCTCAGGCAAGGGGGTTCAGGTGGCTTACAACAGAGCGCTGGAAGGGGGCAGCTCCTGTGGCGCTTTGGTAGGGATTCCTATTCGTCGGTCTGTCCGACGTACGTCGAACGTGACCGACTGAATGGGAACGTCTCGGTTACAAAGGTAACCCTCGTTCCCTGAAGGAGGGAACGGAGACGTACGTCCCGTCGCCACAGTCGCTGTACCCCGCTGATGCTGCCGCCTATCCGGTTCGGCTCCTCAGCGAAAAGCTGAAGATGCAACGCACCTGCTGCTCATTATATACCCGCGCTGCGAGGCGAGCAGCTGATGCATATGATTGCATGCCAATGTGCATTGGCTCGTTTTAGTTACACTCGAAGTAGATTGGCCTCTCTAGCGAGATTCCTATTCGTCGGTCTGTCCGACGTACGTCTCCGTTCCCTCCTTCAGGGAACGAGGGTTACCTTTGTAACCGAGACGTTTTCGCATGCAGCCAGCAAGGAGAACTCATAAGATTTACGGTATTTAAAATATGAATAATTTTCCTGCCATTATTTTGTGGTACAGTACAGTAATTTTATCTCACAACATTAAATTCTGAAAGAAATGGCAACGCACCTTTAAAGAATGATAGTGGAATATATAGGCTATTAATTATTTAATGTGTTGTTGCCACTGACCCACAGGTGCATGTTGTCAATCCCACACAGCTAGAGGAAAAATCCACCACACTTTCCAAAACTCCAACCCACAATATTCCTGATGAGCCCTCATTCCAAGATGTTGGACCAGGAACACCTCAGCTAGCCGACCCGGTGTATCAGGCCATTCCTGCCGGGCCCAGAAGGCACCCAGCATCAGATGCTGCCCTCCCCACCTCCTCCAGTGAATCCAGTGAGTCTGCTGAGTCCGACTCATCCGAGGAAGTAGGCGGTCCTGTTCGCGCGGTCAAACCTCCAATGAACTTCCGTTACGTGCTGCACCGTCAGAGGAGGCAGATCCCCACAAGCACCACATCTCCTCATACACCCGTGTTCCTGAGCATATTTCCCAGCGTCCGCTCTCCGTTCCGCTCCTGTCCAGGCATCTCTCGCTACACCACCGTGTGAGAGGCTTCATTCATCAAGCACAAAATTTACCTAAACTTGAAGTGAAATGAAATGAAATATTTCAAAAAAGGTCTCAGATGTGTAAGTTATAAAGTGTTCATGTCAAAAGCGATTCTCAACAGTTCCCTGTCAAAACCAACAAAGTATTATTTAATTATTCTTTGAAAGAACAACAGATCTCCTTAAACCTCTAACAATGTCACTTTTTGCTAATTGCATTTATGCACAAAATTCAATCATTGGCCATTTACAGGAAATGATGCCATTTTTGTGACGTGTTTTCCCATGAAACTGAACTTTGTGAACTTTTCAAATAGACCATTAATTTTTATCAATATCAATTTGCATGTCCATCACCATGACATTTTAATCTGTTAAATTGAATAACAAATCAAATTATACATAAATTTAGCTTTCATTCCAATTAAAATATCATGCATTAAAATTTGCAAGTAATTTTTTTTTTCTAAAATGCTTCTAATTTACTGTGAAATGTTTCAAACTTACTCTGACTGTTTTAAAATAATGAATTATGTAGCTTTAAAGGTTACCTTTTAAAGGTGAAGTTTGAGCTTGGTGTGCATAGCAAAGCAAAACAATAAAAATGTTTTCTATGCATCACATGTCATGCAAATCCATTTGAACCGTACTTCACTGCAGTATTGTCTCCTCAGTCTAAACTTTGTTAGGGTTAAGTGTGGTTTCAAGAAAATAATTGACTGAATGTTAATTTACATAACAAATACATAAATATTGAAATATTTTATAGATTATACAGATAGATGTAGGTTTTGTGTCAAAATGGTCTTGGTATCTGGCACTATCCATGATTCCTTGAATGATCTTGACTACTGCACCAGTCCCAGCTGAAGAGAAGCAGCCCAATAGCATGATGCTTGTACCACCTCACCATGGGTCACCATTTTTTTTTTTTTTAAATTTGCCAAACATACATTTTAAAATAATTATACAGACTAACATGCAGTAACAGGTCATTTTATGTTTTTGTTTTTTATTTTTATTTTTCTAAAAAGTTTCTATTACTTAAAGGTGGAAAAAGATCTGACATGATTTTACTTAAGTTTTTTTTTTTACATCTCTTCATTACTTCGTTTTACTAAATCACATGCATGACAATAATTCTTTCCCGTTAAGTAAATTGTGCGCTTGAGATAATTTGTTCCGTTGTTTTACTAAATTGTGCACACAACATGATTTGTTACATCATTTTACTAAATCATTAACTTTTTTTTTAAGTAAATCGTGCACACGATATAAGTGCTGGGTAAATTTCTTACAAATTATAGTCAGTTACTGATTCCAGATTACATGTAGTTAATAATGTAATCTAGATTACTCATTTTAGGTAATGTATTCTGAATACATTTTGGTTACTTTTTAGATGACTTTTGACCTAACTAACATAATGAATTAGTAAATGTTAGAATTAACATTAAAAGATTAGTTCACTTTCAAATTAAAATTTCCTGATAATTTACTCACCCCCATGTCATCCAAGATGTGTATGTCTTTCTTCAGTTGAAAAGAAATTATGGTTTCAGGATTATTATTAAGGTCCAAACTGCAGTTTCAATGCAGCTTCTAATTTACATACATCTTAGAACACCAGTATGCCATCTTAAACTTAAGTCTCTGAAGGTCTAAAGGAAACTCTGCCATTTCCACCTGCATCGCTGAGACTGGCGATGTTCTAAATGCCCCATTTCCTATTCTTAGTGCTTAAAATTGAATACCACTTACTTTCTTTTACAGAGATACTGATACCGAACTATATACCATGCTGCCATAATCAATCATAGGTCTAATCATTGCACAATATCCTCTTTTAATGCCTGTCGGGTTGCACCCCAATATACCCCTGCCAAACATCTTAAAATATTTATTCACTTTTTACATTTATCTGTTACTTTCTTTATATGTGATGCAAAAGTTAGTTTTGAGTCCATCCATACTCCAAGGAACCTAATTTCTGTTACGTGCTCTGACATTTGACCATAAATCTTTAGTTTAATATTTGGTGATTTCTTCTTTTTTGAGAAAGATATCACTTTAGTTTTTTCTACTGACAGTCTAAAACTCCACTTATTTACTGATTTTTTCCACTTCATTAACTGCTTTCTGCCTACTACTTTCCACATAAACTACATTTCTTCCTCTTTTCCACAAGGCACCATCATCCACATATAAAGATTTACCAATTCCTTGTCCAGTCATTGAAAATATGTAATTTATCATTATATTAAATAAAAATGGACTACACACATTTCCTTGTGGGGTCCCATTATAAGTCCTAGAATAACTTGTTCCGATCCTTACTTGCATCGTATTAAGCAAAAAGTCCATAATCCAATTGTACATTTTTCCTTTTATTTCCATCTTGTCTAATTTAATTAAAAGTCCCTCTTTCCAAAGCATATCATAAGCCTTTTCCACATAAAAGAACACACCTAACACCTCCTTATTCACTATTGCCTTTCAAATTTCAGATCCTAGACATATTATCGAATCCATTGTATTACGCCCTTTTCTAAAGCCACTCTGATATGAACATTATTACATATTTTACATTATTTAATCAGGTAGGCTAATTATCTTTCTCTCCATCACTTTGCATAAATTAGATGTTAAAGAAATTGGTCTATAATTTGATGCTCTTGAGTGACCCTTTCCAGGCTTTCCAATTGGAATTATCACTCCATGTTTCCAAGAGGTAGGGAGTTTTCCCAACTCCCATATCTTATTAAAAATCTCTAAAATAATGTTCAGAGATACATCTGAAAGCTGTTTTATCATTTTAAAGCATATTTCGTGGAGATGTTTGTTTCACCCCTTGTAACACCTGCTTCAGTTCATACAGTGTAAAATCTGTGATGTGACCTTTGACACCGCACCTCGAAGCTTGTAGGCCTATCAGAAAAACTAAATATCTCACAAGTGAAGCACTGTAATCGAGCTTGCTTCGTATTCTGATTCACATAACATGAACCCTTGCGAAGATGTAAAGTGTCATTTGCTTTTAGCAAAAGAATATACCATAATACAAATAAATATTTACATGTGGGGGGGGGGGGGTGGGGGGCGTTTCTGTGATTGACACCTCATAGGAGGGCCATATTAACATTCAAGCGTAAGAAAGCGCAACATTTCAGAAAATTTACTTTCCTTTGCATTATTTCTCATTTACTTCAAATTTCATTAGGCCTACTAAAATATTTTTATACCTATACTATAAATATTGTATTTACCATACTAAATGTAAACAGCAGTGTCACTCTCATTGTTACAGAGTGTAATATAATTATATAATACTATTACTAATATAATACTACTAATATAATACTATTAATTGCAATAGTCTGATGCAACTTCTCACATCCAACAAGGTGCATGGAATAAAAAAATTAGTAATTTAGGAACAAAGCCAGCAACACTTGTGGCGTGGAGGGGTCAGAAATAAAAAACTGGAGCTATATATCAACTTTATTTTGCCAAAAAATAAAAATCTCTCATTGTTACATGCATTATTAGTTTTTAACATCTAATGGAAGTATTTTCCCTTACTTTATGTTAGCTTAAATAACTTTAAAATCTTGCACTGAACAACACTGTACTGAACAAATACAATCCCTGAATACATTTGTACACTTCTGTTTCTTGACAGACACCTGCAGCGCTTCTGCTGACACAGCTGAGACACATTTGTCCAAGATGCTGTTTGAGTATCGGTAACGTTTAATGGCTGCATCGGACGCGTTTCGGTGGTTTAAATGGACGCTCGTGAATTAAAGTCGAGTGCTTTTACCGTAATTTAAGCCGCGCACACACTTATTAGGCAAGCGCGCTCATAATAGAAGAGACGCGGTTGAGAGCGCAGCTCATGGTTGCATAGCAACGACAGACGCCACTGGGTAGGGTTGCACCAGCCGTTCGTAAATTCTTTCTTAAATTGGAACGTAAAGTCCACACTAGTTGCTTAGTAAGGCAGAACGTAGGCAGAACGTAGCCAGTAGCTCGTAAGGTCTCCGTAAAGTAATGCGTCGCATAATATGACGTTTACCCTCAGTGATCCTTCAAATACAGGAGCAGAAGTTGTTGAAATTTTGTGAATTTTAGTTTATCCTTCATTCTGACTTATTTTGCCTCACGTAGCTAACAGTAAAAATAAGTTTCCATTAAATATAATAGCCTACTACTTAATCATAAATGTTTTTATATGTAAATAACATTGTATCAAAATGTATTTGAAACGAAATTAATAAGGATCAATAAACAAATACTCATACAAAAAAAAAAAAGAAAAAAAAAAGATTGATTCTGACTGATTTTATTTGACATGTACAACACGGAGTGATAGGACCGATGCATACAATTGAAATTCAAATTGCCCGGCAAATTCGTAAAGCAAAGAAAAATCATTTCTAGCTGATCAACATTATGAAAACTGGTAAAACCTTTAGGAACTTCAAAAGATAAAACAGCGAAATTCCTAATATTACTTCCAATATTTCCAAATTATGTTCATTTTCATAGAGCAGGCCAATATCGTGACGATTATTTAAAATCAATCGAGAGAAGCAGATATCGTTATCGTGATAAAATACGATTAATCGTGCAGCCCTAATTTAATTTAATGTGACTTAACACTTGATATTCAACAGTATCCTTGACATTTATTCAACAGTGCTTTTGATCTGCCTGCATTGACACTATTCTTTAAAAGGAAAAATTATATACCAATTATCAGTGTAAAGCTGCTTTGACACAATCTGCATTGTAAAAAGCGCTATATAAATAAGGGTGACTTGACACACATTGCGGCGCGCTTAACGGGTTCGTATTGACGAGTGGCTAACAAAGTATTTTTTCACATAATGTTCTCTTTCTTAAAATGTAAGAGCGTGTAAATATCAGCAGCATCATATATGTGTAAAGAATGAAGTCTGTCAGGTAAAACAAGAGCTTATTGATGCAGTTCAGTTAGTCTACTATTTTACTCCAATCGTTAGCCTACTACTGATAGGAGGCTTCCGTAAATATTTAGTGTATACGTAGAGTTACGCTTCAACTAAGTTTAATGGTGCAACACAAATATATTTAGTAGTGCGCAAGTTGTAACTTAGTGCCCATTTACGTGAAAACTAGTCTACGTTGTAACTTGCGCACAGTGGAGCGAAAGCGCATTGGAAAGGAGGAGAACGCGGCGCGGCAGCTTATGTGACGCGATATGTGAATGCCCCTTAGAACGGCGACTTTTTCTTTGCATATCAGACAGGTAGCAACTAGAGAATAATCATAATAATTTAGCGGGCCGGATTATGTTTTACTTTTGAGATCAGTTGCGGGCCGGGTAGAGGGGAAGGGCGGGCCCGTAAATGGCCCGCGGGCCGGCAGTTTGAGACCACTGGGTTAAAAGGAATTGGATTGCCGGACGTGCTTGCCGTCGCTTCTCTGTCTTTATTGTGTTATAGTACCCGCCAATAGCGAGCAAGGTGGATAAAGCCAGTCTGTGATTGGTTCCCGCAAAAGTGTAACAGAAACAGTAAAAAATGAATGTAGGGGTTTCCAGACTGAGTTTCCGGGCGAAATCAAATCAAGACCAATGCGAGAACAGCAAACATGGCACATTTTGCATTCGTGCTAGGGTGGCCACCATCAAACAAACCAAATGTGGGACGATTACTTAGTTTGTGTGGGACAATGTGGGACATGTTTCCAACACTAAAACAACCTGAAGCTGTTATGTAATGTCTATCTAACTTGATAACAACATTTGTATTATGCCTTTCACATGATAAAAATATGTTGTTCTTTAGTCCCTTCCAACGCCATTACATCACAATGTAACTGATACGAAAACTTGAGAAATCCAGGCTGTGATGACGTTGATGAAAAATTATTTATTCATTACAATTAAATTTAGCCTCACAAGCAAAATTTAATTGATAATGATTATGTTTAATAAAACCACAATGTAACATAACAATCAGAAGTAATTAATAGTTAATAATAAAAAATTGAGTATTGTACTAATAGATGAAGATCAGAAAGAAATAACAATAATTAAGACATTTGAAAAGTGTAACAGAAGCAATAGAAATGAATGTATGGGTTTCCAGACTGAGTTGCCGGGCGAAATCAAATCGCCGGCAGATCAGGCTGGGTTTACCCAGTCTACCGTCTTTATGGATTTTTTTTAGAACAAGGAACGTAAAAGATTGGATAGGCAAAGTTCTGGCTTCATGTGGATGTGGCCTAATTGTTTCAGATAGCTACTGATGTTTGAGTAACACATTATCATTGGTTATGAGGATACAAAGGTTCATTCATCAGCTTGATAATATGCTGGAAATGGAACAGGGTGTTTAGAAACATAAAGCAAAATCTGTTGGACAACATTAAAGAAATGCATTAATTTTCTCTTCATAACCAGCGGAGGGAGCTAAAGCAACACCGGTCGGGATGAAACTGCTTCTTTATGAAGCAAGGCATCTGCAGAACAACGAATGTGATAATTAATTACCCCATCCATCATCATACCGGCCCTCGTAAGAAACGAATATCAAGAGCTTGTCGTGACGTCTGGATCAGTCACATGACTGTATTTTTAATAAATCTGTCAATTTATTTGAAATACACTAAAATGCTATTCACACATAAAATGACCTCTTCTGTGAAGAGCTTTAATTTCATTATTATTATTATTATTATTATTATTTGAGGACATAATTTCAGGGTGATTCAACTGTCATAATGAAGAAGAAAAATAGTTTGGAATAATCTTTTATTATTTCCCAGAAAAAAATGTAACAAACTGCTTCATTGCTTACTGATATTTTAAAAAAGAAGAAAAAAATCCCCCAATTTTGTAGGGAAAAAGTAAAACTGAAAATTACATCATTTGTCATATAAAGGACGCCTGCTGTGAGTATAGTAAAATAACACTTTCTGTGACAAGACAAGTTTAGTTCACATTGTAAAATGTCATGTGGTAATGTCTAAAAAATTAATAATTTAATGGTCTGTAATAGGGACGTACCCTATTACAGACCAAAGCCTAAATTTGAATTCAGAAAGGCACAGAAAATGGATAACGCATTCAACGGAGTACATCAGTACATCAGGTTTCACTTACAACATGAAGATTAGTAAGGAGTATGGAATATGGCGGCATTTTAATGCCATTAATGACAGAGCGCACAATTGATGCTTGCGCGCGCAGTAAATCACTTCCGCGAGAGGATAACAGATCTGCACGCGAGGAAACGGGAGACCGCAAGCTCATTTTAAACCCGCGCGCGCGCACGACATCTCCTCTGCGCGCAGATCAAGCCCTCGCGTGCTCGGACAAGACTCGCAGCACGCGCGTCATCATTCCCCACACTCGCGCTCAATCTTCTATTTCGCTCGCGCGAACACTTTTGATTTTTTGTCAGTCGTGGGGCGGGACTTTCAGTGTAAGCTCAAATGTCATTGGTCAATTCAGTTTTTCCAGAAGTCTGTTTTGATTGGACGCCTGTTGTAAAACGATTAGACATGGCTTATTCAATGGACCAGATGCAAGTGAGTTAAACTTTATTTATTAACTGATTGATTGCATTATTATTATAATATGGCCTTACTAGATACATTAACTTGATTTATTATTATTTTTATAGAGATGTAGCTGCTGGGGAAATAAGAGAACACATAGCCTAGTTATATTTGCTGTAGTTCACCGCTACATTACCACTATACTTCCACTAAACAGTATCTGTTTACCCAGCCAAAATTATGTCAGTTCTGAGAACTACAGAAATGTCAAAAGTGTCCATTAAATAGTTGTAACTATGATTCTAAATCCAGAATTGCTTCATGTGGCTTTGGATGAAAGATACATATCAACAAGAGTTGTTGTGTAAGCTTTTTGTTATCATTCTTTGTCAGTTTAATATATTATCAGGTTAATATATTTTCCATTAAATACAGTATAAAATGGTTTCAGCATTTCACTATGTTGAAAGGTTGCAGCTAAAGTTAAGATACAGTACACAGTATGAATGATCATACCCCCCGAAACCCAATTTAGAAATCTTTATATCTAAGACATATTTAGTTTTTTTGTTGTTGTTTTTGTATACTATCATGGGTAAACAGACTGTTTAGTGGAAGCATAATGATAATGTAGCAGTGAACTACTATGTTCTCATTTTTCCCCAGCAGCTACAGCTCCATAGAAAAAATAATAAATCAAGTTAATATAGTATCTAATAAGGACATATAATAATAATAATGCAATCAATCAGTCAATAAATAAAGTTTAACTCACTTGCATAATAATAGTAAATACTATAGTGTTTTGGACCATACTATAGTAAAGTGTAGTATACTATATACATTATACTATTTACAACACTTTGTTAATGAATGCTTCAGTATACAGTGTATTAACTATGATGAACTGATAAACTGTAATAAATACTGTATAGGCTACTTTAGTTTTTACTACAGTAAACTCTAGTGTATATTGTAGTAATATACCCTATAGTTGTAGAAAATTACAGTATTTGGGTAAAGTCAATTTGTTTATATTACCCTCAACAACTATAGAATTACCACAGCAAATTAAAGTACTTTACTTTAGTATGGTTCAAAAACACTATAGTATTTACTATAAATTACTATAGTATTTTTTCATCTGGTCCAAGCCATGTCTAATCGTTTTACAACGTTTTACAACGTTTTACTAATCGTTTTACAACAATGTCATTGGTCAATTCAGTTTCTCGGAAGTCTGTTGTGATTGGATTCACAACAGACTTCCGAGAAACTGAATTGACCAATGACATTTGAGCTTACACTGAAATAAGTAAAGTCCCGCCCCACGACTGACAAAAATCAAAAGTGTTCGCGCGAGCGAAATAGAAGATTTAGCGCGAGTGTGGGGAATGATGACGCGCGTGCTGCGAGTCTTGTCCGAGCACGCGAGGGCTTGATCTGCGCGCAGAGGAGATGTCGTGCGCGCGCGCGGGTTTAAAATGAGCTCGCGGTCTCCCGTTTCCTCGCGTGCAGATCTGTTTTCCTCTCGCGGAAGTGATTTACTGCGCGCGCAAGCATCAGTTGTGCGCTCGGTCATTAATGACATTAAAATGCCGCCATAATGGAAGCCCGTTTCCGCCACAGTTGAGTAAAAATATATAATTCTGTAAGTCATAATAATGAGAAACTTTCTCGTAATAATGACTTAGTATCTCATTATATTGAGAAACTTTCTCGTAATAATGACTTAACATCTCGTAATAATGAGAAACTTTCTCGTAATTATGACTTAGTTTCTGATTAGTATGAGATACTTTCTCGCAGGGACGTGCACAGGGGGTTGCTCAGGTTGCCCGGGCAACTGCCCATATGCCCTTCTCGACTCACGTTGCCCTTCCGAGGTGGAAAAAAATAAATAAAATTGTACAATTGATGCAGAATTTCACGTAGGCCTAGATAAAAAAAAAATAAAAAATAAAAAATCGCAAAGCCTCAGTCACTTCCATATTCGGGCACCCGTCCGAGAGTGAAAGTCAGTAGGGGAAGGGCAAACTCTGTTTACCTGTCTGCAGCGCTTTAATCACCCTTTAAGGTGGTTGAGTGCTGTATTTCAGTGTTTTACTTCTTTGTGTGTGTATATATATATATATATATATATATATATATATATATATATATATATATTAATAAAGACCCTGTTATTCTCAGTCCTTCAGCGGAGCAGAAGGGCGTGGCACGCTAGCGACATACGCTGGTCAAAGTCTCGTAAATGCAAGAACAGCAAACATGGCACATTTTGTATTCATTTTGTGCACTTCTGTTTTCGTTAAAGTCAGTGTAATCTACAAAGTGCAGTCTATAGTATCATTAAATAACATAAGTATATGTGTATATAAATGTATATCTTCAATACATTTCCATGCTCACGAACGCAAAGTGGTTTCCGTGGTAACGGTGGCAAAGGCTTACAAAACGTCTCAGGTTACAGATGTAACCCTGGTTCCCTGAGCAGAGGTGGGTAGTAACGAAGTACATTTACTTCGTTACATGTACTTGAGTAGTTTTTTGGAAAATTTGTACTTTTTAGAGTAGATTAAAATGTGGGTACTTTTACTTTAACTTGATTACATTTGTAATGAAAAATCTGTACTTTTACTTCGCTACAATGGGCAACGTTCCTCTCGTTTCTTTATTTTAATTCAATACTGTAAATGTTAAGAAATGCGTAGTTTATTCCATGCGCGCTGTCTCTTTTTTCATGAACAATGCCCCATTCACAAATGAATCACTCTTTTGAGTCGATTCTGTTCAAAGACTTGATCAAACAAGTTGGTAAAGCTGTCTAAATTGATTCGCGAATCAGTTTGAATGATTTGTTCAGTTCCTGCACGCGCTGAATCGTTTGAAGCGGTTTCTCACTCGGAGCGGAGGAAGTGGCAGTGGACCTACAGTCAATTAAAAGCAAATCTGCAAATGCATCCAATTGTTTGCCAATGATGAAGACCTTTATTAGTTGAGCTGCGTATGCTGTCTGTGAACAATTCCATAGGTAGGCCTATCGATTTCATTTGATTTTACTTCATGATACAGCCAATAGCCAACATTTTACAACCAAACAGATTATTACGTCACTATAACAAAAATATATTTCTTTACCGTTTTTATGGGCATATATCTTAATTTATACATTAATTTATACATATACTATTGCGCAATGGCGGCGCCAGCGACCTGTTCGTCTTGAAAATGAACGCTAAATGAATGTATTGGTCATTGTTTGTGTCAAGTTCAGATATGTGCGAGAGCACGTGTAAAGAGTTTTCTCTCTTCTTTAAAATGTAACGTTAGCTGTATACGTTATTAATATAGTAATGATACATTCAGGTTACAGATGCTAGAAATAATGCTTCTATGTTTGTTTGTTGCAAAGATATCTAATTATGATAATAAATTAAATATCTATTTAAATAATAAACATTAAATAATAACAAGATATTTTTTGTATATATATATATATATATATATATATATATATATATATATATATAATAAAAGTAACTAGTAATGAGCTACTTGAGTAAGATTTTTATTGGATACTTTTTTACTCTTACTCAAGTAACTATTAGGATTATTACTTTCACTTTTACTTTGAGTAAATATTTCTATAAGTACTTGTGCTTTTACTTGAGTACAGTTTTTGGATACTCTACCCACCTCTGTCCCTGAGTAGGGAACGAGATGCTGCGTGATAACGCATTGGGAACCTTCTGCGTGATGACGTCACTGAAGCACTCATGTATCTAGCCAATCGCGTAGCGAGACGTCAGAGACGGGTGACGTCACGGACCAGGAAATTATAAAGCACACTCGGATGCAGAGCACGCCAGCTTCTAAGTAAGTCTGAAGCAAGCACTCGCAAGTGTGCAGGGGTACGGCAAGAGATGCAGCGTCTAGTTCCCTACTCAGGGAACCAGGGTTACATCTGTAACCTGAGACGTTCCCTTTCGTGGGAACTATCAACGCTGCGTGATAACGCATTGGGAACGCAATCCCAACTGAGCCGTAGCTCAAACAGTTGTCAAAGTTATCTTGACAAAACAGAGGACCCCAGAGTGGAGCCGATATCAAGGTTATAATACTTAATAAATGTGTGCTGGCACATTTTAGACTCCTGACATCAAAGCTTTTGATGCCGCCATACCCCGCTTCATAGGCAAGTGAGATGGCCTCGACCACCCACTTGCTCATTCTTTGTTTTGATGCTGGGCCCCCTTTTTTAGGGGACCCATAACAGACAAACAATTGATCTGACTTACACCACAGGGCAGCTCTGTGGACATAAGCATCCAAAGCCCTTACTGGGCACAACAGATTCAATTTTTCCTGATCCGCAGATTCAAATGGAGGAGGATAGAAGGACTGAAGCACAGTGGGGCCTGAGACATTGGTAGGGACCTTTGGGACATAACCCGGTCTAGGATACAGGAATGCTTTCACCATTCCTGGAGCAAATTCAAGAAAAGAAGGAGCAACAGAGAGTGCTTGTAAGTCTCCTATCCGCTTCAGAGAAGTGATAGCCAATTAAATAATCATTTTAAGAGTGAGGAACCTCTCAGGAACCTCCTCTAGTGGTTCAAAGGGAGCCTCAGCTAACCCCTGTAAGACCACAGCCAAGTCCCAGGTCGGAACCCTTGTGCGCACTGGAGGCCTCAACCTCAGTGTGCCACGGAGGAAGCATGTAACGAGGGGGTCTCGACTTACCGAGATATTCCCCTCAAGAGGAGCATGATATGCTGAGATTGCTGCAACATAAACCTTTAAGAGTGAGATGGACTCTCCGAGAATTTTTCCTGGAGGAATTTTAGCACACAGCTAATGGAAGAAAGAACAGGGTCCGTATTCTTATGTCTACACCAGGTAGAAAACAAATTCCATTTGTAAGCATACAACTTACTTGTGGCGGGAGCTCTGGAGTTAAGAATGGTCTCCACAACCTCGGTTGGGAGACCAGCATCTACGAGCCTGGCCCCCTCAGAGGCCAAGCCCATAGTTTCAGTCGTTCTGGGCGGGGATGTATAATCATGCCGCCCGCTTGAGACAGGAGGTCCTGTCTGAGAGGAAACTCCATTCGGGAGCCGTTGAGTAATGATACTAGGTCTGAGAACCATATCCTGGTTGGCCAGAATGGGGCTACCAGTATTAGATTGGCCCCTTCTCTGCGTACTTTTTCCAGAACTCCCGGGAGCAGGGCGATCGGGGGAAATTCGTACAGGCGCAGCCTCAGCCACGTCTGTACCATAGCATCCAGACCCAGAGGTGCTGGATGTGTTAGGGAGTACCAGAGCAGACACTGGGTTGACTCTCCCGAAGCAAACAGGTCGACTTCCGCTCGACCGAAATTTTTCCATAGGAGATCCACCACTTCTGGGTGGAGTGTCCACTCCCTGGGCCTTGGCCCCTGCCTCGACAGGGCATCTGCGCCCACATTTTGATGTCCCGGGTACACACTGAAATAAGTAAAGTCCCGCCCCACGACTGACAAAAATCAAAAGTGTTCGCGCGAGCGAAATAGAAGATTTAGCGCGAGTGTGGGGAATGATGACGCGCGTGCTGCGAGTCTTGTCCAAGCACGCGAGGGCTTGATCTGCGCGCAGAGGAGATGTCGTGCGCGCGCGCGGGTTTAAAATGAGCTCGCGGTCTCCCGTTTCCTCGCGTGCAGATCTGTTTTCCTCTCGCGGAAGTGATTTACTGCGCGCGCAAGCATCAGTTGTGCGCTCGGTCATTAATGACATTAAAATGCCGCCATAATGGAAGCCCGTTTCCGCCACAGTTGAGTAAAAATATATAATTCTGTAAGTCATAATAATGAGAAACTTTCTCGTAATAATGACTTAGTATCTCATTATATTGAGAAACTTTCTCGTAATAATGACTTAACATCTCGTAATAATGAGAAACTTTCTCGTAATTATGACTTAGTTTCTGATTAGTATGAGATACTTTCTCGCAGGGACGTGCACAGGGGGTTGCTCAGGTTGCCCGGGCAACTGCCCATATGCCCTTCTCGACTCACGTTGCCCTTCCGAGGTGGAAAAAAATAAATAAAATTGTACAATTGATGCAGAATTTCACGTAGGCCTAGATAAAAAAAAAATAAAAAATAAAAAATCGCAAAGCCTCAGTCACTTCCATATTCGGGCACCCGTCCGAGAGTGAAAGTCAGTAGGGGAAGGGCAAACTCTGTTTACCTGTCTGCAGCGCTTTAATCACCCTTTAAGGTGGTTGAGTGCTGTATTTCAGTGTTTTACTTCTTTGTGTGTGTATATATATATATATATATATATATATATATATATATATATATATATATATATATATTAATAAAGACCCTGTTATTCTCAGTCCTTCAGCGGAGCAGAAGGGCGTGGCACGCTAGCGACATACGCTGGTCAAAGTCTCGTAAATGCAAGAACAGCAAACATGGCACATTTTGCATTCATTTTGTGCACTTCTGTTTTCGTTAAAGTCAGTGTAATCTACAAAGTGCAGTCTATAGTATCATTAAATAACATAAGTATATGTGTATATAAATGTATATCTTCAATACATTTCCATGCTCACGAACGCAAAGTGGTTTCCGTGGTAACGGTGGCAAAGGCTTACAAAACGTCTCAGGTTACAGATGTAACCCTGGTTCCCTGAGCAGAGGTGGGTAGTAACGAAGTACATTTACTTCGTTACATGTACTTGAGTAGTTTTTTGGAAAATTTGTACTTTTTAGAGTAGATTAAAATGTGGGTACTTTTACTTTAACTTGATTACATTTGTAATGAAAAATCTGTACTTTTACTTCGCTACAATGGGCAACGTTCCTCTCGTTTCTTTATTTTAATTCAATACTGTAAATGTTAAGAAATGCGTAGTTTATTCCATGCGCGCTGTCTCTTTTTTCATGAACAATGCCCCATTCACAAATGAATCACTCTTTTGAGTCGATTCTGTTCAAAGACTTGATCAAACAAGTTGGTAAAGCTGTCTAAATTGATTCGCGAATCAGTTTGAATGATTTGTTCAGTTCCTGCACGCGCTGAATCGTTTGAAGCGGTTTCTCACTCGGAGCGGAGGAAGTGGCAGTGGACCTACAGTCAATTAAAAGCAAATCTGCAAATGCATCCAATTGTTTGCCAATGATGAAGACCTTTATTAGTTGAGCTGCGTATGCTGTCTGTGAACAATTCCATAGGTAGGCCTATCGATTTCATTTGATTTTACTTCATGATACAGCCAATAGCCAACATTTTACAACCAAACAGATTATTACGTCACTGTAACAAAAATATATTTCTTTACCGTTTTTATGGGCATATATCTTAATTTATACATTAATTTATACATATACTATTGCGCAATGGCGGCGCCAGCGACCTGTTCGTCTTGAAAATGAACGCTAAATGAATGTATTGGTCATTGTTTGTGTCAAGTTCAGATATGTGCGAGAGCACGTGTAAAGAGTTTTCTCTCTTCTTTAAAATGTAACGTTAGCTGTATACGTTATTAATATAGTAATGATACATTCAGGTTACAGATGCTAGAAATAATGCTTCTATGTTTGTTTGTTGCAAAGATATCTAATTATGATAATAAATTAAATATCTATTTAAATAATAAACATTAAATAATAACATGCTATTGTTTGTATATATATATATATATATATATATATATATATATATATATATATATATATATATATAATAAAAGTAACTAGTAATGAGCTACTTGAGTAAGATTTTTATTGGATACTTTTTTACTCTTACTCAAGTAACTATTAGGATTATTACTTTCACTTTTACTTTGAGTAAATATTTCTATAAGTACTTGTGCTTTTACTTGAGTACAGTTTTTGGATACTCTACCCACCTCTGTCCCTGAGTAGGGAACGAGATGCTGCGTGATAACGCATTGGGAACCTTCTGCGTGATGACGTCACTGAAGCACTCATGTATCTAGCCAATCGCGTAGCGAGACGTCAGAGACGGGTGACGTCACGGACCAGGAAATTATAAAGCACACTCGGATGCAGAGCACGCCAGCTTCTAAGTAAGTCTGAAGCAAGCACTCGCAAGTGTGCAGGGGTACGGCAAGAGATGCAGCGTCTAGTTCCCTACTCAGGGAACCAGGTTTACATCTGTAACCTGAGACGTTCCCTTTCGTGGGAACTATCAACGCTGCGTGATAACGCATTGGGAACGCAATCCCAACTGAGCCGTAGCTCAAACAGTTGTCAAAGTTATCTTGACAAAACAGAGGACCCCAGAGTGGAGCCGATATCAAGGTTATAATACTTAATAAATGTGTGCTGGCACATTTTAGACTCCTGACATCAAAGCTTTTGATGCCGCCATACCCCGCTTCATAGGCAAGTGAGATGGCCTCGACCACCCACTTGCTCATTCTTTGTTTTGATGCTGGGCCCCCTTTTTTAGGGGACCCATAACAGACAAACAATTGATCTGACTTACACCACAGGGCAGCTCTGTGGACATAAGCATCCAAAGCCCTTACTGGGCACAACAGATTCAATTTTTCCTGATCCGCAGATTCAAATGGAGGAGGATAGAAGGACTGAAGCACAGTGGGGCCTGAGACATTGGTAGGGACCTTTGGGACATAACCCGGTCTAGGATACAGGAATGCTTTCACCATTCCTGGAGCAAATTCAAGAAAAGAAGGAGCAACAGAGAGTGCTTGTAAGTCTCCTATCCGCTTCAGAGAAGTGATAGCCAATTAAATAATCATTTTAAGAGTGAGGAACCTCTCAGGAACCTCCTCTAGTGGTTCAAAGGGAGCCTCAGCTAACCCCTGTAAGACCACAGCCAAGTCCCAGGTCGGAACCCTTGTGCGCACTGGAGGCCTCAACCTCAGTGTGCCACGGAGGAAGCATGTAACGAGGGGGTCTCGACTTACCGAGATATTCCCCTCAAGAGGAGCATGATATGCTGAGATTGCTGCAACATAAACCTTTAAGAGTGAGATGGACTCTCCGAGAATTTTTCCTGGAGGAATTTTAGCACACAGCTAATGGAAGAAAGAACAGGGTCCGTATTCTTATGTCTACACCAGGTAGAAAACAAATTCCATTTGTAAGCATACAACTTACTTGTGGCGGGAGCTCTGGAGTTAAGAATGGTCTCCACAACCTCGGTTGGGAGACCAGCATCTACGAGCCTGGCCCCCTCAGAGGCCAAGCCCATAGTTTCAGTCGTTCTGGGCGGGGATGTATAATCATGCCGCCCGCTTGAGACAGGAGGTCCTGTCTGAGAGGAAACTCCATTCGGGAGCCGTTGAGTAATGATACTAGGTCTGAGAACCATATCCTGGTTGGCCAGAATGGGGCTACCAGTATTAGATTGGCCCCTTCTCTGCGTACTTTTTCCAGAACTCCCGGGAGCAGGGCGATCGGGGGAAATTCGTACAGGCGCAGCCTCAGCCACGTCTGTACCATAGCATCCAGACCCAGAGGTGCTGGATGTGTTAGGGAGTACCAGAGCAGACACTGGGTTGACTCTCCCGAAGCAAACAGGTCGACTTCCGCTCGACCGAAATTTTTCCATAGGAGATCCACCACTTCTGGGTGGAGTGTCCACTCCCTGGGCCTTGGCCCCTGCCTCGACAGGGCATCTGCGCCCACATTTTGATGTCCCGGGATGTAAGCTGCCCTCAGCGAGAGCAGCTTCCCTTGAGACCACAGGAGGATCTGACGGGCCAAGTAATATAGTCGGCGAGACCGCAGACCCCCCTGATGATTTATATATGCAACCACTGCAGTGTTGTCTATATGAACCAACACATGGTAACCTCTCAGGTCTGGGAGAAAGTGTTTTAGAGCTAGGAACACTGCCATCATCTCTAGCCGATTTATGTGCCAAGAGAGCTGGTCCACTCATGATCGCTCCCCAGCCCGTGAGGGAGGCGTCTGTCGTAAGCATTACTCGATGAACAGTGGCCCCCAACACGGGTCCCTGGGACAGGAACCGGGGGTCTTTCCACATGGTCAGAGAACGAAGACATCGTTTTGAGACTTTGATCATGTGGAAGGGATTTCCCCTCGGCGAGAACCCCCTGGTCCTGAGCCACCACTGTAGGGGTCTCATGTGCAGAAGGCCAAAAGGTATTACGTTGGACGCAGCTGCCATCAGACCCAGCAGTTTCTGGAACTGTTTTACAGTGAATGACTGGCCTAACTTCACCCCTTTCATAGCCATAAGAATGGCACTCACCCGAGCGGGAGACAAATGTGCCCGCATCGTGGTGGAGTCCCACACTACACCCAAATAGTTGGTGGATTGAGCTGGAACTAGCACACTCTTTTTGGCATTGAGCCTCAGCCCAAGCCTCTTCATATGGGACAGAAAAGCATCTCAATGTTGAACTGCTAGTTGCTCTGACTGAGCTAGAATCAACCAATCGTCGATATAATTCAGTATGCGAATGCCCTGGATCCTCAACGGAGCCAGAGCTGCGTCCACGCATTTCCTGAATGTGCAGGGTGATAATGATAGGCCAAACGGAAGAACCCTGTACTGGTAAGCTTCGCCCCTGAAAGCAAACCTGAGGAACTTCCTGTGAGAAGGATGGATGGACACATGAAAGTACGCATCTTTCAGGTCTATTGCCACAAACCAGTCCTCGGACCTGATCTGTGGTATGATCTGTTTGACTGTCAGCATCTTGAACTTGAGCTTTTGTATTGAGCGATTTAGCACACGTAAATCTATGATAGGTCGTAGACCTCCATCCTTCTTTGGAACAATGAAATAACGTCTGTAAAATCCTGACTATAGCTCCTTTTCGCAAAAGTGTCGTAACTTCTTGTTCCATAACCACAGACTGCTCGGGGGTTATCACTGTGGGAAGAACCCCCTTGAATCTGGGCGGGCGAGACCCAAACTGAATCTTGTAACCCTCTTTTATAGTGAGCTGCATTCTACCAGAAAATCTACTAAGGGAACCAGTCTCTCGAGACTGGCCTCTGGTGTTTCTTGAGCACCTGATTCAACGCTCTGAAACGGCGCACCGGCAGAGAACAAACAAATCAAGTGGCCGGCCCTCTTTGGAGGGTCGGTGGAGACAGCTGCGCCCTGACACACACTGGGTGGCAGGGTTGGCATAACGATCCCCTGCGGGTGCTGAAGGGGAGCGGCTGTTAGATGTATTTTTCGCCGGCTCCCTTCGGAGGGGGCCGCCCTCATCGGTTCCTGACCCACAGATATCAGGACCGCTTCGAAGCCTTCCGGGCCAGGATAACGGCACGCAGGTCCGTTCTGCCCCTAGAAGGCTTCGGCTGAGCGGGCCGATCTGATCCCCAAGCTCTCTGCGGGGGAGCACGGGCGGCCACGCTGATCTTTTGTTGCGCTCTGTGGTGCGCTGAGGAGCTCGTCGACGGCCGAGGCTGCTCCGGCTCAACAGCCTTGGGGGGAGGGTTTCTAGGTTTGCGGGGGATGAACCTCTGGAATGTCGCAGAATGTTTCTTAGCCTCCTGGAACCCTTCGACGACTGTTGTAACAGTGTCGTCAAAGAGGCCCACAGGAGACAGTGGCGCGTCCATAAGGGAGGCTTTGTCATGCTCCCTTATGTCCGAGAGGTTCAGCCACAAGTGCCTCTTTGTAGCTACCAATGCTGCCATAGAGCGGCCGATTTCTTTGCCGTCTCTTTGGTGGCACGGAGAGCCAGGTCAGTTGCCATCCTGATTTCCTGGATGCACTCATACGTGGCCTCCCCGCTATTTTCCACTTCCCCCAGCAGGTCAGCCTGATATGCTTGCAGGAGCGACATGGTGTGTAAACAGCCGCCTGACCTGCTGCCGCGTAAGCCTTGCTGCCGCGTAAGCCTTGCTGCCGCGTAAGCCTTGCCCACCAAGCTTGATGTGGTCTTTAGTGGCTTGGTGGGCAACGTCTGGGTTTTCAGCGACGATGCAGACTCAGGGGAGAGATAGCCCGCAAGCTTCTCTTCCACCCGAGGCATCGCCACATAGCCTTGTTGTTTCAGCCCCACAATGTTACTGTACATTGAGGTCTGGGGGCTGAACACACGATATGATACCGGCTTTTTCCATGACCTCAAGACTTCGGTGTGGAGGTCAGGAAAGAAAGGCAAACCCCGACGCTGGGGTAGTGACCGAGCGGGCAGAAAGCGCTCATCTTTGCTCTGCTGGCCAGTCAATTTTTAGTTTGGCCACAGCCCTGGTCACTACCTCCAGGAGCTCCTCGTGTGCTGGGGAAGAGGATGGCGGTTCCTCTTCCCCCACGCTCATCACATCAACCTCCTCTGAGGAAGAGAGATGAAGCGCTGGTGCCTCTCTCTGGGGGGAAGAAACCGCTGCGCGTGCTTCCGCCACCTGAGAAGAGGCACTGGGGCTGGCATGTAAAGGGCGAGATAAGGCTGGGCCCGTCTCAACCCCCTCTGCCAACTCCATTTGCGAACCCCACGAACAGCGGGACCCGATCTGCGGGGAACGCCAACCGGAGCACCCTCTTTATTGCTAAAGAGTGCCCGGCGTGATCTTAAAACTCTGAGGGTGAGCTTCTCGCAATGGACACAGACAGCCCCCTCGAGAGCTGCCTGTGCATGCTCAACCCCCAGGCAGACAACACACATTTCATGGGTGTCCCCATCTGGAATGTAGAGTGTACATGGATGAACACACTTCTTAAATTGTCCGCCTTCCGCCATTTTAACTTGTGTGTTTTTCTATTCACAATATATATATATATATATATATATATATATATATATATATATATATATATGTATATATGTGTGGTGTACTGCAGAGCTCTTAGTCATCAGAGTTCTCAGATGAAGAGATAACGTTTGTGCAATAAAGCGGGACAAACAACACCAAATAAGACACACAAGATAACATAGAGCGCTTGCTGAAGACACAGAAGCTGGCGTGCTCTGTATCCGAGTGTGCTTTATAATTTCCTGGTCCGTGACGTCACCCCTCTCTGACGTCTCGCTACGCGATTGGCTAGATACATGAGTGCTTCGGTGACGACATCACGCAGAAGGTTCCCAATGCGTTATCACGCAGCGTCGATAGTTCCCACGAAAGGGAACTATCAGATTAACAAAGGAATATTACATTTATTCCTTAAGTTTAAGTGCAACGTCTTCATAAAATGTGTGGGTTTATGTGTTAATGTTAACACGTATTTCGTGGATGAGTCTAAGCTATTTCATGTGCATGTTTCTAGACATAGGCACTGGAGAGCTTTTCTAATATAAACGGGGTCCTAAAGCACTTGGCCAATCATAAACCTTAATTCCAGTGATATTCCTACAGAAAACTCCTTTTAAGACGTTTATGACTCATTAGAACGTATGCAAAAGACAACTTACCAGGTGAAGCGTTCTTTAACAGAGTTAGATATGTAGGTGTGTGTTGTTAGCCTATCATTCCTCTATCTGCTGTGTTTCTGCTTGTTCATACACAAACATACAAATGAATGTTACAAATTAAGACTATCCTGTCTCATATAGACTACTGATAATTTATCAATAATGTTATTTATTTAATGATAATAGATTACACTTTTGCAGAACGTGCCATGGTTGCGGAGTTCTCGCATTTGACCAGCGGATATCGCTAGCGTGTCACTGCTCCGCTGCTTTGCACATGCGTAGATGTTTCTCGTTATTATGAGCAACTAAGTCATTATTACAAGAAACGTTCTCGTTATTATGAGTGTTACGGTACAGAGACACGGAGGCAGAGGTATAAACAATCCAGGTGAGTTTATTAATAATAAGCAGAGCACTGGGTTATGGTAAGCAGATAATGAGTACTGGAGAGATGAAGGGAATATGATACTGTCCTGATAATGTCTTGCAGATGCAGCAGAAGAGATGGGATGGTTGAAGCTGGCGGAGACACTCACACACACAGGCAGGTAATCACACAAGGAGGACGGGAGACGAAGGAGATGGAGGAGACGACTGGAGCAGGTAAGTATGGCGTTTGGAGTCCTTAAGGGTAGCATACGTAGGTAGTAGTGCAAACGAGACCGGACAGTGAGTGTGTGTGTGTGGAGAGTCTTTGTAGTGGTGTTGATTGCAGTGCTGATGAGTGGCAGGTGGTGGTGATTAGTACTCCGGTGATTGGGTACGTGGGTATGGCAGTGAGGTGGAACCTGACGTGTCTGTTACAGTACCCCCCCTCCCACGGCCCGCTCCTGAGGGCCGCGGACCCCGACGTCGTGGTGGTCTTCCTCTCGGGCGTGGGGCAGGTCTGTCAGGGTGATTGGTATGGAAGTTCTGTAATAGGATAGGATCAAGGATATCATTCTTGGGGACCCATGAGCGTTCCTCGGGACCATAGCCTTCCCAGTCGACGAGGTATTCCAGCTGACCACCACGGCGCCGGGAATCCAGGATTTCGTGAACCACGTAGGCTGTGCCGTCCTCCAGGATGAGTGGAAGGGGGGGCTCGGCGGCTGCCACGTCAGGTTCTGTGGAGGGAACAACAGAAGGGTGGTGAGGCTTAAGCAGTGATACGTGGAATGTGGGATGGATTCTACTGTACTGTGCTGGGAGTTGAAGACGGTAGGTGACGGGGTTGATCTGCCGGATGATGGGGAACGGGCCAATGAAGCGGGGACTCAGCTTCTTGCAGGGCAGACGCATCCTGATGTCCCGGGTGGACAGCCAGACCTTCTGCCCCGGTTGGTAGACGGGAGCTTCGGAGCGCCGAAGGTCGGCTGTCATCTTGCGTCTGCGCAGGGCTCTCTGCAGTTGGTGATGAGCTGAGTCCCAAACCCTCTCGCTCTCCCGGAACCAGTAGTCGACTGCGGGGACGTTGGAAGGTTCCCCATCCCAGGGGAACAGTGGGGGTTGGTAGCCGAGTACGCACTGGAAGGGTGTCAGTCCAGTAGTGGCTTGGCGGAGGGAGTTCTGTGCGTACTCGGCCCAACCCAGGTACTGGTTCCAGGAGTTCTGGTGGCCGTGACAGAAGGTACGCAGGAAGCGGCCTATCTCCTGGATCTTGCGTTCCGTCTGCCCGTTCGACTGAGGATGGTATCCAGATGACAGGCTGACGGTCACACCCAGGAGGGAGAAGAAGGCTTTCCAGACGTGGGAGACGAACTGGGGTCCTCTGTCGGAGACTATATCTTCAGGTATTCCATAATGACGAAAAACATGATTAAACATCAACTTAGCAGTTGCCATGGCGGTAGGTAGACCTTCCAGGGGTATCAGGCGGCAGGACTTTGAGAAGCGGTCTACCACCACCAGGATGCAGGTGTTACCGTCAGACTCAGGGAGATCTGTGACGAAGTCCACTCCCAGGTGTGACCAGGGTCTCTCAGGAACGGGCAGAGGTAGGAGCTTGCCGGTGGGAAGATGGCGTGGGCTCTTAGAGATGGCGCACTCCCTGCAGCCCTGCACGTACCTTCTGACATCGTTGGCCATGTTGGGCCACCAGAAGCGTTGTTTGAGCAACGAGAGGGTCTCATTGACCCCCGGGTGACCAGTGCCAAGTGATGAGTGGGTATTGTGCAGAAGTGGAGTGCGACGTGCCCGGGTGACGTATTGCAAGCCTTGGGGGCAACCCGGCGGAGTGCGTGTGGAGGCATTGGAGGAGGGTATGGTTTCTTCGGACCACTGGATGGGATTCACGAAGATGGACTCCGGCAGGATTGTTTCAGGGTCTTCAGGCTTTTCCTCCGGGGAATGGAGGCGAGACAGAGCGTCAGCTTTGGTATTTTTAGAACCAGGGCGGTAGGAGATAGAGAAATTGAACCTTGAGAAAAACATGGCCCAGCGAGCTTGGCGAGGGTTGAGTCTTTTGGCAGCTTTTAGATATTCAAGGTTTTTGTGATCAGTGAGAACTTGGAATGGATGAGTAGCCCCCTCCAACCAATGCCTCCACTCCTCGAGGGCAAGCTTGACGGCCAGGAGTTCGCGGTCACCGATGTCGTAATTGACCTCCGCCGGGTTGAGCTTGCGGGAGAAGAAGGCGCATGGATGGAGTCTACTAGGTGTCCCCTGCTGCTGTGAAAGAACCGCTCCCACTCCGGTGGTGGAGGCGTCCACTTCCACGATGAATGGGAGCTCTGGATTAGGGTGAACGAGGAGGGGAGCGGTGGTGAAGGCTCTTTTAAGGGTCTCGAAGGCGTTGGTGGCTTGTTGGGACCAGGACAGAGACTTGGGCTGGTTACGGAGTAGGTTGGTTAATGGACTGACGATGGTGCTGTAGTTCTTGATGAACCGGCGGTAGAAGTTGGAGAAACCTAGGAAGCGTTGGAGTTCTTTGATTGAAGATGGAGTGGGCCAGGACTGAATGGCGGAGACCTTCCCCTCGTCCATCCGGATGCCACTGTGATCTATTACGTACCCCAGGAACTGGACAGAGGGCTGGTGAAAGGAGCACTTCTCAGCTTTGAGGAAGAGGTGGAATTGCCGTTGGCGTTGGAGGACCTCCGCAACGTGGTGGCGATGTTCGGCCAAGCTCCGGGAGTAGATGAGGATGTCGTCTATATACACCAGAACGAACTTGTGGAGAAACTCCCGGAGCACCTCGTGTATGAAATCCTGGAATACGGAGGGGGCGTTGACCAGGCCATACGGCATAACAAGATATTCGTAGTGTCCGGTGGGCGTGACAAAGGCGGTCTTCCACTCGTCCCCCTCGCGTATTCGGATGAGGTTGTACGCGCTGCGGAGGTCCAGCTTAGTGAACACAGTGGCACCACGGAGATGTTCCAGGGCCGCTGGGACGAGGGGAAGCGGGTAGCGGAATTTGATGGTGATTTTGTTGAGGGCACGGTAATCAATGCAGGGCCTCAAGCCTCCGTCCTTCTTCGCCACAAAAAAGAAGCTTGAAGCAGCAGGGGAAGTAGACGGGCGGATGTAACCTTGGTTGAGGGCCTCTTTGATGTATTCCTCCATGGCCTTCTCCTCCGGTATTGACAGGGGGTAAATGCGTCCCCTGGGCACTGGTTCACCCGGTAGTAGATCGATGGCACAGTCCCATGGCCGGTGTGGAGGAAGCTTGGAGGCGCGTTGTGGGCAGAAAACGTCACTGAAGGGGGCGTAGTCCGGGGGAACATCCACGGAGCGTTTTTCGACAGGGCTTTCGATAGAGGTTGCATTCATGGAGAGAGACTTGGAGAATGGAGACTTTGGAACAGGAAGCGTTGGGAAGCAATCTGGAAAGCAGTGGTCGCCCCACTTCAGGACTTCGCCCGTGCGCCAAGAGATGTTGGGGCTATGTTGTTCGAGCCACGGGCGCCCTAGAACCACGTCAGCGGTGGACTCCTCCAGAACCAGCAGATGAATCTTTTCAGAGTGTAGAATACCCACGCTGAGTTGAAGTGGTCCCACACAATGACGAATGTGCTTACGGCTCAGGGGTTTGCCCGTGATGGAGTGGATTTGATAGCTAACCGGAGACGGGGAGATCTTGAGCTTGAGTTGCCGACAGAGGGCGCCGGAGATGAAATTTCCTGCAGACCCTGAGTCGAGGAGCGCCACCACTGGAACAGAGGTATTTGCAGCAGTAAGGATTACAACAGTTGTGAGTGGTTTCATTTTATGAATGGAAGGGAAAATCGCACTCACCACGGGCCGAGGAGGACGGGTTGGGCATGTGGAGAGAACATGCCCCGGAGATCCACAATATAGACATAAGTTATGAGTCAATCTTCTTTGTCTTTCATTGGAAGTTAGACGGGAATGGTCGATTTACATAGGTTCGGTGGCTGGTTCTGGGGAGCTGACGGGTTCAGACCGGCGGAGGAGGTTGGTGGCAGGTGACTGGCCCTGGTGTTCGAGGAGACACGACTGCATACGAGAACCCACGCGAATGGCGAGTTGGATGAAGCGTTCAAGTCCCATTGAGTCCTCGTATGCAGCAAGATGCAGCCGCACGTTGGGTTCCAATCCTTGACGGAAAGAAGTGATGAGGGCTTGTTCATTCCATCCGCTGGTGGCGGCTAGCGTTCGGAACTGCAAGGCATAATCATTCACAGAGAGATTTCTTTGCTTTAGATTGTAGAGTTTCTCACCAGTAGAAGAATCCTTCAGAGGTTTCCCGAAGACCTCACGGAAGTGAGAGACGAACGCCGAATATGATTGTACAACAGGGCCTTTCTGAGTCCACAGGGAATCTGCCCATTGCAGGGCCTTACCTTGCAGTTGCGAAATGATGAACGCAATTTTTGCTGTGTCGGAAGTGTAGAGGTGCGGCTGCATCTCCAGGACCAGTTCACATTGGAGAAGGAATCCGCTGCATTCCTCCGCCGATCCTGAGTAGGGCGCCGGTTTGGCCATGGGACTGGCGGTGAATGCCGGAGAAGGAGAGGTGACAGAAGGTGCGGAAGCTGAAGTGGTGGATATTGATGGTGTGAGTGCTCGGCGCAGTGCGTCCACGAGCTCTTGAAATGGGTCGTTGGTGCTCATGCTGTAAGGTTGTTATGGTCCGGTCTTCTGTTACGGTACAGAGACACGGAGGCAGAGGTATAAACAATCCAGGTGAGTTTATTAATAATAAGCAGAGCACTGGGTTATGGTAAGCAGATAATGAGTACTGGAGAGATGAAGGGAATATGATACTGTCCTGATAATGTCTTGCAGATGCAGCAGAAGAGATGGGATGGTTGAAGCTGGCGGAGACACTCACACACACAGGCAGGTAATCACACAAGGAGGACGGGAGACGAAGGAGATGGAGGAGACGACTGGAGCAGGTAAGTATGGCGTTTGGAGTCCTTAAGGTTAGCATACGTAGGTAGTAGTGCAAACGAGACCGGACAGTGAGTGTGTGTGTGTGGAGAGTCTTTGTAGTGGTGTTGATTGCAGTGCTGATGAGTGGCAGGTGGTGGTGATTAGTACTCCGGTGATTGGGTACGTGGGTATGGCAGTGAGGTGGAACCTGACGTGTCTGTTACAATGAGAGGTTAAGTCATTATTACGAGAAAGTTTTTCATTATTATGAGAGGTTAAGTCATTATTACGAGAAAGTTTCTCGTTATTATGAGATGTTAAGTCATTATTACGAAAACGTTTGTCGTTATTATGACGATAAAATAAGTCATAATTACGAGAGTTCTCATTATTCTAGGTCATTATTATGAGAAACTTTCTCAATATAATGAGATACTAAGTCATAATTATGAGAAAGTTTCTCATTATTATGACTTACAGAATTACATTTTTTTTACTCAACTGTGGCGGAAACGGGCTTCCATAATGGAGAGATGAATCACAGGACGTACATGTACACCCCCAATATTTGCATATGCCAGCCCATGTTCAAGGCATTACACAAGGGCAGCCAGTCTGGATCTGTGCACAGCTGAATCATCAGACTAGGTAAGCAAGCAAGAACAATAGCGAAAAATGGCAGATGGAGTGATAATAACTGACATGATCCATGATTACATGATATTTTTGGTGATATTTGTGAATTGTCTTTATAAATGTTTTGTTAGCATGTTGCTAATGTAGGCCTACTGTTAAATGTGGTTAAAGTTACCATCGTTTCTTACTGTATTCACGGAGACAAGAGAGCCGTCGCTATTTTAATTTTTAAACACTTGCAGTCTGTATAATGCACAAACACAACTTCATTCTTTATAAATCTCTTCAACAGTGTATAATGTTAGCTCGTTAGCCACGGAGCACCATCAAACTCATTCAGAATCAAACGTAAACATCCAAATATATATTATACTCACATGATCTGACGCATGCATGAAGTATGCATGACGAACATCTTGTAAAGATCCATCTGAGGGTTATATCAGCTGTGTGGACTTTGTAAATGCACTGTATTATAGTCGAGGGGGGGCAGGGAGCGCGCGATTTAAAGGGGCCGCGCGCTGAATCGGTGCATAGTTAATGATGCCCCAAAATAGGCAGTTAAACAAATTAATTTAAAAAAATCTATGGGGTATTTTGAGCTGAAACTTCACAGACACATTCAGGGGACACCTTAGACTTATATTACATCTTGTAAAAACTTGTTCTGGGGCAACTTTAACTAGTAAAGTAACACATTACTTTTTCAATTTACAACAAAATATCTAGGTTACTTTTTCAAATAAGTAATGCATGTTACTTTGTTTTCACATTTAACTGACAGCTTTCCTGACCCCATGTTGACAGAAATCGGGCTTAAGGTGTAGAGGCATTGTGTGCGCTACATAAACATGATGGTTATTGTAGTTCTAGACTAAATGTGAACATGCATTTACTCATCTCACTTGCACGAAAATATTCAGTATTCTTCAAAATTAATAAAAAGCAATGTGAAAAGCAATCTCAGAATTTTACACATACCTGTAATAAATAAATATATTAAATTACACAAAAATATTTTTACTTTATTAACCAGTGGTTTTCCTGCTGACCTTCAATGATCCAATTCAGCCATACTAAAAACAAAAATTACTTTAGATTAGATTTAGAAATAAGAGTTTTGAACTTCCTTGTCCTGTATCCTATTCTTCTTTAATGCAGAATGGTAGCACATATGAAAGGTTTGTTTGCGCCGTGCCCTCTACTGTACAGATGTAAATATGCATTTCCTTCAGCCTAAAGCGTATTCATTTCATGTTTCGTGTAAAAGGGCCTTAACATTTGCCAAAAATATAACTTTTTTTGTTGTTATTAAAAAACAAAAACAAGCAAGCCTAGGCCACGTTAGAAAAAGTAATAAAAAAATAATGTAACATATTACTTTACATAAAAAGCAGTAATGCATTAATGCACTTTTAAAATAAAGAACGCAAAAAAAAACCCCCAAAAAAAACGATGAAGCGAGAACGCAAAAGCATTGTAATATATTTTTATATATTTTTTTTTCCATCACCATGTCCATTTAGAATGCGTCATTTCCTTTCTGAACATATTATTCAGCTTCGGGCACATCCCTAGTCTGTAAGCATTTCACATATTTCTATGTGCATTAATTATATACAACTATACTGTCAGTACACAAGTTATTCTACGAAATGTAGAATGGTGCCATTTGGGTCCGCAACATTTGATCAGATGCATAAGGCACAAAAAATATCCCAAAGTATGTTTCCAAATCTAAAGTTATTAATTCAAGTGTTCTTTTTAACATGATATAAGATCAAATGTTTTATTTGAAGATTAGCATTCTATTTTTAATAATTTTTCATTATTACATAATGCTCTGTTCCTTTAAATGACATCACAAAGCCTAAGTAACATCTTTTGAGCCTTATATCCACCAAGAACAAAAGCAGGCTATTATGTAAATTTTTTTTTACTTTTTTACATTGTTTATTTGTTGCTTTTTCATGTTAGGCAGGGCCTGTCAAGCTTAAACTTACCACCCTGTCACGCAAAATAGATAGGGAAAACTGTTTTTTTTTTTTTTTTACATTATTAATACAAATATAATTATATTTCAGATTGAATGCATGTATGCTAGTTGAGAAACTTGACCACATGGGAAATTTGCGGATGTTTTGGAATGAAATTTACCACCCTGTCACAAAAATGAAAAAAACTTACATGCTGGGGGGTAAAACTTTTTTTTTGGCAGGGTTCCCTTGGTAGAATGTGCATTCCAAGGGCTAAATATCATGTTATTTGGGCTCGCTTCAACCCGTGGACATGAAAAACAACTCGCGGCAACAGTGTAAAAGTAGCCCAATTCCACAGGAAAACTGCAGACTTGGCAACACTGTTTGGTTCATTCATTCACTCATTCACTCATTCACTCACTCACTCACTATATCACTCACACACTTTTTACTCAATTTGTATACCTTCCCTCCCCCAGTTTTTAAAGTTTAAAACCAGCAGATCATATAGAGAAACACCTTGTCCATACCACCCCATCAGTTACATCAGTTACCACCCTGTCACAGGGTCATTTTGTTAAAAGTTTATGGAAAGAAAATAAAATATTACATAAATTAATGTTGAATTATGTTCTTGTTGTGTGGACCGATCAGATAAATGTAACTTTATTTGTATTTTTTAAGTGAATTCATTTTTTCAGTACAAACAATGAGAGGTCAAATTCATGTTTCAAGATTAAAAATCTAAAAAAAAAAAAAAAAAATACAGACTTTCTATTGATGGTTTACAAAAAAGGGACATTTTACTATTAGGAAAACATTAGATTTTAAAAATCAATTTCTTGTTAAATCTATTTTAACTCCAATGGCATACATATTGTCCGTGACGGGGTGGTACAAGAATGGCTTCCTTGCCTGGATAAAAAGGATAATATTAATAAAGATTAATAAAGATTTTGTGCCTGAGGTGGGAAAATATGTTTTTTGGAGGATTAACATATCTTTCAATTTGTAGGTTTGTTTAAAAAAATGTTTGTTCATAATGAAAATTTTGAAAAATGCAAAGTGGAAATGGCACCCGTTTCGTAGAATGACTCACACCCTAGTTATACAAAATTACTAGATCTATGCATTTATTTCTTTACAAAGGAATGGAAACTGATACAAAAAAATTAGGCTTCAAAGATTCCTTATCCTGTGACTCCCTCTTGGACACATTATATCACAGCCTTCATTTTTCAGTCGAAATGGCTAGATATCAGTGAAGGTGGCGGACTCGGGCAACCCCATGATTTTTCAGGCCTCCTGAAATTAAGCGATCAGGATCCTGCTGGGTTGGGCTTCAAGGTGACATCTGATGCCCCTGGTACTCCTCCAGGAGCTCCTCTGCTTTCATCAACTCCATGTGAGTCTTGACATGACGGTCCATCCTGGTCGTGGTCTTGCCGCATCCAGGAAAGGGGCAGGCTGGACGGATTATCCAATGGGCATTATGGGCACTTGGGGCCCAAGCGAGGGGAGGAAAAAAAAATTATTTTGATTTTTTTTTTACATTTTTTTATTTGCACTAAGTGTTAATACCACACAAGATTAAAAAGACATACACTACTTAACTTCTGCAGTGGCGTAGGGAGTGTGGTGCCTGAAGATAGCTTTTGACGCATTCGACCCGAGTTCGAATCCTCCTTTTGCCAAACTCACTCTTCTCCCCTTTCCCATCACATATCAGATCGGAAAGGCATTTATTTTCAAAAAATTAAGAAAATATTTAAAAAGTGGAAATAAAGTGCCTAACGACTGTATAAAGTGTTTATCATTAGGGGTGTAGGGAGGGCTTTATTGTTCCAATAAAATTTAATAATTTTAATAAATAAAGTCATTTACACTCCATGTTATTACTGCATCCTGTTAATGTACAGCAATACTGAGGCGCAAATAGCATCTGCCACTATTTAATAGCATAACTGTTTGCACTTTTCTGCTATTTGCGCTTAAAACTGCTACTTTTCTAGTGTAAATACAATATATCTGTCAGGGAGTCACACAGCCACCACCATCTCCGTCCACCACTTACCTGGTCGTTACTCACCTGTTCCTTGGATCACTCTCTGCCTTTGCTAGCGATCATCTTCTGCCTCTTCAGCTTTGCTCTATGCCCTGGAATAGAGAAAGACTTCAGTATACAGATAAGACATTATCTAAGTCTTTCCATCAATACGTCGTTTATTCACCTGGATTCTCCTTCATCTGTGTTGTTCTACAACACAGGATCTGGGATCTGTAGCGTTTCTCCACAAAAATATCACTGCTCGATTGCTCCTATCTGCCTCGCTGCTCAGAGTGGTTTGCGTCTGTGTAGTACAGATAATGTTCTTAAGTGTAGGAAGGAAGGGGACAGGGTCGGCATTCAACTGCTGACTGAGCTTTATTTCAAGATTCAGAAACGTCCAACAAAAACTGTGCAAGGCACAACAGCAAAACAAAATAATCCACAAAGGGCTTCACTCCAGTCACGGCATATACAATCCACAAAGGGCTTCACTCCTGGTCACGGCATATACAATCCACAATGGGCTTCACTCCAGTTTGTCATGCACCAGCGGCTCAGTCAGCAGTTCCCCTCTCTCTCACCGACTCCTGCTTCTCGCAGCGTTTTAACCTGTCTCCGCGCCAATTACTGAAATGAGAAACAGGTGTTCGTGATTTACATTTAACTCGCTCACTCACCAAAGATCTCCCGATGCTCTCTCCCGCCACAGACCTCGCTGAACCACGCCCCCACCAGCACATACCCCCACCGCCCGACTCAGGCCGGGGAGCCGTCCGGCCTGCAGCCCCCCCCATTTCTGGAGAGGAAATCGGACACAGCCATCTGAACACCCGGCCTGTGGACCACCTTGAACTTAAAAGGCTGTGATGCCAGATACCAACGAGTGATCACTGCAGGGGAGCGTGGTCTGAACAGAGAGTGAATTCTTTCTCAACGGTGCTGTACTTAGCTTCCCTCTTTGAGAGCTTACGGTTAATGTACAGCACCGGCAGTTCCTCTCCCTCTATTTCCTGGGACAGGACAGCACCCAACCTTCTGTCTGACGCATCAGTCTGCAACAGAAAAGGGAGAGAAAAATCAGGAGAGTGAACCAATGGCCCGCCACATAGGGGCGCGGACAGGTCGCAATCGCTGCCGTCTTATCAATTAGGCGACGCACCTGTCCATGCCCCAAGTGGAAGCCCAGATACCTTACTTCCACGCGCCCAATCGCACACTTCTTCGGGTTGGCCGTGAGCCCGGCTCCCCTCAGCGATCTCAGGACGGCCCTCAAATGTTGCATATGCTGCTGCCAGTCATTACTGAAGATAATAATATCGTCCAGATAGGCAGCAGCATATGTACCATGGGGCCGCAAAATTTTATCCATGAGCCGCTGAAAGGTAGCCAGTGCTCCGAACAGCCCGAACGGAAGGGTAACGAATTGGTGTAATCCAAATGGCGTTGTGAAAGCTGTCTTTTCTTTGGATAATGGCGACAAAGGGATCTGCCAATTTCGTTAAGTCCAGTGTCGAATAAAATCGAGCCGTACCTAACCTGTCAAACAACTCATCCACCCGAGGCATTGGATACGTGTCGAATTTCGACACTGCGTTCACCTTGCGGTAGTCCACACAGAACCGAACTGAGCCGTCCGTCTTGGGAACCAAAACTATCGGGCTCGCCCAGTTACTGCTGGACTCTTCTATTACTCCCATTTCAAGCATAGCCTCTAATTCTGCCTGAACTACATTTTTCTTGTGTTCAGGCAATCTATACGGCTGGCTGCGAACCACCACGCCCGGCTCTGTCTCAATGTGGTGCTGAATGAGGTTTGTACGGCCCGGTAGGCGAGAAAACACGTCTACAAATTCTGCTCGTAACTTGGATAAATCAGTGAGCTGTGAGGGCGAGAGGTGATCTCCCCCCGAGATCATCCTCTCCGCTAATCACCGTCTAGCATCACTGATTCCGCCTCATTCCATTTTTTAAGGAGATTGAGGTGGTAAATCTGACGTGCTCCTCTCCTATCGGAACGCACAACCTCATAATCGAGCTCACCGACTTGCCGTGTAACCACAAATGGTCCTTGCCACTTTACAAGTAATTTCGAGCTTGAAGTGGGAAGCAATACAAGTACTTTATCTCCCGGTGAAAATTTGTGTAAGTTAGTTCCTCTGTCATACAGCTGGCTCTGTCTGTGCTGGGCTTGTAACAAATTCTCCATAGACAGCCGCCCCAACATGTGGAGTTTTGCTCTCAAGTCCAGCACATACTGAATTTAATTTTTGGTCTGAGATGGTCCGTCCTCCCAAGTCTCTCTTAGGACGTCTAATACCCCACGGGGCTGGCGTCCAAAGAGAAGCTCAAAGGGGGAAAACCCAGTGGAGGCTTGCGGGACCTTTCGCACTGCAAATAACAGAGGCTCCAACCACTTATCCCAATTTTTGGCGTCCTCTTGAACGAATTTATGAATCATGGATTTAAGCGTGCGATTAAACTGTTCGACCAGCCCATCCGATTGTGGGTGAAAGACGCTTGTACGCACGGATTTAATGCCCAACAATTCATAAAGTTTGCGTAACGTGTGTGACATAAACGCCGTGCCTTGATCAGTGAGGATTTCTTTCGGAATCCCCACTCGGGAGATTAAACTAAACAGTGCATCCGCAACACTCTTAGCGGAAATGTTGCGGAGTGGCACTGCTTCAGGATATCGCGTTGCATAATCCACAATGACTAATGCAAAGCGATGCCCTCTTGATGATTGCTCTAATGGCCCGATGAGGTCCATACCAATTCTTTCGAAGGGGACCTGCATTAATGGGAGGGGGCGCAATGCCGCTTTTGGGGTGGCCGGTGGGTTAACCAACTGACATTCCCGACAAGACGCGCACCACCTGCGCACATTCTCGTGAATGCCCCGGCCAAAAGAATCGGGTCATGAGACGATTTAGTGTTGCCGTTTGTCCTAGATGCCCAGCCATCGGATTAGAATGAGCCGCGTGGAAAAGCATTTCCCTGCGGCTCTTTGGAACTAATAATTGGGTTCCCCTGAAGCTGAACTCACTGGTCCCTGATCAGTCTCTCCCGCCTGCACTCGCACCTCCTTATCCCGCGATTTTTCCCCCCAAGAGGCATCCGAGCATAAACACCCCAATAATTAATTAAATGCAGGCCAATTTGTACCCAAAATTATGTGGGTGAAAGACGCTTGTACGCACGGATTTAATGCCCAACAATTCGTAAAGTTTGCGTAACGTGTGTGACATAAACGCCGTGCCTTGATCAGTGAGGATTTCTTTCAGAATCCCCACTCGGGAGATTAAACTAAACAGTGCATCCGCAACACTCTTAGCGGAAATGTTGCGGAGTGGCACTGCTTCAGGATATCGCGTTGCATAATCCACAATGACTAATGCAAAGCGATGCCCTCTTGATGATCGCTCTAATGGCCCGATGAGGTCCATACCAATTCTTTCGAAGTGGACCTGTATTAATGGGAGGGGGCGCAATGCCGCTTTTGGGGTGGCCGGTGGGTTAACCAACTGACATTCCCGACAAGACGCGCACCACCTGCGCACATTCTCGTGAATGCCCGGCCAAAAGAATCGGGTCATGAGACGATTTAGTGTTGCCGTTTGTCCTAGATGCCCAGCCATTGTATTAGAATGAGCCGCGTGGAAAAGCATTTCCCTGCGGCTCTTTGGAACTAATAATTGGGTCGTATCTTCTTTTGTCTGAGTGTCTTGGGTCACTCGATACAACCTATCTTTCATGATCGCAAAATACGGATAAGAAACTGGACGCCCAGGCTGGAGAGGCTGACCATCGATGGTGCTGACCTTTTCAAATGCGTTTTTTAGCGTCTCATCGTGAGACTGCTCCAGGGGAAAGTCATCGCGATCCGAAAGAATAAGTCTTCCAATTTCGCTCTGTTCCCCTGAAGCTGAACTCACTGGTCCCTGATCAGTCTCTCCCGCCTGCACTCGCACCTCCTTATCCCGTGATTTTCCCCCCAAGAGGCATCCGAGCATAAACACCCCAATAATTTATTAAATGCAGGCCAATTCGTACCACTTGCCTCGGCTGACCGCTCGAACAAGTCGAGGAAGGCCTCGGGGTCGTCACATGGCCCCATTTTGTTTGCCCGATGGTCTGCTGGTGAACCTCCCGGTCATCCAGCTCCGGAACCTCTCGCGGTCCTCCTGCTGGGCCTGCACGATGGCTTGGAAGCGGCGTTCTTGGTCGGTGCGCAGGTCCAGCAGGGCCTGATGTTGCTCCTGATGCAGGACCGCGAGGGACGCGATGACTTCCGCAAATGTCGATGGGGAGGACGAAGATTGCATGGCAGCGGCCACCCAGCTTCCTTCCCGGGTTTCGGCACCAGTGTAGTACAGATAATGTTCTTAAGTGTAGGAAGGAAGGGGACAGGGTCGGCATTCAACTGCTGACTGAGCTTTATTTCAAGATTCAGAAACGTCCAACAAAAACTGTGCAAGGCACAACAGCAAAACAAAATAATCCACAAAGGGCTTCACTCCAGTCACGGCATATACAATCCACAAAGGGCTTCACACCTGGTCACGGCATATACAATCCACAATGGGCTTCACTCCAGTTTGTCGTGCACCAGCGGCTCAGTGAGCAGTTCCCCTCTCTCTCACCGACTCCTGCTTCTCGCAGCGTTTTAACCTGTCTCTGCGCCAATTACTGAAATGAGAAACAGGTGTTTGTGATTTACATATAACTCGCTCACTCACCAAAGATCTCCCGATGCTCTCTCCCGCCGCAGACCTCGCTGAACCACGCCCCCCTCGCCACAGTCTGTAACTCTGTATAGCTTTGTTTTGAATCTCTTACTTTTATTCATTGTTGCTTATATTATTATTACCTTATATATAATATTGCCTACCACATTACAGTATTTCACGATTGCTAAAACACATTTCTTGAAACCATCACTCATTTTCTCAAAACATTAAACACAAATACAATCTTCAAACTAATTTCACAAAACCTCTGACTCTTATGGCAAAATCAAAGAAAGTTTTCAGATCATTACACACATTAAACAATATATAAACACTACATATCATTCATTAGACACTACATTAAAAAATGGAAAACACAACATCCAGAACATGAGGTTACAGAAAAAAAGTATGTTGTAACACAGTAAACTTTGCCAAACTTTGCCAAATTTTGCCATTACATAAAATGTATAGAAATCACAAGTAATGTGAATTTACAGTATACTGTATGTACCGTAAGTACAGTATTATATTCAATGCTATATAGTATTGAATGTCTGTATATACAGTACTTACATACTGCAAACATACAGCAGTCTAAATGCAAATGACTAAAAGGTCAAAGAAAACTCTAAAGGAAAGCATGATACAGTAACCCCCCCCCCCAAAAAAAACAAAACAAAAAAAAACTTAGAGTCAGTGAGAGATTCATTCTGCTTCAGCGTCACGTCTTCATGTTGGGTCTGGCCTAAATTAAGTCAAGTCACCTTTATTTCAATTGCAATTTATACTACACAGATACAAGTCTAGTATAGTATAGTATAGTATAGTTAAAGCAGCTTTACAGTGATAACAGGTACATGATGATCAGTAATGCAAAGAGGGTTCATTTTGGCTGCACAGCTCTAAAAGAAAATAGTGTCATTGTTCAGCTGAAGTCAGTTCAGTGTTGATTCACTTACATTGTAAAGACCATCGATTATTATGTAAATTACTGTAATTATTTTCCTCTATAAAGCAGTTCTGCAGAAAACAGTGATGTCATCATCTAGCCTAGCTTAGTTCAGTTCTCATCCTATAATGTCAGTACTGTCAGATCAATAATATTGTTGAATATTATTGAATATTGTTGAGGACATTTTCCACATCACAGGCAATGTCGTCTCTTGCCAGGCAAAGGGAAAAACCTGCGCCCGATCCAGCCTTGACAGCCTTGTCTCCACACCCCTTGCTCTTTCTCCTCATCATCCCCTTACACATACTCTTCCTCCTCTACTTTTCAGATTTTTCCATCTATTGTTGGTATCATCATTCAGCACCTGTGTCACCTGTGCACTCTGAACTGACCTATATTTTATACAGTTAATTTGATCACATCATTAGAAATAGGTGTGTATAATTTTGAGTCATTGTGTTTAAAGGATGACAACTGTGTTATAGTTGTGTTTAACTTTTGCCACATGTATTTACCATTTTGCAACACAGTGCAAAATGTGTTTTAGTGAGTAAGAATGTGTTTAGAGTTTTGCTAAAAGAGTGGATGAGATTTGCAAACAGTGTCTTAACTACCTGAACTTGTTTAAGGTTTTGCCTACAAAGTGACCGATTCGACAAATGGGTTTAGTGTTTTAGCAATTGTGAAATACTGTAATCTGACATCGCTAGCTTGTAATCTTTGTATCTAAATCGCTGTTACAATGCGTTTGCATCTCACGACCTTAGCGGCATCAGTCTCTCGCGCACTCCTTTTTCAACGCGTTCATCAAACAGTGGTAACTCGGATCAGTCTCACGGTGAGTCATGTCATCCTCTACTAGCATTGTTACCTGTTCCATTTGTCATATGTTCAGCATAGCTCTCTCTGTCAACGACGAGGGATTTACATCTCATAAATGTAGGGAAATAGTCAGGCTGACAGAGAAGAATTAGAGACACGCATCCAAACTTTAAATGAGGATAGTAAGAATGCAAAGGCTTCTAATGGCACTAATGATGTTCGACTTTGCCTGTCGGAGATCACTAAAATTAACATTAAAGAGGTGTGTGAACTCACAAGTACAATGTCAGGAGAAGTAATTTGCTCTGGTCCCCTTCCTGTTCGTCGGAGTGATGAGGTAGTTAGCAGATTATCATCACTCAATGGCTGGCTGTCTAAGTGGTGTCCGCAAAATAATATAGGTTTCATAGACAATTGGAAAAGTTTTTTGGGCAGACCTGACCTGTTGAAAAGAAATGGTATTCATCCCTCTCGGGATGGTGCTGCTCTTCTCTCTAGTAATATGGCACATAGTCTTGGAACTGAAACATGACAAACTGGGGCCTAAGTCAGGAAGCAGACAGACTGGCTAAACCGACCGTCTGCTAGCTGCCTCACGTTACAGAAGTCAGATAATTCCCAACACATAGAAACTCTTACACCTAGATATTATCACATAGAGACTGTGTCTGTACCCCGAATTAGTAAAAACAAAAAACTTCCAAACCCATTTAATGGTAAAAATTTAATTGATGTTCAACAAATAAAAAATAGAGATAATAATGATAAACAAATGATAAAACTTGGGTTGTTAAATATTAGATCCTTTTCTTCAAAATCACTTCCTGTAAATGATATTATCACAGACAATAATCTAGATGTGCTGTGTTTGACGGAAACTTGGCTAAAACCGGACGATTACATTACTTTAAATGAGTCTAGCCCTAAAGGTTATGATTATCGACACAATCCCCATCAGAAAGGCAAAGGGGGTGGTGTTGCTGTAATTTTTTAGTAATATTTACAGTATTAGTCAAAAGTCTTTCAAATATAATTCCTTCGAAGTGATGGTACTTTATGTAACATTATGTAAGTTGACATTTGTGCTGGCAACTGTATACAGGCCACCAGGACACCATACAGACTTTATCAAAGAATTTGCTGATTTTCTGTCAGAGTTAGTACTAGCTGCAGATAAAGTCCTTGTTGTTGGTGATTTTAATATCTATGTAGATAATAAAAAAGACTCATCGCGATTGGCATTTGCACACATTCTAAACTCTATTGGTGTTAGACAACACATATCAGGTCCCACTCATTGTCGTAATCATACTTTAGATCTAATAATGTCACATGGAATCAATATTGATGCTGTTGAAATTCTGCGGCAGAGTGACGACATCTCAGATCATTATCTAGTCTTGTGTATACTACATTTAGTCAAGGCAGCTAAACTGCCTCCCTGCCATAAATATGGTAGAACCATCACTTCTACCCCTAAAGATCACTTTATAAATAATCTTCCTGATCAGTTTCATTGACTTAGCATACCAGACAGCTTAGAAGACCTCGATGTTGCAACAGAAACTATTGCCTCTGTCTTTTCCAGCACATTAAACTCAGTTGCTCCTTTGCATTTAAAAAAGATTAAGGAAATTAATCCTATGCCATGGTTCAATGAGCACATTCGGGCCCTAAAGGTAGCAGCTAGAAAAACGGAGCGCAGCTGGAAGAAAACAAAACTAGAAGTATTCCGCATTTCGTGGAGAGAGAGAATAATTGAGTACAGAAAGGCTTTAAAAACTGCTAGATCAGCCTATTTTTCAAAACTTTTAGAAGAAAATAAATACAACCCTCGGTATTTATTTGATACAGTGGCAAAATTAACAAGAAATAAAGCTTCAGCTTTTGATGTTTCCAAAGAGCACAGCAGTAATGATTTTATGAACTTCTTTACTTGCAAGATTGATAATATTAGAGAAAAAATTATAACCATGCAACCGTCTACTACAGTATCGCGTCAGACAGTGTATTGTGGTGTCCCTGAAGAAAAATTCAATTCATTTACTGCTCTAGGAGAGGAAGAATTGTCTAAACTTGTTAAATCATCAAAATCAACAACATGTATGTTAGACACTATACCGACTAAGCTATTGAACGAGATGCTTCCAGAGGTCATAGATCCTCTTCTTAATATTGTCAGTTCATCTTTATTGCTAGGATACGTACCAAAAACTTTTAAGCTGGCTATTATTAAACCTCTTATTAAAAAACCACAACTTGATCCTAGAGAATTAGTCAATTACAGGCCAATCTCACTTTCTGTAAAAAATATACTTGAAAAGGCAGTATCATCACAACTATGTTCCTTTTTAGAAAGAAATAGTATCTGTGAGGATTTCCAGTCAGGATTTAGACCATACCATAGATCAATGCATTTGACACTATTGATCACAATATTCTTTTAAAAAAACTCGAAAATTATGTTTGTATTAGTGGAATTGCATTGTCATGGTTCAAATCATACGTATCTGACCGTAATCAGTTTGTAGTAATAAATGAAGAAATGTCATATCAATCAAAAGTTCAATATGGAGTACCACAAGGCTCAGTACTAGGACCGTTGCTTTTCACTCTGTACATGCTACCCTTAGGAGATATCATTAGGAAGCATGGCGTTAGTTTTCACTGTTACGCTGATGATACTCAGCTCTATTTTTCTTCGCGCCCTGACGAATCTTACCAATTCACAAAATTAACGGAATGCATAACTGATATAAAAAATTGGATGACCAGTAATTTCCTACTACTAAATTCAGATAAAACAGAGATTCTATTTTTTGGACCAAAAACTTCTTCACATAATAAACTAGAATAATGTCTAACACTTGATGGCTGCTCTGTTAAGTCTTCGTCATCAGTTAGGAACCTGGGTGTGCTCTTCGATACCAATCTTTAATTTGAAGGCCATGTTTCTAGCATCTGTAAAACGTCTCGGGTTACGAGTGTAACCCTTGTTCCCTGAGTAAGGGAACGAGACGCTACGTCGTATGACGTGATGGGAACCCTCTGTATTTTGTGTTCGTGAAGCACCTCTGTATCCAACCAATGAAAAGACGTGACGTCAGAGATGGGTGACGTCACGGATCAGGAAGCTATAAAGCACACCTGAACACAAAGCACGCCAGCTTCTGTAAAATGTCTGAAGCAAGCGCACCAGGTATGCAGGAGATACGGCCACGTGACGTAGCGTCTCGTTCCCTTACTCAGGGAACAAGGGTTACACTCGTAACCCGAGACGTTCCCTTTCGTGGGAACTATCGACGCTACGTCGTATGACGTGATGGGAACGCAATCCCAACTACGCCGTCTCTCCCGAGTGCCTGGCTGCTATCTTGTAGCATCCTGGCCCCCGGAGTGATGTTAAGGTGAAGATTGTAAAATCTGATAAAGGTGTGCTGGGATGACCATCCAGCCACACCACAAATGTCGTCCATAGAGACACCAGATAGGAGAGCTCTGAACGCGGCCATACCTCTCGTGGAGTGAGCCCGCACCATCAAAGGACACGGGCGCCCCACCGTCTCATACGCAAGTGAGATGGCCTCGACCACCCACTTGCTCATCCGCTGTTTAGATGCTGGGCCCCCCTTCTTAGGGGACCCATAACATACAAACAATTGTTCTGTTTTTCTCCACAGGGCAGCTCTGTGAACATACGCATCTAATGCTCTTACAGGGCAAAGCAGATTCTTCCTTTCCTGATCCAAGTTTGCGAAAGGAGGCAGGCAGAAAGCCTCAAGTACAATGGGGCCTGGGACCCTCGTCGGACCTTTGGAACATAGCCCGGCCTGGTATGCAGAAAGGCTTTCACCATACCAGGTGCAAACTCAAGACAAGATGGAGCGACTGACAGCGCTTGTAAATCACCAATTCTCTTCAAAGAAGAGACGGCCAAGAGACAGATAGTTTTAAGTGTCAAGAACTTGTCTGACACCTCCTCTATTGGCTAGAAGGGAGCCTCAGCCAGCCCTTGGAGCACAATAGTGGGGTCCCAGGTCGGGGTCTTTGTGCACACCACAGGTCTCAACCTGAGTGCACCACGGAGGAAGCGTACTACTAGGGGGTCTCGACCCAGCGAGGACCCCCTACAGGGATATAATGAGCCGAAATAGCGGCCACATAAACTTTCAGCGTGGAAGGGGTTAAACCTTCCGAGAACTTTTCCTGAAGGAACTGAAGCACGTCAAAGAAGAATGGACCGGGTCCAAATTATGTTGTTCACACCACACAGAGAACAATTTCCATTTATATAAGTACAACTTCCTCGTGGAGGGAGCTCTGGAGTGAAGGATGGTCTCCACAACCTCGGTTGAGAGACCAGTTCCTATGAGCCTTGCCCCCTCAGGGGCCAGGCCCACAGTTTCCACATTTCTGGGCGGGGATGGAGAATCATGCCGCCCGCTTGAGACAGGAGATCCTGCCTGAGAGGAAGCTCTAAGGGAGAGCCGTGAAGTAGAGACATTATGTCCGAAAACCATATTGTGGTCGGCCAGTAAGGGGCCACCAATATTAGGTCGACCTTCTCCTGGCGAACCTTCTCCAGAACTCCCGGGAGCATTGAGACTGGGTTGAACGCATACAGACGTAGCCTCAGCCACGTCTGTAGCATGGCATCCAGCCCTAGAGGTGCTGGGTGCTGAAGTGAGTACAACAGAGGGCACTGAGCTGACTCCTCTGTGGCAAAATAGAGCGACTTGAGCTCGACCGAAAGTTTTCCATATCAACTCCACCACCTCGGTGTGGAGTTTCCATTCCCCCGGTCTCGCGCCCTGCCTCGACAGGGCGTCCGCTCCCACATTCAACCGCCCGGGGATGTAAGCTGCTCTCAGCGAAAGCAGCTTCCCCTGAGACCAGAGGAGGATGCGACTGGCCAGCTTGAATAACAGGCGAGACCGCAAGCCCCCCTGATGGTTGATGTATGAGACCACCGCAGTGTTGTCTGTGCGGACCAACACATGGTGATCTCTCAGGTCTGGGAGGAAGTGTTTTAATGCAAGAAACACCGCCATCATCTCCAGCCGATTTATGTGCCAGGAGCGCTGATGGTCCTCCCAGAAACCCTGAGCCGAGCGACCACTCATGATCGCCCCCCAGCCCGTGAGGGAAGCATCTGTCGTAAGCATTACACGACGACCAGAACTCCCCAGCACGGGTCCCTGGGATAGGAACCAAGGCTTCTTCCACATGACCAGAGCACGAAGGCATCAGCGCGTGACTTTGATCATGCGAAAAGGATTTCCCCTCGGGGAAAACCCCTTGGTCCTGCGCCACCACTGTAGGGGTCTCATGTGCAGAAGGCCAAAAGTAATAACGTTGGACGCAGCTGCCATCAGACCCACCAGTCTCTGAAACTGTTTTACAGTGAGTGACTGGCCTAACTTCACCCCTTTCACAGCCCCAAGAATGGAACTCACACGAGCAGGGGACAACTGCGCCTGCATCGTGGTGGAATCCCAGATTACACCTAAGTAGTTTGCAACCTGACTCGGTTTTGACCTGCCAATTTTTCTGTTTGAGCTAATATCAACCAATCGTCGATATAGTTCAGCACGCAGATGCCCTGGAGTCTCAGCGGAGCCAGCGCTGCATCCACGCACTTCGTGAACGTGCGGGGTGAGAGGAATAGGCCGAACGGAAGAACCCTGTATTGGTAAGCTTCGCCCCCGAAAGCAAACCTGAGGAACTTCCTGTGTGAAGGATGGATGGATACATGAAAGTATGCGTCTTTCAGATCTATCGCTACAAACCAGTCCTTGGACCTGATCTGAGGAATGATCTGTCTGAGTGTAAGCATTTTGAATTTCAGCTTCTTTACGGATCGATTTAGCACACGTAAATCTATGATCGGACGCAACCCTCCATCCTTCTTCGGAACAATGAAGTAGCGGCTGTAAAAGCCCGACATTTTGCTGGGAGGGGAAACCCTTTCTATAGCCCCTTTTTGCAAAAGCGTCGTTACTTCTTGCTCCATCACCAGAGACTGCTCTGGGGTTACCACCGTAGGAAGCACCCCATTGAACTTGGGCGGTCGTGAACCGAACTGAATTCTGTAGCCCTGTTCTATCATGAGCAGCACCCACTTCGAAACATTCGGGAGATTTTTCCACTCTTCCAAATATTCTACTAAGGGAACCAGTCTCTCGAGACTGGTCTCTGGTGTTTTTTGAGCACTTGGCTCGTCTATCTGACGCGGCGCACCGGCAGACAGACGAATCACGTGCTGGCCGACCCTCCTCGGAGGATCGGTGGAAACTGCTGTGCCCTGACTCACGCTTGGTGGCAGGGTTGACAGAACGGTCCCCTGAGGGCACCGAGGAGGACCCGATATCCGAATCCCCCCGGAGGGGGCTGCCCTCAAGAGATCCTGCACTTTAAATGTCAGGACCTCTTCTTTGAAGCCTTCCGAGAGATAATGACAGTCCTCAGATCCGTCCTACCTCCGGACTTTTAAATTCCTCAGAATTTAATGTATTCAATATTTCATTTAATCCTCAAATTAAATGCAGCCAGTTCTTATATAAATATATATTTTTTGAACAGACTGAATATATTTAGAATACAAAAAAGAATTATAGCTCGTAATAATTCGCAAGGTATTTTAGGGAAAGAGAGAAAGGGAACTCCCGTCTACTCAGATCCCTTAATATATACATACACATACACACACATGCATAATTACGGACACGTGATATATGCGCAGCCTCGGCAAACGCAAGACCCGAGCCGTATTTTCATTATTGCAGACTTAATCTACGCGCTGCCTCGGCAACGCGAGATCCGAGCCATATATTCTTTAATGAAAACTCAGTCTACGCGCTGCCTCGGCAAGCGCGAGATCTGAGCTATATTCTTTAATGAAAACTCAATCCACGCGCTGCCTCGGCAAGCGCGAGATTCGAGCTTTGCAATAGACTTTTATTCCCTCGAGAATAAAGCCAACAGGAGTGGAGCTACAAAACTCCCGCTAGTGCATACTTTTCTTCGGGACATTTTTATGAATGAACACTGTCACTGTCAGTTGTGAGCTGACGTGCACGCTCCTCTCCCAGCAAACAAAACATAAATCGTGTGTATCCCAACTCGCTTTGTAGTGTAGCACAGGGGGAAAATCAAACTGCTGTTCACGATTGATTTGTTATAAACGTGTGATTTTGAAACACGATATGTGTGTGTGACTGTGAGGTGGCGATCCTCAGATCGATATCACAATATCCACCTCCTCAGAGCTGGACATGTGAGTATCGGTGCCTCAACCCGGGGGAAGAAACCGCAGAGCGTGCTTCCACCTGGGAGATGGCACTGAACCTGGCTGGTGAGGGCAGAGAAAAGGCGCGCCCGTCTCTAATCCCTCTGTCAGATCCATTTGTGAACCCCACGAACGGAGCCTCCGCCCTGCCTCAGCTGAAGCGGGACCCGATCCGCGGGGAACACTGGAGCAGTGTCCTGAGAGTGAGTTTTTACAGTGCACACAGACGGCTCCCTCGAGAGCTGCCTGTGCTCACTCCCATTTCACTGCTGTTTCTCGCCATAATACGTGTCTTTTTTTATATATAAATATATGGATTGGTGTGAGATACTCTTGTCCTCAGACGAAGAGATCTTGACTTGTTTATATGTAATAAGACAAACAACACCAAATAAGACACACAAGATACAGAGAGCGCTTGCTGAAGACAACAGAAGCTGGCGTGCTTTGTGTTCAGGTGTGCTTTATAGCTTCCTGATCCGTGACGTCACCCATCTCTGACGTCACGTCTTTTCATTGGTTGGATACAGAGGTGCTTCACGAACACAAAATACAGAGGGTTCCCATCACGTCATACGACGTAGCGTCGATAGTTCCCACGAAAGGGAACCGCATTCTTCCATCTTAAAAATATATCTAAACTACGACATATGCTCTCAATGAAAAATGCAGTTAGTTCATGCGTTCATGACCTCAAGGCTAGATTACTGTAACGCTTTACTGGGTGGTTGTTCTGCTCGCCTGATAAATAAACTACAGTTCGTACAAAATGCAGCAGCTAGAGTTCTTACTAGAACTAGGAAGTATGACCATATTAGTCCAGTTCTGTAAGCACTGCACTGGCTTCCTGTTAAACATTGTATAGATTTTAAAATCTTGCTAATTACTTACAAAGCACAAGGTTTAGCTCCCCAGTACCTGAGCGAGCTCTTAAAGCATTATAGTCCTTCACGTCTATTGCGATCTCAGAATTCAGGCCAGCCGATAATACCTAGAATATCAAAATAAACCGCAGGCGGTAGATCCTTCTCATATTTGGCACCTAAAATCTGGAATAATCTTCTTAGCATTGTTGGGGAAGCAGACACACTCTGTCAGTTTAAATCTAGACTAAAAACGCATCTCTTTAACCTGGCATACACATAACACATTATATATTTATATTTTCAAATTCGTTAAAGGATTATTAGGCTGCATAAATTAGGTCAGCCAGAACCGGGAACACTTCCTATAACACCAGATGTACTCGTTACATCGGAAGAAGAATGGCATCTACGCTAATATTAGTCTTTCTGTTTATCCCAAGGTTTACCGTAGTCAACCGGATCCAGGCCGTATCCAGGTGAGACCAAGGACAAAAACAAAGCACTGTTTGCCAGAGGAGAACTGGCCCCCCGACTAAGCCTGTTTTTTTTCCAAGGTTTTTTCTCTATTGTAACACCTACTTGCCACTTGTTTGTCACCTGATGTCACCTGTTGGAGTTTGGGTTCCTTGCCGCTGTCGCTTTTGGCTTGCTTAGTTGGGGACACTTGACATTTGATATTCAACACTGCTTTGATCTGCCTGCATTGACACTATTCTTTAAGAGCTGCTGTGCAGCCAAAATAATGTACCAGTTATCAATGTAAAGCTGCTTTGACACAATCTACATTGTAAAAAGCGCTATATAAATAAATTTGACTTGACTTGTTCTACTGCTGTTATAAATAAACCTGATATATAACCTTCACTTACCTCTGTGTCCTGTGTTTACCTGCTGACAGAATCGCTATTTTCACTTAGTGTATATAGTATATCGCTAAGAAAAATGCTGCTATTGTCACTTAGAATCTATCGCTATTTTCACTTAGTATAGATAGCATCTATTGCTAAGAAAATATGCTATTTTCACTTAGTGTAAATTGTGTCTAATTGCTGCCTTCAGATAATGACAACATGTATAACCAATAAAAAGCATGCTGATATTTTTTAATCTAAACAGAATTATATAATTGGTCAAGCGCAAGTGTGGAATGCATGTAACAGCCTGTGGGAGTTGCATGTAACAGCCTTTGGGAGTCTTCTCTGAGCCAAATTGTCAATAGACTAAACCAATTGGTCAAATAAATCGCTCTTTCTGCAAAACCTTAAACAAGTTCAGGCAGTTAGACACTGTTTGCAAATCTCATGTGCTCTTTTCACACTGTAATGCACTTATGTTTCAAAATGCTAAACACAGGCAGGTAAAAGTTAAACACACAGTTGTCTTCATTTACACATGACAACTCAAAATTGTTAACACTTGTTTCTAATAATGTGATTAAACAAACTTTACGAAATATAAGCCAGTTAAGAGTGCACAGGTGACACAGGTGCACTGAATGTTGATATAGGAACAATAGGAAACAATCTGAGAGGGAGAGAAGGAAGAGTATGTGTAAGGGGTAGTGGAAGAGGAGTGTACGGACAGTGTTCTTTAGTGTAGGAAGGAAGGGGACAGGGTCGGCGTTTAAGTGCTGACTGAGCTTTATTTCAAAATTCAGAAACGTCAAACAAAAACTGTGCAAGGCACAACAGCAAAACAAAATAATCCACAAAGGGCTTCACTCCAGTCACGGCATATACAATCCACAAAGGGCTTCACTCCTGGTCACGGCATATACAATCCACAATGGGCTTCACTCCAGTTTGTCGTGCACCAGCGGCTCAGTCAGCAGTTCCCCTCTCTCACCGACTCCTGCTTCTCGCAGCGTTTCAACCTGTCTCCGCGCCAATTACTGAAATGAGAAACAGGTGTTTGTGATTTACATTTAACTCGCTCACTCACCAAAGATCTCCCGATGCTCTTGTTTTGGCACAATGATCAAAGTTTTGCAAAATGTGTTCAAGCAACAGGCAAAAACTGTAATGCAACGTGTTTCCTTCTGGAGCATTAGTGAATGTTTTGAACCTTTTTTAATAGTTGTGTTTGAGTCCCTCAATTGTCCTAAGTATGAAAACACAGATCTCAAAATCATTCACTCACTGCTGGAAAGGGTTCAAATATGAAATGCTTACATTTTCTTTTCATATAAGCTTTCCCTATACCAAAATCATGGATCTTTCTCATCTTATTTGCAAATGCTTACAGTTTTTGCCCGTAGCTTGAACACTATAGACCCATGCTTTGACTAAAGTAACACAACTTGAAGCTTTTGTTACCATACCTCAAACACATGTACCCATACCTTAAACAAAAGCGCTGCTTTGCACTCTAGTTGCAATTCTGCAACACACTTACTCCTTTATGCAACACACTTGGTCCTGCATACTATATTTCATACATAAGACACTTCGTTCAAAAATGAAATCTCAGGGTGCCATTTGGAAAACACATGTATCCAAAATACAAAACACATCGGGTAATTGCAACAACTCAAATACACAGCTCAAAACACTTAATTACAAAACTGAACACCAATCAGCCAGCTACAAAAAGGCCTCAGTTAAGCCATTTTGAGAACTTTGCAAGCATGGAGAGCGAGAGGTGGAGGCAGAGGAAGAGAAAGACAAAGACAAAGAGAGGAGTAGGTCAAAGAGGCTATGCCTGAACAATATTTCATATGACATTAGAGCAATGGTGGTGGATCATGTGGCCAGACCCAAACAGACGGCAGGATCTATTATCCCACCCACGCACAATTTGCCTGTTTTTCTGTATTTACAGTAGTGTATTTTGTTTTATTTTTGTATTATTTTTGCGTTACTGCATTTACTATACTGTACTGTAAAGTATAGTACTGTGATGTGCAGTATTGAGTTGATGTCATTTGTAACCTTTCAGTACTTTCATTTTTGGTTGTTGTGAAAAACTTTGTTGGAAAAAAAAAAAACAGAACAAAAACTGTAAGTGTTGCATTGAGCCTCACAGAATGCTAACTGATGAACTGAATAAAAACAGAGAAAACGTCTCAGGTTACAGATGTAACCCTGGTTCCCTGAGTAGGGAACGAGACGCTGCGTGGTAACGCATTGGGAACCTTCTGCGTGATGTCGTCACTGAAGCACTCATGTATCTAGCCAATCGCGAAGCGAGACGTCAGAGACGGGTGACGTCACAGACCAGGAAACTATAAAGCACACTCGGATGCAGAGCACGCCAGCTTCTAAGTAAGTCTGAAGCAAGCACTTGCAAGTGTGCAGGGGTACGGCAAGAGACGCAGCGTCTCGTTCCCTACTCAGGGAACCAGGGTTACATCTGTAACCTGAGACGTTCCCTTTCGTGGGAACTGTCGACGCTGCGTGGTAACGCATTGGGAACGCAATCCCAACTGAGCCGTAGCTCAAGCACTTGCCAAGGTTATCTTGACAGGACAGAGGACCCCGGAGTGGAGCCAACATCAAGGTTATAATATTTAATAAATGTGTGCTGGCATGACCATCCAGCTGCATCACATATGTCACTCATGGAGACTCCTGACATCAGAGCTTTTGATGCCGCCATACCCCTGGTAGAATGGGCGCGAACATTCAAGGGAGAGGGCTGTCCGGCCGCTTCGTATGCAAGTGAGATGGCCTCGACCACCCACTTGCTCATTCTCTGTTTTGATGCTGGGCCCCCTTTTCTAGGGGACCCATAACAGACAAACAACTGATCTGACTTACGCCACAGGGCAGCTCTGTGGACATAAGTATCCAAAGCCCTTACTGGGCATAACAGATTCAATTTTTCCTGATCCGCAGATTCAAATGGAGGAGGATAGAAAGACTGAAGCACAATGGGGCCTGGGACATTGGTAGGGACCTTTGGGACATACCCCGGTTTAGGATACAGGAATGCTTTCACCATTCCTGGAGCAAATTCAAGGAAAGAGGGAGCAACAGAAAGTGCTTGTAAATCTCCTATCCGCTTCAGAGAAGTGATAGCTAATAAAAGAATCGTTTTCAGAGTGAGGAACCTCTCAGGAACCTCCTCTAATGGTTCAAAGGGAGCCTCAGCTAACCCTTGAAAGACCACAGCCAAGTCCCAGGTTGGCACCCTTGTGCGCACTGGAGGCCTCAACCTCAGTGTGCCACGGAGGAAGCGTGTGACGAGGGGGTCTCGACCTACCGAGATATTCCCCTCAAGAGGAGCATGATATGCTGAAATTGCTGCAACATAAACCTTTAAGGTTGAGTGAGATAGGCCCTCCGAGAATTTTTCCTGGAGGAATTTTAGCACAAAGCTAACAGAAGAAAGGACAGGGTCCGTATTATTGTGTCTGCACCAGGTAGAAAACAAATTCCATTTGTAGGCATACAACTTCCTCGTGGCGGGAGCTCTGGAGTTAAGAATGGTCTCCACAACCTCGGTTGGGAGACCAGCATTTATGAGTCTGGCCCCCTCAGAGGCCAGGCCCATAGTTTCAGTCGTTCTGGGCGGGGATGTATAATCATGCCGCCCGCTTGAGACAGGAGGTCCTGTCTGAGAGGAAGCTCCATTGGGGAGCCGTTGAGTAACGACACTAGGTCTGAGAACCATATCCTGGTTGGCCAGAATGGGGCTACCAGTATTAGATTGGCCCCTTCTCGGCGTACTTTTTCCAGAACTCCCGGGAGCAGGGCGATCGGGGGAAATGCGTACAGGCGCAGCCTCGGCCACGTCTGTACCATAGCATCCAGACCCAGAGGTGCTGGATGTGTTAGGGAGTACCAGAGCGGACACTGGGTTGACTCTCCCGAGGCGAACAGGTCGACTTCCGCTCGACCGAAATTTTTCCATAGGAGACTCACCACTTCTGGGTGGAGTCTCCACTCCCCGGGCCTTGGCCCCTGCCTCGACAGGGCATCTGCTCCCACATTTTGATGTCCCGGGATGTAAGCTGCCCTCAGCGAGAGCAGCTTCCCTTGGGACCACAGGAGGATCTGACGGGCCAAGTAATATATTCGGCGAGACCGCAGACCCCCCTGATGATTTATATATGCAACCACTGCAGTGTTGTCCGTACGAACCAACACATGGTAACCTCTCAGGTCTGGGAGAAGTGTTTCAGAGCTAGGAACACTGCCATCATCTCTAGCCGATTTATGTGCCAAGAGAGCTGATGGTCTTCCCAAAGACCCTGAGCTGAGCGACCACTCATGATCGCTCCCCAGCCCGTGAGGGAGGCGTCCGTCGTAAGCATTACTCGACGAGTAGTGGCCCCCAACACGGGTCCCTGGGACAGGAACCGGGGGTCTTTCCACATGGTCAGAGAACGAAGACATCGTTTTGAGACTTTGATCATGCGAAAGGGATTTCCCCTCGGGGAGAACCCCCTGGTCCTGAGCCACCACTGTAGGGGCCTCATGTGCAGAAGGCCAAAAGGTATCACGTTGGACGCAGCTGCCATCAGACCCAGCAGTTTCTGGAACTGTTTTACAGTGAGTGACTGGCCTAACTTCACCCCTTTCATAGCCATAAGAATGGCACTCACCCGAGTGGGAGACAAATGTGCCCGCATCGTGGTGGAGTCCCACACTACACCCAGATAGTTGGTGGATTGAGCTGGAACTAGCACACTCTTTTTGGCATTGAGCCTCAGCCCAAGCCTCTTCATATGGGACAGAACAGCATCTCGATGCTGAACTGCTAGTTGCTCTGACTGAGCTAGAATCAACCAATCGTCGATATAATTCAGTATGCGAATGCCCTGGATCCTCAGCGGAGCCAGAGCTGCGTCCACGCATTTCGTGAATGTGCGGGGTGATAATGATAGGCCGAACGGAAGAACCCTGTACTGGTAAGCTTCGCCCCCGAAAGCAAACCTGAGGAACTTCCTGTGAGAAGGATGGATGGACACATGAAAGTAAGCATCTTTCAGGTCTATTGCCACAAACCAGTCCTCGGACCTGATCTGTGGTATAATCTGTTTGAGTGTCAGCATCTTGAACTTGAGCTTTTGTATTGAGCGATTTAGCACACGTAAATCTATAATAGGTCGTAGACCTCCATCCTTCTTTGGAACAATGAAGTAACGGCTGTAGAACCCTGACTGATTGCTGGGAGGAGGAACCCTTTCTATAGCTCCTTTTCGCAAAAGTGTCGCAACTTCTTGTTCCATAACCAGAGACTGCTCGGGGGTTACCACTGTGGGAAGAACCCCGTTGAATCTGGGCGGGCGAGACCCGAACTGGATCTTGTAACCCTCTTTTATAGTGAGCAGCACCCATTTTGATATATTCGGAAGAAGTTTCCATTCTACCAGAAAATTTACTAAGGGAACCAGTCTCTCGAGACTGGCCTCTGGTGTTTTTTGAGCACCTGATTCGACGCTCTGAAGCGGCGCACCGGCAGAGAACAATCGAATCAAGTGGCCGGCCCTCCTCGGAGGGTCGGTGGAGACCGCTGCGCCCTGACGCACCCTGGGTGGCAGGGTTGGCATAACGATCCCCTGAGGGCGCCGAAGGGAAGCGGCTTTTAGATGTATTTTTCGCCGGCTCCCTTTGGAGGGGGCCGCCCTCATCGGTTCCTGACCCACAGACATCAGGACCGCTTCGAAGCCTTCCGGGCCAGGATAACGGCGCGCAGGTCCGTTCTGCCCCTAGAAGGCTTCGGCTGAGCGGGCCGACCCGATCCCCAAGCTCTCTGCGGGGGAGCACGGGCGGCCACGCTAATCTTTTGTTGCGTTCTGTGGTGCGCTGAGGAGCTCGTTGACGGCCGAGGCTGATCCCGCTCATCAGCCTCGGGGGGAGGGATTCTTGGTTTGCGGGGGATGAACCTCTGGAACGCCGCAGATTGTTTCTTAGCCTCCTGGAACCTCTCGACGACTGTTGTAACGGCGTCGCCGAAGAGGCCCGCAGGAGACAGCGGCGCGTCCATAAGGGAGGCTTTGTCACGCTCCCTTATGTCCGAGAGGTTCAGCCACAAGTGCCTCTCCGTAGCCACCAATGCTGCCATAGAGCGGCCGATTTCTTTTGCCGTCTCTTTGGTGGCACGGAGAGCCAGGTCAGTTGCCATCCTGATTTCCTGGATGCACTCATACGTGGCCTCCCCGCTATTCTCCACTTCCCCCAGCAGGTCGGCTTGATATGCCTGTAGGAGCGACATGGTATGTAGACATGCCGCTGCCTGACCTGCTGCCGCATAAGCCTTGCCCACCAAGCCTGATGTAGTTTTTAATGGCTTGGTGGGCAACGTCGGGGTTTTCAGCGACGATGCAGACTCGGGGGAGAGATAGCCCGCAAGCGTCTCTTCCACCCGAGGCATCGCCGCATAGCCTTGCTGCTTCAGCCCCACGATGTTACTATACATTGAGGTCTGGGGGCTGAAGACGCGATATGATGCCGGCTTCTTCCAAGACCTCGAGACCTCGGTGTGGAGGTCCGGAAAGAAGGGCAAACCCCGACGCTGGGGTAGTGACCGAGCGGGCAGAAAGCGCTCATCCAGCTTACTCTTTGGTCTAGTATCTGCCCGCTCTGCTGGCCAGTCAATTTTTAATTTGGCAACAGCCCTGGTCACTACCTCCAGGAGCTCCTCATGTGCTGGGGAAGAGGATGGCGGTTCCTCTTCCCCCACGCTCATCACATCAACCTCCTCAGAGGAAGAGAGATGAAGCGCGGGTGCCTCTCTCTGGGGGGAAGAAACCGCAGCGCGTGCTTCCGCCGCCTGAGAAGAGGCACTGGGGCTGGCAGGTAAAGGGCGAGATAAGGCTGGGCCCGTCTCAACCCCCTCTGCCAGCTCCATTTGCGAACCCCACGAATGAAGCCGCCGCTGCGCCTCAGCAACAGCGGGACCCGATCCGCGGGGAACGCCGACCGGAGCACTCTCTTTATCGTGAAAGAGTGCCCGGCGTGATCTTAAAACTCTGAGGGTGAGCTTCTCACAATGAACACAGACAGCCCCCTCGAGAGCTGCCTGTGCATGCTCAACCCCCAGGCAGACAACACACATCTCATGAGTGTCCCCATCTGGAATAAACCGTGTGCATGGGTGAACACACTTTTTAAATTGTCTGCCTTCCGCCATTTCACTCGTGTCTTATTCACTATATATATATATATATATATATATATATATATATATATATATATATATATATATATATATATATATATGTGTGGTCCACAATAACACTCTTGTCCTCAGACGAAGAGATAATGTTTTCCAAAATGATAATGTTTTGTTTATAGTTTCCTGGTCCGTGACGTCACCCGTCTCTGGCTAGATACATGAGTGCTTCAGTGACGACATCACGCAGAAGGTTCCCAATGCGTTACCACGCAGCGTCGACAGTTCCCACGAAAGGGAATTAAAGACTGCAGTGTTTTATATAAAGTAGACTAGTGTGTTGCTGCTGATCTGAAAGTGTATTCATATGATGCAAGTGTGTGTCATTTTGTCATCAGAGTTACATTTTGACAAAGGAATGTTAGGTTTTGATAGCAGAGTTTAGGTTTTGATAGTAGAGTTTCAATTTGACAGAGATGTGAATGGTATATTTCCCAGTGTTGTGTCACGTTTACTTGTGTGTAGAGTTTTGGCACAATGAGCGAAGTTTTGTAAAATGTGTTCAAGCAACGGGCAAAAACTGTAAACACAGCAAGTCATAAATGAAGACCTAATGTTTCAATCTTTAAAATATAGTATAAAACCTCTACTTTTGCAACAACAGCAGCTCAAAAGTATAGAAAAACATATCAAACAAATACTGAAACAATTGATAAGCATTTTTAATTAGCAGATCACTGCAATATAGAGAAATAGCAGATTTCAATCTCAGTTGGAGGCATAGTTAGGTTTTGATTTTTTTTTTCATTACAAACAGTAAAATAGGACTATGTGAATCGGATTTGTTCAGTGTGGATGCAGAACAACACAGAGCAGAGAGCAAAAAAAAAAAGTCTGGGTAAGGGAGAGGAACAGACGAAGGAGCAGAGGAGTAGTTGGATCAGGACAAGGGAGAAAAAGAGGTATATGGGAGAGGAGGAAGAATGTGTGCTGGATTGTGCATCTCTATGGTTTCCTGCTTACACATGTGGAACCTATGAAAGCTTGTTACTGCCATGAATAGAAAATAAACACATCTCACAATTCTGACTTTTTTCTCTCAATTCCTAGTTTGTCTCACAATTCTGACTTTTTTTCTCAGAATTGTGAGATAAACTAGGAATTGAGAGAAAAAAGTCGGAATTGTGAGATGTGTTTATTTTGTAAACTCACAATTGCGAAATAAAAAATATTTTTGATAAAAAGTCACAATGACCTTTTATGCTTTTATATTCTGTGGTAAGAAAAAAGCTTCCATAATAACCAAAGACCATGTATGTGTTAAAAACTGTGTTGGCTGCAGCAGGAATAAGGCAGAAACGGACTTCTACGAAATAGGGTAATTTATTAACCAAGGGATCAGAACAGCGAACACGTTAAACAACCATACAAACAACAAGAACGGACAAGGAGTGCAAGGAGTGAGTCCAAAATAAAGGGTGTGCTGATGACGAAGAACAGGTGCATGGAATCCAGGGAGAGCGGGAGAGAAGGCCATTCGTTTTGGTGGTTTGGGCTTTGGGAAAGGCAAGACAACCTGGGCAGACCCACTGGAGGGATACGTGGAGGAAACTGGCTGTGGGTGAACTGACCAGGCCGCGTGCTTTTCTGAGGGGACTGGACGAGGAACACAAATTCACTCTTGAACCTCTTCAATTTCAAACTTGGAACCATTTAAAAAGAGAACCAGATTAATAGACTCGACTAGGGAAAAGAAACAGGCAGGTTCACTAGAACAGCAGAAGAACTGTACCCTCGTCCAGGCCCATCAGAAAGCATGCATTAAGCGGGGCATCTGGCCAGTTCAACAAATAAGAAAATGAGAAGAAGAATTGCTCAGGGCAGCTACTGGTCAAATGTGTCCCCTATGCAGAACATTAGTTGCCCCCTTGGTTGAAATCTCTTCCTGGGGTTGGGTGTGTGGTGTTGATGTTGCCCCCATAGAGGGTGGGATGGTGTCCCCTTGGTAGCTAGTGTCCTACGCAGACCACATATTTTGTAAATATGGAACAGTGGTAATGGAATTGTTATAGTAAAATCATTGTAGTATGAAGCTTTTACTGAAATGAAAACATGAAATTGCTGCCATTGATCAAAAATAAATCCAACATACTGTTACAGTCACGCCTGTCCCAGACTCCATTTCCCATGTTCCTCCCTGTTCCACACCTGATTTCACTTCCCTCATCATCTCTCCCGCTCTCCCTGGATTCCCTGCATCTGTTCTTCGTGATCAGCACACCCTGGAATACAGAAGAATACAGAAGAATGGGATGCAGGAGAAGAAGTAAATGAGTAAAAGTATGCTCATATTTAGTCTTGTCTAGAACTAGTCTAGAATAACCATCATGTTTACATAGAGCACACAATGCCTCTGCACACCTGATTTCTCTCAACATGGGGACAGAAGAGCTGTCAGTCAGTAAATGGGAAAAGAAAGTAACTTGCAACTTATTCGAAAAAAGTAACTTAGCATTTTGTTGTAAATTTAAAAGTAATGTGTTACCCCCAACACTGAACGCCAATGAAAATGAGACTGTGACAGATAGGATTACAGTCTTTACAATGGTACGCACTGTATAAAGGTCCTAAATCCTCATGTAATTTTCACAACTCACAACTTTTAAAACTGTTTCAGGGAGTTTTTGTATATTGAAAGTATAGAAAGTTTCATCAGCTGAACAATCACTATGTTAAACAACAGAACCTTTGAACACACTGTAATTATATAATTTTAATTCTTTTTTTTTTTTTAGGGTAAGACTTTCAGTTTTTAAGAGCATTCTAATTTCAGGTGGAACATTTTAATGTGCTTTAGCTGTGCTAAAAACATAAATGTACATGAATTGTACTACAATAAATATGATAAACTCTCTCAGTGATGTAGAGAAGCTTGAGACAGTTACACTGATGAAGAAGTTTGTTCTTACCGTGTCTGGCTCTCAGAAGCATTGATGGACTGCCATCAGCTCACTGATATTCTGGTCAAATCCATGCAAAAAAGCACTTTCTTTGTAAGGATCATGTACACTTAATAATAATTCAGTACTGTCATATGTAACTTATTCAAATCAACAATGTTTAGGGCTGTATTGACACAATCAGAGGCCCTAAGTCTTTAAATTTTGGGGACCCCAACACCTACAGGGCATTCCACAAAAATGCTTACTATATACAAAATTTATTTAAAATGGTTTTGAAAGAAGTCTCTTCTGCTCACCAAGGCTGCATTTAATTGATCAAAAATACAGTAAAAACAGTAAATATTTCAGACAGTAGTCCACTTCCAAAAACAATAATGTAAGCACAAAACCAAAACTTAGCTAAATAGCAGTTTCTCTGTAAAACCCCACTCATTGTAGTAAGATGACATGGTCATATAGTCTTTAATAAATCATAGTGTGAACTGAGAGTAGTTAGTGTACATGTGTATGTGCCATTTTAATAGTTAGATTGAAATGGATTTGGATTGATTGCATCATGGCCAAATAAAAATGAGGCTAATAAGGCAGCCCACCCCCACATGGGCAAAGTAACAGCAGATTCTGTTTACCAGAGTTTAGCAAATAGTTGCCTTGCAAATTGTGCAAGTGCCCTACTTTTCATTGGCTGTTTGGAGGTGAACTTTACCTTCACTCTACTCAGTTCGGATAAAGCATTGATTTTTTTCAGTATCGGTGCTGACCACTTGATCCCCTTTAATCCTTGATTTAAAAAATATCAACATGTATGCACATACAGAATAAGTCTTTTAAACCATTGGTTGGTATTGTTTTATGTAGGTTGTATGTATGTTCTGTGATAACCAATTTTATGCAGCAGATGTTGTCCATAAAGTTTGCATTGAACCTGGAACATTTGTTTAATTAATCTTCTTTGTAATTTCATAGCTCATAGGTAAATCGTTTTTCAAAGTTCTTTCACCAGTTAAAATGTATTGGGCACCAGTAACACCACTGACAGATTTCATAATGAAGTTGATTTCAAGATGGTATTACAAAAACAAAAATGTTAGGATTGATTTCGGTGCTTTTCCCAAAAGCAAAACTACATGTATACAGCTCATTCACATGTCTACATAATGTTTTTAAAACAGTTTACAAAAATGGATGTTCAAAAATAGTAAACTACTGAGATATGCTTCATTCTTACAGTTGTAGAATATTCTGAAAAAAGTAAAACTTTTAGTAGTTGCCTATGGCATCTGCAGGAAATATCTTGCCTCACAGTTCAAACAACCACTCACCTGATTGTTTACTGTAGAATACGTATGCACATACTTAGAAGAGCATTTAGTAACACTTTACTTGAAGCCTTTATATTTAATGCATTATAAAAGTATTTAAATGCATTGATTATGCCTTTTTAATGTACCTTATGCATTATATGGTCTTATGAATAATTGCAACCACAGTTATAATACATTATATTACTTATCTATTCATTAAACACAACTTTTTTCATTGAAACACAACTTGATTACACATAAAAATTGACCCAAAGAGTCCATAGTCAGTGCTTGATTGCAAAATAGATTAGCATGGACTACAGAGCACTGAAAGGTATATGTTGTATGTTGAATGAAATGTTTCTGAAATTAAATCTTTTGTTATGTCTTTTCAATGCCCTCATCTGCCACAATACAGTTTTTCTTGATTGCTTAAACACATTACTTGAAACTATGCCTCATATTCTCAAAAACAGTAAACAGAAATCCATAACGTCTCACCCAATTCCCAAAACATCCTATTTTCAGGTCAAAATTAAGCTCTACACTCAAAACCATTCAATCTTACTGAAAAACAAAACTTTGCCCTCAGACATCACACACAAGCCCTCAAAAATACACACACTACAACATAGTCTTACACACTGGTGAGATAAATTCAAAACAATACTACAAAAACCAAAAACCAGTAATAAGTTATGTTGTTTGTGGTTCTCCCCCTCACTGAACTTTTCACACGATGAACATGTGTATACATTTGCACATTTTTTTTTTTTCCTTAATGTACTGTACAGTACAATACAACAAACAACAACAAAAAATATTCTGCCCCAGCATCACATCTTTGGTCTGTGACAGGCCAGATAATCTCATCAGGCTGTACTGGCCCTAGCCAGGCGGCGGTGGTAAAATCCTCTTGCATGCCTGATCCACCCCTGGCACGCATCAACTGAAATGCCTAGTCAGGCTTCTTCCATCGTCTCTGTGTCCTACAAAAATAGAAGTACTGATTACTGTAACTGTAACACATCCTTTTTACAAAATGGAAGCAGACAGAAACTCTATCTGTATGTAAAGCAATTTAATGCATGTGTTGTAACAGAGTACAGCACTTAAAAGTTACAGTATAGTACAATGAGGGCTACCTGATTTCCTCCCTGAAGGTTCTTATGGTCGAGGTGATGGTGAAGCAACTTAAGTTTGGCTGAACTCATTGCCCAGCCTCCCATAGTCATACCATCGACAAGGACATGGTCAACTAGTGGCACCAATTTCATCTGAGACTCCTTGTCTCCTTGCCCCTCATCCTCATCCTTGTCCTCCTCCTCTTCCTCCTCCTTCAGCTCTTCCTCCACTATTTACCATTCTTGCTCATCCTCTTCTTCCTCCTCCTCCTCTTCTCTGGTGTCCTCGACCTTTTCAATCACATCTATCTGGATCCATTGTTCCAAAACTGAATGAACTGACTCGTGCTCTTTTATCTCTCTATTGAAGGTTCTGATTGGTGTGTGAAAAATGTTGATTATTAGTGTTCCTGCGTGGGTAACTGTGTGCTAATTGAGCTCAAGCTATGCTGACTTGAGTGAACAATATTGAATGCTAGTGCTTTCTAAATGACAACTTGGTGTAGGCAATGAGAAATGAAGGGATTTCTGTGTAGAGTTTTGCAGTGACAGTTCAACAGATCTGATTCATGTGTCAAAAGGGGAATAGTGTTTATAGTTTAGGGAAATGGGTGTGCATTTTGATAAATGGCGTTATGGTTTTGAAATTTTAGTTCAAAAGCCTGGTTGTACTGTTTAAGCAATCAAGAAAAACTGTAATATTAGGTTTTTGAATTGCCTGTCATTTAGGGACATTTGTCAGCAAATATTTATCTGTAATTTGTTGCAGTTATTTTGATTTAACCTCATCATGTAATTCAATAGGCACACTGTATGATAAATATTGTTTTTAATCAATTGACAGCACTAGCATTATGTTGTGCCAACACAAACTAACATCAAATTAATGACACTTATTTAATGTAAATTATGAAACAATATTTTATTAAATGAACTTTTATTTCAATTTGTGTCAAAGTAGTATACATGATTTGCATGGAAGATGCAAAAAAGAAAAGAAAATATAAAAATGAAAAGAACTATAAATATTAGAGTTATAAAGAGTTAAAGCATATTAATGGAGTGACAGCAACTGTAACTGCAGAATGACCCATTTAATCGTAATTCAGAAACACGGGCTATATATCGTATTTTTTTCTTCTGAGTTAACTATCCTCTCTGACATGACATTTGCTCATGTCCCTCTTTTATATTTGTTTTTGACATCATTTACATTGGCAAGCATCTCTGGCTCTAAATTGTTTGCTTATGTCCCCCTACGGTGTATATTATAAAGGTCTGGACAAGAGAGAAGAACTTTTTCTTGGTTGAAGATTTACAGCTTGTGTCTGTGTTCATTATGAGAGAACTGGTGATATTAGTAGCTTTGGTCTCGGCTCTACACGCGGCCAGCCTCCCGACAGACAGTGATGTGGAATACAAGTGCCAAGAAGATCAGGACAAAACTGCTACATTAGCAGCTGAGCGGTTCATTAATGAACATCACCGCCATGGATACAAATTCAAATTTGTCTCACAAGACAGTCGCAGTGCAGAGAAGGTGAGTTTTTATGACGGTGTTTTCCTGTGGCTGTTGTTGTTTCAAAAGAATGTATGAATAGTATTTCAACAACATAATAAAAGAAAAAAGATAAAAGAAAAACATTTTTATGATGTGCAAACTGTCTTGTTTCTGTGCAGACTGATCCTTGTGAGGTCATCTTGGGAATTACCTTAGAGGAAACTGAATGCCACATTGTCAATCCCAAACCTTTAGATCAGTGTGTCGCTAGAATGGAATCTGAGACGGTGAGCTGAACATCACAAATGCTTTAAGCTCTACTTTACTGCCTTTTATTGCAATGAATAGAGTGACTTTTGTGAGTTGTACATACATAAATTACAGTCTTTTAATATTTTCTGTTGACAGAAAGTGACAGCAAAATGTAATGTGACTGTCTCCAGTGTTGAGGGAAAAGCAGCCGTAAAACGCTACATCTGTGACACTGAACCAGGTGCTGTAAACAAATCAATAGAATGATTTTTCTTCTTCAGACACTTTACTTAATACCCCAGGTCCAAACTATAGTCTTTTTAAAGAACCCAGAGTAATGTTTAAGCTCACTTTGTCAAAGAGTACAGAAATTAGATAATGTAGCTCCTGTAAAATTATAATGCAAAGTCAAAATAAGCTGCATTTCACACAGTGGTTGTATATGATTGCTCATAGTTATGTGTTTTGTTCCAGCTTCACATGAATTACTTGTGAAAACATGCCCTGACTGCCCCAGTCTTCTGCCCTTGCATGAGCCGAAGGGTCTGGAGAGTGTGAAAACTGCCTTGCAGAAATTCAACAAAGAATCCAACCATGCGTCTTACTTTAAACTGATGGAAGTGGGAAGGATCAGCACACAGGTGACGTCTTTCAAACTTGGGTGAAGCTTGAATATTCTACGCAGGTACATGAGCAGAAATGCTTTTAGTGGCACAAGCTCGATTACACGAATCATTCCATTCCAAAGTTGTGTCAAAATGCTACTTGTAATTAGTGATGGGGAGTCAACTCCAAAAGAGTTGATTCCTTGACTGTTAATAGCCCTAGTGTCGGAGTCGACTCCAGCACAAGAATCAAGTCTTGTTGTCGACTCAGTTGCTGTGTTTGAAATCGCTCAAACAGAAAAATGTCATAGTCACATAGATTTATCCTACTTGTGGCTTGCTTTACAATAAAATAACAGCCAATTACATTGTAATTTTATACATACTGTACCCGTGCCAGCTTTGTGGTTTCATCAGTTTATATTAATTTGGTTTGCCATGATATACTAATTTGTTAATAATAATTAAACTAATCATAATTAAAAAAAAAAAAAAAAAAAACTGCCAACAAGAATAAACATTAATAATAAGTGTACATTTTTTGTATGTAATAGACTACATATTTGTAGTATCATGAACTGTTCAGGCAGCTTTTTGCACTATTACAAGAGATGAAAATGCGCTTATCACCCTCACCCGATCATTAAGTTAAATTAGATAATTCATTAAAGAATACATCATTACCTTCTCTCTCGTTTATTTAACTCTGAAATAATATTTGGCCAAGACTTCTTCTCATCATTATTCCCTCTATAGAATTAGGTATTGGCAGCAACTTACAATGTCGACTTATCATTTCAAGGTAATGTCATCTTAATTGGAAAACTAGACTGACAGACATTTATAGGACTGAGCATAGTGCTGCAAGAAACCCAGAAGACTAATTTGCCAGTGTTCCCTTAAGATTTTCATTTGGGTTTTTATAATGGTGTTTTTCTGAGTAAAATAAGGTCTGTGGTAAACATAACTTGACGATACTTGGATGTTTTGCTCTACTGCATAAACTGCACACACTCACACTCCAAACATTCTTATCTAGTTACTTATTAGAAACATACAATTTCAAAAATAAACACTAACTGCTTCAAAATATACATTTTCAATATGGGTGTGTGTTATGTACAATGTAGAGCAAAATTTCCAAATTTTGTATACAAACAGACAACTGTATGAATATGGTCTTTACACAATCACTTTTTTTTCTTTTTTTTCCCCCAAATGTTCTTTGCTTTAAAGTGGTTTGCAACTGAATGTTAACAGAATATTTGTCTGTTTTCTTAGTGGATGTTTTCGGGTCAAAGCTTCTTTGCTGACTTTGCCATTATGGAGACAGACTGTCCAAAAAAGGAAGCATCCCAGAAACAAGAAGCATGCAAGGCTTTATGTGGGGATCAGGCTGTAAGTACACAGCATAATCATTACTTTATAACTAATTTCTTTAATTACTATAATTAGGGTGACACTACAGCCAAAACCATCATACGTCATACTAGTGAAAAAAACAAGAAAAAAAAAACAAGTTTATTTCATTACAATTTATCTATTTGCATCTGTAGATTATTAAGGTTATGTTTGGTTTCATGGACTATACTTTTGACATTCTGTTTCCTTTGGTTCCTATTTCTGTTTAGTTTTGGTTTCCTTAGTTACTGATTTTGTCCACATTTGTTTCTATAGTAACATTATTATTTACACCTGTATATCATTTGCTGTCCTTGTTTGCCTTGTTCTGCTCCAGTACTGTTTTGTTTATAAATAAAGAATTCACCTGTAGTGTCTTGCCTTAATAGTAGGCAACTTCATTAAGTCCTTCAGTTCCTTCAAGCTCTGTAGTGTTGACCACCTTCTCTTTTTCTTTCTCTTTCTCTTTTTCTTTCTCTAGCGGTATGGATTCTGTAAATCCTCTAAGGTCGGAGATGAGGAACCAACAGTGGATTGTGAAATTTACAAAGCTCAGGTATCTATCTCGATTACATGCTTAAACTGGACAAGTAAGACCCAGTTAGAGTTTTTCTCAATTGCTAAAACACAATTTCTAAAACCTTGTTCCATTTTCTGAAATCATTAAACACAAAACCTCATCTTCAAGCACTATTTACAAAACCTCTGACTCCTCTTGCAAAATGAAACTTTCGCCTCAAAACAGTTTTACCTGTGTTCAAAATCAAGCACTGCTGTCAAATCATAAACAAAGTGATCAAAATGATATACACTATCAAGCAGTCAGTAAACAATACACCAAAAAACAGAACACACATTGCTCAAAACATATAGTTCTCAGGGAGAAGTACGTTTTCAATCTCAAAACAAATGTAATATTTCTGCAAATGTAATATTTCTTGCTCTACTGCATAAATTGCACACACTCGCACCCCAAACATTCTTATCTAGTTACTTATTAGAAACATACATTTTCAAAAATGAACACTAACTGCTTCAAAATATGCATTTTCGATATGGGTGTGTGTTATGTACAATGTAGAGCAAAATTTCCAAATTTTGTATTCAAACAGACAACTGTATGAATATGGTCATAACATGTGGATGACATGTACGTTAGAGTGCAGAATGTGTTTTGAGAATGAGAATGTGTTTAGAGTTTTGCTGAAAAGTCTTAAGTAAGATCTGCAAATTTTGTTTTACCATGTAAAATTTTATGTATTGACAACAGACTGCACAATTAGCTAAATGAGGTCAGGCAACTGAGAACTTTGTTCAGCCAATGGGTTTTAGTGTTTTAGCAATTGAGAAAAACTGTAATTACTATGTAATTCTTGTGCTCTAATTGTTTCCAGAACTTCACTCATCCAATGCAACACCCTGCTCAGTCAAAGAGAGACTGTAAATTCCATGGCCACCCACCTCACCACCATCCAGAACATCAACCAGGGCATATTCACCCCCATCGCCCAGAACATGCAGGGCATGGCCACAAGGACAAAACGCCTGACCAAAGGGGCCGTCCAGAACATGCAGGTCATGACCACAAGGACAAAAAACCTGACCAAAGGGGCAGTCCAGAACATGCAAGTCATGACCACAAGGACAAAAAACCTGACCAAAGGGGGCGTCCAGAACATGCAGGCCATGACCACAAGGACAAAACGCCTGACCAAAAGGGCCGCCCAGAACATCCACACCACTGTCCAAAAGGCCCTTCAGGGCTTCCAGAACCAGCGTCTGAGAGGCGCCATGAATTTCCATGCCATGGCTTTGTAAAAATACCCCCCTCTATTTATCCAATCTGCCCCTTCCCTCCACCACGTCTCTGCAGGGGCCCTCCAGACCTTGTACCCCCTCCTTCTGCTCCTCCTCTGTAACTAACACTAAAATATTTTGAGAAACATTTAGATGTTATCCCATGTTACAGGGTTTGAAAGGGAAAATATTCAAAACTGAACAACATAAGAGTGTAAATGTCTCCGGTACATTCCAAGTCCAATAAATACTCTTTACTGACCAGTGTGGTTGAATGATAAAGGTCTCAGAACACAGATAATTTTTGTAATGGCTATTACAATATTACAAAACAGCTGTGACAAGAAAATCAAATAATGCATAACTGTAGGATGCCTGAAAAGGAGAAGTTGCCAAAAACAATCTAACAACCAAAACAAAAGATGTGAAAACATAAACCAACATATTTACACTGTACGTTAAAGGGTTCATAACATGAGCAATTCAATTTTCATTGATCTTTTGAATATAAGATAGCTTGACGACTAAGAAAACATGCTGTAACGTTTCTCCTTAGTTCAAAAAGTCCATTTGCTGAGGTGATAAACACATCAACACACAATCAGCCACGTTTACAGTCCCAATGAGAAAGCAGCATATTCCTTAACACCAGAAGAACTAACTGTTAACCTGACCCCTTTAATCATATAATGTTGTGTTCACAAGTAGTCCACAGATCACAGTGTGACATAATCTTATGTTTACATGGAAAAATTTAGAGAAACATGCAAAGCTTAGGAATTAATATACATGAAGAATACAGTTATTAAAAATGAGTGTTCTAAAAAAAAAAAAAAATCTACAAACTAAGGCACTAAAAGAACAAGTCTAAAGAACAATGAATCAATCAGTGCCTCACTTTTCTGGATAATGTGTTAGAAAAAGATTAGTTTATCTGGGGGGTGGGGTGGGAGGGAAGGGTTGATCAGAAGACAAGGTTTTGGGGTTCATTCTCAGAAAACAGACCCCTAAATACAAACAGTAACGTATCAATAGTTAATTTAAACCTAAACCTATCCCTATTAAACCTAAAGCATTAAATTATTTTAGTTCTCAGAAAATTCATAAAAAAAACTACACAGAAAGTGAAATAACATTATTTTTAGTAGTAGTATATTATGACTAAATACATTTAAAAAAGTTTAAAATAATAACAATAATAACATTTTTTTTTAATTAAAAAATGTTTATCCCTCTTTATATTATTAGGTGTCAAACTACAGTGTACTAACATTGAAAAATTAATCATTTAAGACAATGTACTGATTGTTTACATTCATACTTATATTTTAGAAATAACTATGTAATTATAGCTGTAATTAATTTCTGTAATTACATTTATAATTATACTGTTGACCTTTCCTTACACCTTAACCCACCCTTAGATAACACAACACAATAATATACATAACACAATAATATATTGTACTCTTTTTTTATCTAAGTGCATAGTAATAAGGACACCTAAAGTGTGACCAAAATGTTTTATTTAAAAAACAAACAAACAAGCAAACAAAAAAAACATGCTAAATAGAGTCAAATGAAGTTCACTATCTTGTTAATTAAATTAGTAGTAAATCATGGGGATGCACATTGCAGACAAAGGACACTGTTTCTTGAGATTGACCCTCCAGTATTTTCACTGCAGCAAGATAAAAATCACTGGCCTCATGTTGTATCATGTGAAGAATGTGTTATGAAATCCTCAGTTGATTTGATTAGGGTACAACCTCAGTTTGCAAACACTGGAGGTATTTGAACTCGTCATCCAACAGTATAGCCATACAGGTTTACAGCATGTTGTAACCTGCCCTCTCTAAATCAATCGTCCATTTAATCAGATATCAGTAGCCTATCAGGAGAAGAGAGAGGGGTTTCTGGCTTTTAAATAATGTATATATAAGCTTCCATGGACCATCTAGTTTTGTTGCTGTGCCTGGGTGAACGACTGCAACTCCACCATGAAGCATTGTGTGGCATTGATGATGGCCTTCCTGTGTGTCCACGGGGCCCCTGTGGATATTTTGGCCCCCGGATCCTGCCAAGATGCTGTAGCTAGCGGTGCTGCTTCTGAAGCTATGAACAAAATCAATCTGGACCGCACTGAGGGCTACATTTTCAGCCTTGATCGTCTCAGCAATGTCCATCACATGAAGCATGTGAGTCATTTTCAGGTTCTTGTCAATAGTCACTATTAAAAGAGTAATAATTTAAATTCATTTAAAAGTAATTTACAGTTGTTGTTTTTTACAATTGCTAACAAGCGTGTACCAATACTTTAAGTACTTTTTGTAAACTCTTAACACAGCAACAAACCTACATCACATGATTAGCCAAATATATAATTTTCTAATATTTTGTTAAATAAATACAAACTTTACATTTCAAAATGATAAAATCCCTTTTCCTTTTACTGCAGTAAAAGTAGAATGCTTACATGTAAGGCATTCTACATTTTTGGTTGAGTGTTGAATGTGTACATTCTTGGCAACATAGCAACATACTATCTAAAAGTGAATGAGTCATTACTTTATAGAATGTACAGCAGAAAAAAAAAAAAAGTAACAGAATTGCTAAGGGCAGTCCCTGGTCAATGGGTCCCCTATGCAGGTTGAAATTGCTTTCTGGGGGTGGGGTGGTGTGTTCATGGTTCCTCTATAGAGGATGGGATGGTGTCCCCTTGGTAGTTAGTACATATTTTGCATATATGGAACAGTGGTAGTGGAATCGTTGTAGTAAAATTTTTGTAGTATGAAGCTTTTACTGAAATAAAAACTTGAGATTGCTGCTATTGATTAACAACAAATCCACCACAGAGTAAAAAAGTATAAAAGGTAATTGTGACTTATCTCACAATTCTATTTTTTTTTCTTGCAATTGTGAGTTTACATCTATTTTTTTTTTTTCTCAAAGAAAGTTATAATCATGAGATAAAAAGTCACAATTATCTTTTTTTATTTTCTATTCCATGGCAGAAATACACTTTCATAGGTTCCACATGTGTAAGGGGGAAAAGATGCACAATCCAGCACACATTCTTACTCCTCTCCCCTAACTCTTCTTCTCCCTTGTCCTGATCCAACTACTCCTCTGCTCCTTCATCTACTCCTCTCCCTTACCCAGACATTTTTTTCTCTCTGCTTCTTTGCTTTCTCTTATTCTGCATCCACACTGAACAAATCTGATTCAAAATCTGACTCATGTAATGAAAAGAACTTCAACACCTAACTATGCCTCCAACTGAGATTGGAATCTGCTATTTCTCAATATTTCAGTGATCTGCTAATTAAAAATGCTTATCAATTGTTTCAGTATTTGTTTTATATATTTTCAATTCTTTTGAGCTGCTGTTGTTGCAAAAGTGGAGGTTTTATACTATATTTAAAGATTGTAACATTAGGTCTTCATTTCTGACTTGTGTTTAAGCATTTGTACATAAAATCTGAAAGATCCATGATTTTGGTATGGGGTAAGCTTGTATGAAAAGAAAATTTAAGCATTTTAGAAATGACTACATTTTGTGTGAAAATGACATGAATTGTGTCAATGGTATGGCCAAAATAGATGGATGTCGTGGTAATTTTGTTTATAGTTTTGAAAATGTGACTACAGATTGGACAAAAGTATGTTAGCAACTGAAAAAAAAAATACTTATCTCAAATACTTTTTTAGGTATCCAACTCTCCCATTGTCTGTCTATCTAAAGGAAAGCAATGGCCTATCATTTTACCTATAGAACACATTTTTACAAATGTTTACTAACGTTTTTCTTTTTTTCTTTTTAGGGTGAAACAGGGACTGTCTTCTATCTCACATTTGATGTTTTGGAGACCAAGTGTCATGTCCTCAGCAAGAAAAACTGGAGAAATTGTGAAATCCGAAACCCCGAAGAGTACCCAGTATGGTTTTGCTAATTCATAAAAAACTAAAATAACTTGTTAATGATGTTTGTTCAGCATTTTAATAGCCTTTTCAACTGACAGGTCTATGGACAGTGCAAAGCAGTTATGTATATGAACAGAGTTCACAGAGTGACCCGCCTGTACAAATATAGCTGTACCGTGAGGCCAGGTAATAACCAACTAGGTTTTGTCATCATATGCTGACAGAAGGCAAATCCAATAAAATGACTCTCTCTTGGCAGTGCCTGCCTCCAAAATCAGGGAACGGTGCCCAGATTGCCCTGTACAGCTCCCTCAGGATCACGAAGAAGCCTTGAAGACAGTGAAGATAGGCATGGAGAAATACAATAAAGAGAGTGCGCTGGCCAACTACTTTGTTCCTCTGAACATTACAAGAGTTTTCTCTCAGGTAAGTAAGTGAGCAAGTAACTAAGCATGAGAAAGAAAGAGGAAGAACACTTTTTTTGTACAGAAAGCTTCATCATATTGTACTGTATGTGGATATGATCTTTGTATATGACACAATCTGATTCGTCTTTATAGCTTCACTTCGGAAGATTCTACAGTGTGGAGTTCACCATCCAAGAGACAGTCTGCTCTTCCAAAACCGACATAGCTGATATCTCCAAATGTGATGTCATGGCATGTGAGTTTGCGGTAAGTGATCAGACTTTTCTAATACAGTCATCATATGCTGTGTTTCTCTTTGCTATTTAAAATGATTATTTATCACATATGTTCTTGATCTTTCACTGTTTAGCACAAAGGATTCTGCAAAGCCTCTCACTCTGTCACAGTCACTGGTGAGGAGCACCTCAGTGTTCAGTGTGAAATCTTTGAACCAGAGGTAAGATTACCCATTTTCAACAGCATTTGAGTATGTTTGTGATCAAAACAAACCACTTCTCTTAAAGGGGCAATTCACCACTTTCAAGATGGGCTTTCAGTAGAACTAAAAAAAACAGTGGAAAGGTGATTTATATCTCAGTGGTACTGGTACATGACTTGAATAAAACATAATGCACTGGACTTGATCCAACTGTCTGTGAGTGGGCAGCAATCTGTAGTTTTCACAAAAGCCCTGGAGTTGTCAAAAGTAAAACATGTCTTTTGACTGACATTTGCTGATGAATAAACAGGGATAACTAAGTGCAGATAAAACACAGAAAGAGTGCACTTTGTTCATTTACACATATTACTGACATTGTAACCATACAAAGCTGGTTGAAAATCAGCAGAGTTGCTTAATGGCATTTTCATTTACTGGTGTTTTTAGGTGGCTGAAGAGGAGAAGAAAAAGCACTTGATCGGAGGTGAACTGGACCACAGCCACAGCAGCACAACAGGCTCGTCTACTGGACACGACCATGACCATGATCACACCAAACCCCACGCACACAGACACGACCAAGAACACTCTTCAGGCCACACTCACGAACATGGCGAGGGCCACGGACACACCCACTCTCACGATCATGACCATGTTCACACCCATCACGCCAAGGCCCATGAGCATGCTCAGGATGAATGGGAGCACCATCACCACCAGTACGGTCACAAAAAGGAGGAGACCCATGAACACGACCATGAGCTGGTCCTGGACCATGAGCACAAACACAGACACCTCCACGAGCACGAGCACCATCACCACCACCACGAACATGCACATCAAACCACAGTGAGGCGCCCTGATGGCATGGTCAATGTCCTTCCTCCTGTGGATAAGCCCATGACACTTCCATCCTTCCCTGACAAGCCTGCTGCAGGACCGGAACAGGCCTCCACCCTCCCATTCCACCCTGACCCCCAGATACCAGGACAGAAGGAACCCACCATCCAGCCCTTCCCAAGCACCACGTCCCCTGAGTGCCCTGCACAGTCCAACATCCAAAACGGAATCCTCAAGCAGGTCGTCAGTGAGGATCCGCTCTTTAAATCCACTGTGTAGAGACCTTTGAATGTACAGTGTAGTAAATACTGCAAGAGGTACTATTGTGCTTTGTGCAATAAAACATGCTTTGCCAGTCATTGCTGCTGTGTGATTAGCTTTCTTTTCAAATGTATCATCATTTCAAATGTCATCTTCATAATAGTATGACAACATTGAGCAAATCTAACCTGCTGAGAAATGAAACCTGCAGTGAAAATCAAGTCCCAAGCCTTTTGCAATCACATTTCAAATTCCTTTTGTTTAGTTTTTTTTATGTGTTGCAGACTAATTTCATAAACCCTTCTGCATTTACCTTTAATTTCTTCATGAATGGGTATCAGTAAGATCAAAGTTCTTTTTTTTAGAAATGGTCTTTTGGTGACATGAAGGACACAAGGAGTGCAGAGAATTTATATGGAAACCCTGAATGATTTTATGAGAACAGAAATTATATAGACAAATAATTTACAGATTCAACTCGAACACAGAACACATACACAGGACATTTCCCTCCATAGACTGCCTTCACAACTGAAACTTTGATGCTTCAAAAAGTCCATAAAGAGATAAGGAAAACTAATGTAGTGGTTTAATCCAAATTTTTCTTTTTATGATGAACAGATTTAATTTAGGCTTTTACTCACATATAAACCTCGATCAACGAACATAAGCAGAAGCTCAACCTAACATGAATGACGCACGAGAACAAACCTCTTCCGGAAGCTCAGACGTGCTGTGTAACCAATTCTCTTCTCTTTGTTTTCCAATCTCTTTATGAACTTTTTGAAGCGTCAAAGTTTCAGTTGCAAAGGGAGTTTTTGGAAGGAAATCTGACAGCATTCTGTCATCAAAAAGATCTTAATTTGTGTTCCAATGACGAATGAAAGTCTTACAGGTTTGGGACGACATGAGGGTATATCTACATGCTTCTGTATTAACAAATCTTAGATGACATTCATAGGTAGGCCTATCAAAGCTTGGATGCTGACTTTCAAGCAGAGGAAATGTGGCAAGCAGAAAAGTTATGGACCTACAGAGTGCAGATGATTGGAGTGGAGACACTAATTTTAAGCTCTGATCCAAAGGTGAGAGCAGAAAAAATATACAAATAACATACAGATCAACTCCAGTACAGAACATGGAACATCACACAGATTGTACTGCTGAGATACGATAACAGTCAGACAAGTCAACCATTATGGCTACTTACAAAATCAATCAATAAAGAAAGATAAAGACATGAAATATTGATTTTGTGTTGAAATTATTTTATTATGTGAACAGAAATACACCAAAATGCTTTTTTCTATGTGCCTTAAATCCTACCTCTCAAGGGCATCTCATTAGGATGCTTTGGTGACACTTAATATTAGAGTTTGTATTTACATTTTTTTTTAATGCATTAAGAACTAAAAATCAGCAATAGTGTATCTATAAATTAACATTAACCAGAATTGTGGTACTGGTACTTTCAAGCTTATTTGGTGCAGAACAATCAAACTTTCATTACATAGAGAGAATGAAATAGCGGCAGAGACTGGTGGCAGAGACACTACAAATTCTAACATTCTTTTTACTGTGCTTTCAGTTTTTAAACTGTAATATTCTGACCTGTGTTGAACATAAGAGCTGCTGGTATTGAACCACAGGCAGACAGCTTGAACTTTGATTTAACTCACAAATGGTCAAATATTGTATGAAAAAAATATCTGTGTGAAAAAAATAATAGAATTTGGGGAGTTTGGCCAAAGTTTTTTGTACTTATACTGTATCTTCTGTTGCATCAAGTTTAAATTTAAAGTGTTTAAGGATGTATCAAAATCCAACCAACAGCCACTGATCCCAAGAAATTTGTAAACTTAGTGAAAGGAATAAATGTAAAAAATATTATGTAAAAAGAATGTCATTACACCCTTGCACAAAGAAAATATATTTCCTTATGTATGAATGATCAATATTTTAAATGATTTAACGGTATATTTGAATATACAGAATGATATATTGTGTTAATATATTACAATATATTGAATAATACATAAGGAATTGCCGCTTTTCATACATTGAAAAACTGTGACACTATACTTTTTGAATAAAGTAAGATATAAGCTCGTCTCATTTAATCACATCATCAAGGATGTCTTATTTAAAAAAAGTAACTTTAATAAAATTGAACTTTAATCTTTGTGAGATGTAAAATACTGCAATCTCTTTCTTACTTTGCAACCCAATGATTACTTTTCTTAAATGAGACATACCAGAAAACTTTATTAATCAAACCAAAATTAATCCATCCAGGGTGTCTCCAGCATCCCTGTGACCTTACATAGGACAAGCTGTAACGCGTGTGCTCCAAGGAAGAAGAAGGCAGAAGATTCAAGTAACACAACAAAGTTTAATCTCAAAGACTGGAATAACGGCAACAGCAAACACATGTAACATTAACAATACTGGACGCTGAACAGAACACAGGCAGGAACTTAAATACACAATGAAAATGATGAACAGCTGTGATGGTGGTTAGCGTCCATGGTGATTGATGGGTGGTGGGAACTTAGAACAAGCAAGCACATGACAACCAAAACAAATGGGACAAGATGGTGACTGTGACACAAGAGGAATGAATGGATGGATGAAGTTTTTTTAGCATTAATCCTAATAAATTAACACCTACTCACTTGAACCAGGACTGTATTACAGATTTTATAATGGTTTCAATAAGAAATAAATGGAATTCTGCCTTGACAACTCTCAGGATAGTGGTATGATAATTGAGATTGGCATGGTAATGGATATGACAATGTATTTGGTCTTGGCGGAATACATCTGCTATGCTGCTGCTGCAGCAGAGCAAGTACTGAGACTTAGTACTGAGCAAGTACTGAGACCAAAACAAGACAGGAATGGATAGACAAACACCCCCCAAGACATCACATCTATCGCCAAGACATATGTACTGCAATTTTTTATTTTTTATTTTTTTAATGGGACCACAAGTTTTACTATCTATGTGTGCCTTGGCTACCTTGCTGACCGGCTGTCACAGACGCACCAGGCTCTACACTCACCCAAACACAACGCACTCCCTCTCCTGAGTATTAACTAGCCACAACGGACACGCATCAGCACTCATCACCAAAGCAGCATAAAGACACTCCAGAGCATTCAGTCACTGTCCGTTCTTGTTAACGCATACCTACCTATTATGCTTACCTCAAGGACTCTACTAACTTCTACTTACCCGTATCCAGAATTCCATGTGACTCCTGCGAGTGTCATCGTGTCTCGTCTGCTCCACGCCTGCCTGCTTCCATGATCCCTGGGAAAGATAAAGACAAGTATCAGATCCAGTATCATCTTCAGTCACAAACTTAACCTGCTTCCACTCACCTGCACTCTGCCATCGATCTCTGGTTGTTTAATAAACTGTATATTAACTATATCTGTGTCTCCATCCCCTTCTGTACATAACCCTGGCTTAGCAATAGTGATCTAAGACTATATGCTCCTTAGCTACCATGCTGACTGGCTTAACACTTTTGACCTTAGACTATGTGCCTTGGCTACCTTCCCGAGCAGCTTAACTCTCTGAGGTCTGAAAACACTCTGGCGCGTTTTGCAGTTTTTTTTTCACATTGCAGCAAAACAGACTTAAAATACTCCATCATTTTTTGGCATAGAGACATAAGTTATATATCAATTGAAACCATAGAATATCTTCTTTTATGTATATACACTCAGAGTAAAAACAAAATGTTGTGCTTTTTGTAAAATAAAGAACTAAAATGATGCATGATCTGTCCTCTCCCTCTGAACAAAGTCTAATCTGATAGTTCTCAGAAAATAAACTATAACTTAGTGAATACTAATCACAAAAAAATTACACTTATGTCTAAAGATACGTTGAAATGTCAGGTTTTAAATCGTGTAAGTCATATCGAAAACAAAAATTCTGTGTTTATGTAATTGTGACGAGCAGGGCGGGCGAGAGCCGTGAGGGAACGGCGCGAGGCCGGTGACGCGAGTGATAATGAACGTCACCGGCGAGGCGTGCCGGCCTCGAGTCTCTCACGGAGGAGCTCCGGAGGCATAAAAGGAGGAGCGACTACAATGAAGGACGAGAGAGGACCAGGCCTGGACTTTATTTTATGTTTTGTTATGTTTGGGTGGCCGGCAGACGTCCGCGAGGGTCTGCCGGCATTACTTTCGTTTTGTTTGTTTATTTTATATTAAAGTTTGGTTGAATGTTCGCCGGTTCCCGCCTCCTTCTTCCCATATCTACTAACCTCGTTACAGTAATCTGTATGAAAAGAGACACATGTCAGAAGACCGTGATTCAGCTCATTATCGGCCACACCCACGGAGTCAATACAGGCATTCATCGTCTCAATCGTGTATTTATTGTCTTGAAAAGTGATTATCTGTATGTAAAAGCCATGGTTAACGACCTTTGGAAGACATGCCGTTAGGTCCTGATATGTCCTCTTCTTCTGTAGAATAATTTGTGGACTAAATGTGTACAGAAAGCGCCCTCCGGCTGCAAGTATGAATTAAAAACACCATTCCTGAAATGTTTTCTTCGTCTTTAGAATAATTTGTGGACTAAAGGTGTACAGAGCGCCCTCCGGCTGCAAGTATCACCTGAAAACACCAGCGCTCATAGTTATGACAATGAATATAGAATCATAAGAAATATATAACTCCTCTGTGTAGAAAATTTACATACACATACGAGAATCCATCAATACTTCTCCAAATGTGCATGCTTTTAAACCAAAAGCCTATATTCAGACTCTTTGCATCACAGAAATACATTATATTTTAAAGAATATAATAGAATACCATTATTTTAAATTGAGCTGAGACATGATTACAGAGGTTTTTTTCACAGCCTACCTGACTGAAAGGCCTCATTAATATGCAAGTCATTTCAGGTCATTATTATGCAATTCTATTGTCCTCTCAGGTGTAAATGAGCCATTATTCATGATCATTCACACCTCCATGCATACTGTGTTTCTTGACAAAAAGTGTCTTGCAAAAACTAAATCAATGTATTGTTTTATATGAACAAGTAGGCATTATAATTTTTTTCATAATTTTGAAGCAAAAACTCTAGCCTACAACCTCCAATACTCAGAAGTCTTGTAAACACAGATTTAATATATATTTTTGGCCTTATTTCAGTGACTTAAGTTTTTTGTTTTTTCAATAACCACACATAAACGTTATTCCTTCAAAAACACAAACATGTGCATACATGTTCGTCACATATTATGGTAGCCTAGTTTGTGCTGAATACAGTGTAATGACACTTTTGTCATTAATATGTTTTTGAACAACTGAAAAAAGCACAAATGTCAGGGCATGTCAAAACTTCTTCAGGCCCCAAATCAGCGTCAGACTCCAGAGGGTTAACACTAGTGACTTAAGGCTATGTTTGCCTTGGCTACCTTGCTGGCCGGCTTAAAACTAATATGCATGTGTGTTCTCGTGAGCAAAAGATATAATATTGCAAGCTGATAGAGACTGAAAACCAGCAATCACATGAGCAAGTATCATCAATTAATCATTTGATAATTATAACATAACCCTTATGCTTTTTATGATAATAAACCGTTAGGAGCGATGTCTGATGAATTACTGAATCAGACATCGTATTATTATATGGAGATAAGAGTGTAAGAGTGAAGCCTCTCATCCATTGACATCGATTCAAAAAAGCCCTCTGGTCTCCTTCCCTGCGTACCGCCAGAGGTGGAGCGTTAGCATTACCCATTACGCTTTTTGGCTAAAGGTTGCAGGTTTGCCTTCCAGTGGCTTTGCCTTTACCAAAGAAAATACTCTAACACAGTGTTTCTCAACTCCAGTCCTCGGGACCCACTGCTCTGCACATTTTGTATGTATCCCTTATTTAACACTGATTAGATCATCAGCTCATTAGGAGAGTCTGCATGAACTGAATTGAGTGTGTAAGATAAGAGAGACATACAAAATGTGCAGAGCAGGGTCCTGAGGACTGGAGTTGAGAACCACTGCTCTAACAGCAGCAGCAGCCCTGCGTTTCCGCCATTTTGGGGTGTTAGCAACTCGGCAGTCCACTAATTTCTATGGCAATATCAGCTGCTTTGTTAAAAAAAAAAAAAAAAAAAAAAAACATAACATACATTAAAGCTGAAATCCAACCTGAATGATGACGACACAGAATAAAATACTATCACTAGTGATCATCAAATCCTTTTAACAGTTTATTTGACCTACTTTGTGTTTAAGTCTTCCACTTTTTTCACAAATTCTTTGAAGTTCAAGTATTAGCATTATAAACACTGAATTAATACCAACATATGAAATTAAATTAAGGGCATGCATCAGAAATATTGGGAATGTTGGACAATAAATACATGAATATAACAGCTTGATTTTGCAGTGTTGTCTAATGTCCATTAAAGCAAAAGTGTCCAAAAGTGGGAATTATGCAATAACGGACACAGCAATGCATCATGTAAGATCATTATGTTTGTAGCGTGATCCATTAAAACGTACAATTTATATATTTCAATTCAGACCTATTACTATTTGTCACAGATCCCTTGTTCCCTGGCCTCCATTTCCGAGCATCCTCCAGTTTCCACACCTGCACTCACTTCCCTCGTCATTCTCACATCATCACTCATCACCTGCACCTTGACTCTATCATCATCACTCCCTTTATATTGCACTCTCCCTTTACTCCTCGTCCGTTGTAATATTTATTTAAAGTGTATGTTTGGTGAACTCTGCCTTTGTTTATTAAAAGTATTGGATGTTCTTGTGGAAATCCGTATCTGCCTCTTCTCTATACCAGCATACGTAACACTATTAGCCTACTCCACTAGGTCTGAAATATATTGTTCAATGCAAACATGATGATCTTAAATTTATTAACTTACTATTAATAAATGTGTAAAGTTGCATAAAATGGAAATACTCAATAAAGTAGGCCAACTACGTTACCTCAGAAGGTTGAATGGTTGGATTCCACAACTGGTAAAATAAAACACATATAAGACAATACAACATTTATTATAGGTGCCATAAAATTTACTGGTGACTTAATTTAAAAAACTGTTCTATTGCGCTTCTGATTTCTGAAATTTGCAGATTTTGGGTGCGTAAGATGTGAAGGATTCTATGGTCCAGTTAGTATTTTCAGCCCATAATGTCTGCCGTATGGAGTTAATATTGTGCCATAATTAAACCAACAAATCCAGCATTTTGCAAACAAACACGATCTGCTTTGCAAAGGAAAAATCGACTCACAAACAAACAGATTGTCCAAATACAAAGGTTAGTTCTAGCGAAAACGCGGAGGATTAACAAATATATGTATTGTTTTACAAATATAAATAATTTAATAATTGAGCCTACATCATATTTCACAAATAAGTACAAACCACCCTACAAATGGCATGTAACCTTTGAACAAATACCAAATCTAGTGCATACAAATGCACATCTGTCTGTTACGATTGTAAGACACTTGCCTTTTTATGAGATATTTTGTAAAACACAATACATGTATTTGTTACTCCTCTCTGTTTTCGCTCAAACTGACCTTCATACATAATTCTTACATATACATACATACAAACATAATCACTTTATGCAAAGCAGATTGTGTTTGTTTGCAAAATGCTGGATTTGTTTGTTTAATTATGGCACAATATTAACTCCATACGGCCGCACTACCGGAGCGCCATCTAGTGGCTGTTGCCCAAAACATATCAGACCCTGCATTCCATTCGGAAGGGCTCATCCCTATGCCCTAATCCCTTCAGAGGGTTCACCCTCCGGAGTGAGAGCTTCGAAAACAAAACTCTTCTTTTGGAATGCACTTCTGCGTCATCTTAACGAGACAATCAAAGAGGAGTAGATTGTGCGAGGTGCGCCCTTTAGTTTATTTATTTATTTTAGGTTTATCGCACCATGCATATTGTATGTATTTTACACTTTTGAATGGACTGATAAGAGAGCTGTAAAGTATTTTTGTTGAGGTGCAATGTCGTTTTGACCATAATAATGTACCAAATCTAAGTCATATAAATATTACAGTAGTATAGAAAAATATATACATTTATAGGTAAAATCGAACTCCGAGCCTCCTTTACCCATTCTGTGATGTCAAACAACTTACCTGTGCAAAGGATCATGGGGGCCCGAAGTGTCCATTAATTGTACCCTTCGAAATCTTTCATTCCGAAGGGCCCTTTGAAGTTGCCAGTTTTGAGCACTTCGGTTTGGAACGACCCTTCAACATGGCGGCCATGATTATTTTCACTCTGAAGTGCCCGGAGGGCGATATATCCCGTTTGGAACGCACCGAGAGTGTCGCCTCTTTGGTTTCTATACTCTTTCTTTACTCAGGCGGCTGATTTCGAATCGCTCTCCTAGTACTTTGAAGCCATACGTCAGTCACATGGCGTCGGCACTGTGTTAAGTTGGACTGCTTCAAGTCAAACAAGCCTCTTCACCTTCAATTACGTGCACGATTCACTTTGCGTGTTGGAAAGTTCGAACCTCCAGAATCTTACTTTACTGGGTAGGTTTCATTCAGACTTATTCAGTTACATTTTTTTTTTTAACCCTTAAACAGGCAACAGTGGAAAATGATAAGCAAAAAATATTTTCATGATATTTTTTATATCATCTGAACTTAAGTAAAACATATCCAAAAGAATTTTTGAAATATTTGATATATTTTGGATTTTATGAGTTGTGACTCCCAGGTCACGTTGCCTGATTAGGGTATAAAAAAAGGACCAAGTCATTAATCTGTTAACTGTTACTGCCTACTTGCCACTGCATGCTTAAAACAATTATATCCTATACTTTACCTGATGTAATGTTGACAAATTATATATCATTCAAAAGCTTACGAACTCAAGATTCAGCCTGTGAAAACCATTTTGAAATCGGACCTTGCTTTACCATAAAAATGGTACTTTAATTTCTTTTAGCAAGCTCCTCACCTAGTGGTTGGTGTCAGGTTTTGTATTACACAATTTATTTGAACTACTTTATAAAAAAAAAAAAATTCTAATCTTGACAAAACACATATCATTGGAAAGTTCTGAGTCTCACGGTCCCATCTGCCAACTGTTTTTTGATATTGAGACTGAAATATATAAATTTGATACAGGAGAAGGCATTAAAAAAACACCCAGTGGCTATTTTTGGTACAACGCCTAAAAATCTCATGGGAAGTTACATTTTGTGATATTAAATTAAAATTTAGAACACAAATTGGTTAGACATATGACTTTGATTTGATAGTAATTGTAGAGTAAAAAATATTTTGTAAAATATACATTTTATATAAAATATTTACAGTACAGTCCAAAAGTTTGGAACCACTAAGATTTTTAATGTTTTTAAAAGAAGTTTCATCTGCTCACCAAGGCTACATTTATTTAATTAAAAATACAGTAAAACAGTAATATTGTGAAATATTATTACAATTTAAAATAACTGTGTACTATTTAAATATATTTGACAAAGTAATTTATTCCTGTGATGCAAAGCTGAATTTTCAGCATCATTACTCCAGTCTTCAGTGTCACATGATCCTTCAGAAATCATTCTAATATGCTGATTTGCTGCTCAATAAACATTTAAGATTTATATTTTCAATGTTGAAAACAGTTGTGTACTTTTTCAGGATTCCTTGATGAATAGAAAGTTCAAAAGAACAGCATTTATCTGAAATACAAAGCTTCTGTAGCATTATACACTACCGTTCAAAAGTTTGGGGTCAGTAAGAATTTTTATTTTTTTGAAAAGAAATTAAAGAAATTAATACTTTTATTCAGCAAGGATGCATTAAATCAATCAAAAGTGGCAGTAAAGACATTTATAATGTTACAAAAGATTAGATTTCAGATAAACACTGTTCTTTTCAACTTTCTATTCATCAAATAATCCTGAAAAAAAATATTGTACACAAATATTTTGTACAATTGTACACATTAAATGTTTCTTGAGCAGCAGATCAGCATATTAGAATGATTTCTGTAGGATCATGTGACACTGAAGACTGGAGTAATGATGCTGAAAATTCAGCTTTGCATCACAGGAATTAATTACTTTGTCAAATATATTCAAATAGAAAAAAGTTATTTTAAATGGTGATAATATTTCACAATATTACTGTTTTTACTGTATTTTTAATTAAATAAATGTAGCCTTGGTGAGCAGACGAAACTTCTTTTAAAAACATTAAAAATCTTAGTGGTTCCAAACTTTTGGACTGGACTGTAGAGTACATTTGATTTACAGTAAATATAATCATTTTTTGAAGTTACTTTTTCTTTAAAAAAAACAAAAACAAGACCAAACTTATGTCTAAAACATTCTTAAATTACAACCATTTAAAAAAATTTAGTGGGAGCAACAGTTTTTTTAATATGGTTACCTTAGACTTTTCCACTCTTAGGGTACCCTAAACAGGCAACGTGACTCAGGAGTCACATACATTTCAAAACGTGCTAAATAACAACATAAACAACATATGACATTTTTTTTTTCTTCAGCACCCTAAGACAATGTTCAGAATTAATGTTAGCAGTAATATAATTTTTTTTCCAAAAGAAAAGTAAGTTTAATATATAATTATCTACTTCAAAATCTGAATGTTCTCCACCACTGGCAGCCATGTTGGATTTAGATCAGGCTTACTAATAGATCACTGAAAACTTGAAGCAAATCATGTGACCAGCATACTTGAGACAGACCAGGCATTGATAAATGATAAAAGGATTTAATAAAAAAATTGTTCTTATGCCCCAAAAAAGACAATAAATACTATGTGACTCGTGAGTCACGTTGCCTGATTTAGGGTTAAATACCCAGTCATACTACGAAGAATACAAATTATTTCAGGAAAATAAAATATTTGCCATGTGCAATTCATAGGCTATGTTTAGCCAACATTCTTCTATTACATATTAGTATTCATAATGGCATTAAATACCTAATGGGTAAAATAATTTATTACAGAGAGAAATTCAATGCACACACACACACACACACACACACACACGCACTGTTAGGCTTTTATTTGAGCACGTAACATGAAACTATGGAATGTGTGGTGGCTGCATCGTCTGACGAAGCTTCTTTCACAGGGTTTTGGCTGCTTTATTTTTTTTTTTACTAAACACCAGATGGCGTTGTTTTCGACACCCTCGAAGCTTTCAATCTTTTCCCGGAACAATGAGGGGAAAGCCTAGATGTTGATTTAGATGCCATCTGAAAGCGCGCTGCAGACTGCTAACAGCAAACAATGCCAAATATTTGAATGTTTGAGCAGCAAGCTCATTGACCGCTGAGGCAACAGCAACCAATCCGCTGTGCTGTGTAGATAATGATGTGATCGCTACCAAATGAGTTAAAGATCCATCAGCCATTCAGACTGCATCGTCAGAACTAGGTAATTAATTGCATGGTGTCCATTTATGAGTATTTATGGTTATCCTGACAAATTACTATTAAGTTAAAGTAGCCTACCAAACATCAAACAGTGCATTAAACCAAAATGATATTAGCGTACATTAAACAAAACAACACATGAAACCGACATAAATCTCTAGATGCATAGTCTAATACAGGGGTGTCAGACTCGTTTCTGGAGGGCCACTGGCCTGCAGAGTTTCGCTCCAACCAGCTCCAAAACACCTGCCTGTAAGTTTTTGGTATGCCTAATTAGACATTGATTAGCTGGTTCAGGTGTGTTTATTTGGAGTTAAACTCTGCAGGACAGTGGCCCTCCAGGGGCCTGTACCATGATGGTAGATGAACAAACTCAGGGTTATAGGATTAGTTTCGAGTTGACAAAACCAAACCACTCCAATTCGGCTTTGTTGGTACCATGATGCTGATCATCAACTTTCTCTGTCAACTCAGGCTTTGATCCTGAGTCTGTGAAGTGTGTGCACATGAATCTGTGACATCAGTGGTGAACAGCCAATCACATGCCTTGCAACAGAAATAAACTGTGATTCACTTCTCACGAGAGAGCCAGCGAGATTCAATTAACTGAAAATTAAGAATTTAAACGCATTTACACTAATGGAAAATACTTATCTTTGAAAGAGGACAAATAAAAGAAATGATCTTTCTCTATCAGTCCAAGTGAAGTTAGTTTATATGGTTAATAATATATAGTGATAGAGACTCAAACATACAAGCTCACATGTAGTCATATTTAAATAGTATATTTACACCTTATTTATATTAGCCTACATATGATCAATATTCATTGAAACTAAGTGCTTAATAACAACTGTTAAACTAAACTTGCATGTGTGTAATGGATTAATAAAAATATAGATCATATGCAAATCATATATAAATTATATTATCATTAAAACCAGACAATTTCATCATTAAATATTTGTTTTTACTATATAATGACCTTTAATTTGGAGGAAGAGAAACTGGGGGAGTGACTTTATTGCGTTGGGTGTGTCAGTGTCACTTAGCTTACACCTGATTGGTCCAATTTCAGTTTGAGATCTCTAACCCTGAACATAACCTGCCCCGGAGCAGGTTAGCCGTGGAGCGTAAGTTACCATGGCGATGAACACCGCTAAAAGCCAAGTCACTTTCATGGTACCTAAAACCCAGGATTGGTGCAAACTAATCTGAAACTTACCTGGCTAGCCAGCTAATCCAGCTTCATGGTACAGGCCCCCGGACCCCCGGTCTAATATTTACAGTATGCCAGTGCTTAAATATCAGAGCATGAATCTAGAGATTTGTGTTTATATTATGTGTGGTGTTGTTTAATGGCTGACTGGAGCATACAGGTGCACAGTAATACTGCGTTTGCTATAGATTGCGTATATACTCTAGAAATTCTTTCTTTTTTTAGCAAAACACCCCTTTTCCTGTAGATGGCAGCATAGATTTAAAGGGATAGTTCACCTAAAAATGAAAATTCTATCATCATTTACTCACCCTCATCTTGTTCCAAATCTGTATAAATTTCTTTGTTCTGTTGAACACAAAGGAAGATATTTTGAAGAAAGTTTGTAACCAGGCCACTTTGGGGCACCATTGCATAGGAAAAAAACTACTATGGAAATCAATGGTGCCCCAAAACTGTTCAGTTTAACACATTTTTCAAAATATCTTCCTTTGTGTTCAATAGAACAAATAAAATTATACAGATTTTGAACAACTTTAGATTGAGTAAATGATGATAGAATTTTCATTTTTGGGTGAACTATCCCTTTAAAATCTATCAAACTTCCTCATTTCAAACGTCTTTTCCCAACAAATGGTACAGAGATCGTATTATAGGGAGTTAAGAGGGTCTGTATCTCTTACCATTGGAGAAAGCGTAACGGCTAACTTAATCACGTGCGGCACCTCTCAGCCTATCATGCCGGCGTTCAAAACTCCTCCCTGCGTAGTGCCAAAGCATAGTGCCGTAACGCCAGTTAGCATTTAAGCTTTTGGCTAAAGGTTGCAGGCTTGCCTTCCAGTGGCTTTGAAACTGTATTATTAGTATATCCTCACAAGTTTGCAGTCCTAACATATTGATGGGTAATTCCTTGTGATGTGGTAATTCCTTGTTCTACAAGGAAGTAAAATATGTATATATATATAAGTAGAATTTTATAGTGTTTTTATAACATCAGAACAAACACAATAGGGTTACAGTAACTTGGGTGTTTGGATGCCTAATCACTAAAGAAATATTGAATGACCTCACCTCAGGTTTTTCTTATTCTGTAGTTCTCCCTCTCACCAACAGATGTCTCCGTCGATCACTGATTGTCAGACTCAGCACATGCTGGATCTCTTTACACAGATGTTGTCTATAGGAGACTCTGGTTGGCTCTTCAACAGCAGGGGGAGGCACAAGCAGCCAGTGCTTTATATCCTAAATCGGGCTCTTTACTCTGGCCATAATCATGTAGGCTGCTTTCAGGCAGGAGCCAGCCTCATCCTCACACTGATCTCAGACCGTATGAGGAGTAGGGATGGCCGGGGGACGTAGAGGACTGGTGGCCCCTCAGAACACTTTTCTGGAGAATATAGTACGCCGCTCCAATGGTGAGAAAAGCCTTTCACAATTTCTTATTGGTGAAATAATTTGTTCTGCAACATTACAATCAACTCACTCAATATGCTTTAGCTGTGCCTTATATCCACATATAGTATAACCATTCAGTACTTTGGGTTTCATAAATCAGTTTATACAGATGTACTACAATGATTTCTCTGATATATTTTATTTGGTATCTCACATGAAATGATCTGTTGTTTTAGACTGCTGTGCTTTTGTGTATATATATATATATATATATATATATATATATATATATATATATATATATATATATATATATTGCATATTATATATTATGTACTACTATTATGTATTACATTGCATATATATGTGTATGCAATTTTAATTGGGGATTTGGAACTGATTAATTTGGAAATAAACACAGGACAAAAATCCAAATCCATTCAAAAAGTTTATTACAAAGATGTTTGTTCTTACTGTAACTTTCTTTTTCCTTTCAACTTTTCAGTTTGGACATTTTCTCATAGACAGACAGGTATATAGCTGATGTTTTCATGTGATTCAGTCTCATCCATCCCACTGTGGTGCTGTTTCTGTTCATCGTTGTTTGCTTTGACATCTGTAGTTTGTAGATCCAGATCAGTAGCGATTTTTCTTATCTCTTAGTTCATTCTCTGTATATTGTACTGCTTATGTGCTTTTACTCTTGTTATGTAATCAAAGGAATTTGTGGTTGACATTAACTCTCTAGTAAAGAGGCAAAATCTGTATTAACAGACCTGAAAAATTATGAGCTACTTCTATAATCACTTGCTGGTGAGCTCACAAAAAACATCACTTTTTTACTCTGTTTTAAAGTAAGCATGTTTGATCTTGCTTTACTTTCTACATCGACTGTAGAAAGCTCATAAATATTTAATGTTAATGTCTGTTGGTAAACATCTCACTGTAACATTCTAGCACTGGACTTGTTAGTTTACACTGTATTTGGCATCAAATTTAGGGTTTGAGATTTGGATTTGTGAAACATTGTTAAATTCAAGGTTTAACATGCTCTAAATGGATGTAAACTCTCACAGCTCAGAATTTTTTTTTTGGGACTGTGCAAATACTTGTGGTGCCATCAGCCAATAAGTATTGTTGTGACATAACTGTCATGATGGCATCTACAAGGGGGCTAAGGTAACCAGAGGTAACTAGCCAAACCTGGTCATTCATTTACATTTACAGCTCCTTTAACCCAGGATTATTAAAGATGCTCATCAAACACAATGGCCTATAAAATATAGCAAATATTTTACATATGTTTCCAGAATTCACCCATGGAATTGTTTATTGCTTCAAGAGTAAAGGTGCGATCACATTTACTATTGTTCAGCGAATTTTTGCAGTCACAAAATTGGGAATGTTGCATGCGGGCGAAAGATTTCCCCGCACAGATTACACATTGTGTTGAAGCTGGTCACGTGCGTTCGCCATGTTGACCATCAGAAAGCTGCTTGGTTTGAAAGTGACTTCTGTGTGAGATGTGTTTCATGCATTGCTAGTATTGGACAATGGATCTTTCTTGATCTTTCTTCGCTAATGTGACCACACCTTAAGGTGAATGTAGGAGCTAGTGTTTTTTTATTTGTATCAGAATTAAGTTTTGACTCTTGAGAACCCTATATCATTGCTGACACAACGTAATGTTATCACAATACAAAAAATAATGTTTCTTTTTTTCCTGGCAGACACCAATTTTGTTTTGGGGAATGCCCAAATTGTGGATTGGCCTATTGTCTACAGCAATGATGGATTCTGCAAGCTGTCTGGTTACCATCGTGCTGAAGTCATGCAGAAGAGCAGCACATGCAGGTTTCCCCTTTTTTTTTCTTTATAATTAGACTGCATCTAAGTTATATTAGTGTCAGTTAACAAATCAGGAACCATAACTATGTAATGGAGACTGACTGCAACCTAAAGTAGTTAAATCATGGATTTGGCATCATGGCTCACAGCTTGAGTTTATGGCTCAGTCAGAATTTTTGTATTCTCTTGGTAATGTACTTCTCTGTCCCTGTCTCAGCTTCATGTATGGGGAACTCACTGACAAAGAAACCTGTGAGAAAGTCCGCCAGACCTTTGAGAACTATGAGATGAACTCCTTTGAAATACTCATGTACAAGAAGAACCGTGAGTTGGCTGTTTGAAATCATTTGAAAGAGTTTATGCTTATCATATTTATCAAGAAATTAAAAAATTGCTGATATTGCAGGGATGCCAGTGTGGTTCTTCATCAAAATTGCTCCCATCCGAAATGAACAGGACAAAGTTGTACTTTTTCTCTGCACCTTCAGTGATATCACTGCATTCAAGCAGCCTATTGAAGATGACTCATCTAAAGGTTTGTTTTGACATATTACCCATCACCCAAATCATTTTATTAGGTGTAAATTTCATCAGGAAAGTGAAAGCTGTTCTCTGAGTGTTTGATTTTAGATGTTGACAGATTTATTCAGGATGTTGTTTTCACTACTGAAACAATTTATAGACTACTTTACCATGCAGGAAAGAAACTATCCACTTTATAATACTGATTTATAAACACTCCTTCCATTATAAATGTATTTTTCTCTAACCATTTCCCCTTTTATATGAATTAAGGCTGGGGTAAGTTTGCTCGCCTGACACGGGCGTTGACCAGCAGCCGTGGTGTTTTACAGCAGCTGGCGCCGACTGTCCACAAGGGCGAGAATGTCCACAAGCACTCCCGTCTGGCCGAGGTAAATATATACGTGTTTGTGATCACTGTTGTGTTTGTGTGTGTGTGTGTCTACATGTATGTTCAAGCACTTTCATCAAAGGAACACTCCATCCATTTGTACCTGAGCACTCTTTTCCAAGAGTGTGTGCTGCAATCCCAAAAGCCCCTCTGCTGTCTTGAGATAAATCTCCAACATGTGCGGCTGCTGTTCACGTGACACACTCCACATGAACGTCCCCCTCAGTTCCTGCATTAGCTCCAAAACCCTTCTGGTAACCCCATTTTGGTATGCTATAGGGAATTTGTACAGTACACGTGATGAAAATGTCTTCATCAGCATAGAACATGCGTACTGTATGCATGCAGATTAATTTTTGCTATATGCTCAGCTTGTAAACGCACCAGAATAGATGAAACAGCAACATCAAATTACTGGCGTCGGCATCAACAGTAGACGACTGCCTTGACAAGCGCTTGTGTAGGGACGTTAAGAGATTCTTGCAACTCTAGTGTAAACAAAGGCATTTTTGTCAGTCATAGATTCTGGAGAGAAATAGCACAAACACTGGACAAAGAAATGCACTAATATGATGAGCAACTGTGTTTGTGCATGCTTTTTAATAAAGTGTACTTTAACGGTGCTTTCACACTTTTTGATTGCTTGGTCTGAACCATTGTTCCCCTACCCCTTTCCCCGCTGGTCTCTGTTCACATTATATTACTTGAGTCCAAACTGCGGTACGCTTGTGTCATCAAACTGCAGCACATACCCGTGATGCTAGGTAGCTGCTATGAAGGAGAAGGCACCAAAATGGAAAGAGTTACTTTTGTTGGTCTGTTTTTGAACCTTTAGTTTTGTTTTCAAAGCGTCAGCACACAATGGCACTTGCCATTACCTCAATTGTTCTATAGAAAGCAGGAGTCCATTTCTGCTGAAGGTGAGCAGAAATATGACATTCTGTCTGGTTGCAGTTCGCCAGTAATGCTTGTCAGGAAAGTGAGTGAGGACACACACTTCTGCAATTTCACTTCCACAATTTAGTACGATTGCGTTCATATCATCAGCGAACCATATCAGAGTTCACATAAACTGTACCCCTGACCACCCTTTTTAGGGTGTGTTCACACTTGTAGTTTGGTTCTCTTGATTTGTTTGGTCTGGACAAAAAAAGAAAATTATTCATTTAGTCCTGGTTCACTTAGCATTCACACTGTCATTTTTAACACCGAACCTAAAGATACAAAACAAACAAACAAACAAAAAACTTGCTTTTGATGATGTGTATTTTGACGGATTCTACTGAACATCCAAAGCAATGCTAATGCTAAATGTGCCGGTCATACACTTTTCATTAAAGCCATACCATATATTTGTCAAGTCAGTCAAACCCGGGTGTGCAGCAAAAGTGTCTGTATGAAAAAACCCTGTTTTCGTAGTACGCATATGCTAACTGTTTTGTCAAAACTGAAGTATACTTTTGAGGTTATGCACCATTTGTTGTGTAAATTAAGCAGACAGCATTTTTTTTTTTTAACTCAAACCACATAATTGTATTGAGTCATCAGTGTCGAAATGTTCACAATTATTAGCAACATGGGGAACTAACCCCCCAGCCCCCTTTATTTCTTGTTTTACTTTTTTCTTTTCAGTGTGTTGAAATCATAGTGAAAATTACAAGATCATTCTTATTGCCAGTGTTCTCAAAATACTGTTTCTAGCACATACTCACAGGATGTTTCTTCAGCTATGGATGCTTAGCTTATACTAGTTTAATTTGTGTCTGTACAATGTCTAAGAGTTTTTTTTTTCTTTTTGTCATTTTTTTGAACCAACAAATGTCATTTCCACAAACTTTCAAATCATTATTCATTCTGAGGTTGGATTAATAGTGGTTGGAATTACATTTTAAACATTTTTACAATAAAATGGCAGTAGTGTTGCTAGGGCTAATTTTTAGTCATAAACACCATGATGGGAAAAGAGGCACTAAAACAGTTGGAGAGCTTGCATAGGCTCTCACTTCTTTCTAAGTTGTACTTGCTTTTCACTACCTTTTGTTCATTGTGGTTCTCTTCCTTGTCGCAGAAATATGCACATGTGCACTTGTCTGGATTTCAGAAGAGTTTTAAATGTATTGTAGAGTCTGTGACTAATCAGAGTTTTTCTCACAAGAGGCATATGCTGTAAGTTAGGCTACGATCTGGGGCTTTTCTGTCGCAGACTTGAAAGATTGACAAGCTTCTTCTGTCTTGTCCGCACTTGGCTTAAGTTCCTATGGATAAAAGCAAGTGTGTGCAAATCTCCATTCCCAGATTCATGCTGTCATTGTCACAAATGTGCGGAAACAGTCATGTCCCTCTCACTCAGTCTCTCGGTTAGAGTTTATGCTCAAATACATCAGGAATGCTGTTTGTGGACAGAGGAAATATTCTCTTGCTGTCTCCCATAATGTTCATAACTTTTTTTCAGATTATAGTTATACTATGTCCTCTTCTTATTCCCAATCAGGTACTGCAGCTAGGCTCAGACATCCTCCCGCAGTATAAGCAAGAGGCTCCGAAAACGCCTCCTCACATCATCCTGCACTACTGCACCTTCAAAACTACCTGGGACTGGGTGATTCTCATCCTCACCTTCTACACGGCCATTATGGTCCCCTACAATGTGTCCTTCAAGACCAAACAAAACAACGTCACCTGGCTGGTAGTAGACAGCATTGTGGATGTGATTTTCCTGGTGGACATTGTGCTCAACTTCCACACTACCTTTGTTGGCCCCGCTGGGGAGGTGATCTCAGACCCAAAGCTCATCCGAATGAACTACGTGAAGACCTGGTTCGTCATTGACCTCCTCTCCTGTCTTCCATACGATGTCATTAATGCCTTTGAGAACGTTGACGAGGTGAGTTTTCTTCTGTAACTCTCTACCGATTGTCACTGGGGCAGTACCCTCAAAGGGACAACTTCGTACTTTATCTACCCCTAAAAACTGCCCTTGTTGTTCAAATTGGAATTGTTTAAACTGTTTAGCTAGAGGAGAATTGACTCTCGGTTTAGCCTGTGATCTTCCAAGATTTCTTTTTCTCCTGCTACAGTCAAAATGGAGATTTCATTCCTTACCTCTGGCTTACTCGCACATCCTGATTTTGCAGAGTTAGATGCATTTTGTTGATCCTGGAACAACATTCTGGTCCAAAAATTTAGTCCAAGCCATATGCCTACCCATATGTTATTCCTAAATTCAGAGGGAAATGCTATATGAATAACACTGATGTAGAAGCACCTAACCTTGGTTGTAAACCCAAACTGGTCCCACGTTATATTAGGGTGGCCTTAACTACTATGTACTTACATCAAAAAATAAGTACAATGTACGTATTGGGTTCATATTGAGTTGCAAAACACTTTTGCTGCTATTGAAGTGGGATACGGGTAAGGTTAGGGAAAGCTTTGGTGGTATGGGTAGGTTTAAAGGTAGGGTAAGGTGTAAGGGATGGGTCAACAGTGTAATTATAAATGTAATAACAGAAATTAATTACATATGTAATTACATGAAGGTATTTTAAAAAATATGAGTACAATGTAAAAACATGTATGTACACAATAAGTGCATTGTATCAAATGATTCGTTTAAATGTAAGTACATAGTAGTTAAGGCCACTTAATATAAAGTGGGACCCCTAAACTTGACATAAACTGTAAACTTGTCTCTCAAATCTGATTGATTTTAATGTTGTTCCAGGATCAACAAAAATGTTGAGCCAGGAACAGGTTGCACTTGGTGAAATCAGCTTCTGCGGCTTCTGGGACTAAAGCATTATGGGTTGACTTTCTAGCAGCTCTCTGTATATATTTCTCAGAGATGGGTGATGGGACCAAAATCTTTACCACAATATTCATTTTCATAATACACATAATTTTCACAATAGCTAGTTTTCAACTACAGTAAGGAAAGACATTACAAAATAGTAAATCCGAGACTTTAATTGAATTTAAATTCATACCATGCATTTCTCAACATTGATTTTTAAATTACTTTAAATTAAATTTGGAAAATGTTAAACTCACATCAGACTCTTTGACTACTTGACTAACAAAACTGACTATTATCTTAATCTCTTAATTACTTTTGAACACTCAGGCTTTTCAGACTTTTCACCTATGATAACTAATCATATTTTCATGAATACTTTTTTGAGAATTGCTTACTCTATTAATAGTACAAAACCAACCAATATTTAAAGCCACAGTCAAACTAGACTTATACTGTATGAACCTTTTAGGGGTAAATAAGGTACAGAGAGGTCTCTTTGAAGATACTGCCCCAGTGACAAGCTGTTTTACCCCCTAATTTTTTTTTCTGAGAGTGTAACATTTTGTAATTGCTATTTCAAAAACTAGAGAAATACTGAAGTGGTGTCTGCAAGCATGAGCCAGTGTCAGTCTCTGTCTTTCTGCTGAAATTGCATTATTGCCTCACAGTCAGTCTTGATGGCTTTGCCGCACTGAAGCACTGTTTTCAGAATTGATTTCATCCTAGCATGTCAGGTATTTCCCCCGGGACCTCTGTGAATGAAGCTAGCAGTGTGTGATCTTGCTACATCATTCATAGAATCTTTGAATCTCTGCGGTTTACCATAGAAAGAAACCGCCATAGGAGAGACAGGCTTTGCACACTTCTATAATTGTAAAATCCATATGTCAGTGGTTCATAACTTCATGCCCCTCAGAAGCCATCGTCGTTAATGTATAGTGTATCCCAGCAGCCATCATTACCAGTGTTGTGGTGCGCCCAGCTCATTCAAGCTTTACCTCCAGCTTATGCTGCAATGCAGAATGCGTGAAACTTTGTTGTCAATGATCAGTGCAACAAACATGGGTTTGTAATTGAGAAGCTTTTTAAAAATAAAAACGCCACAGGGGCTTTCAGTCTCCATATGGAGGAATCTGCATATTCAGTTAATGGGCACAATTGTGCTGTTTCTTCAACTATATGAATCTCTAGCCAAGAAGAAAAGGATGATGCCAATATCTAAGGCTATTTGCATCAGAACATTGAGTCTGTGGGCCAAAATCAGCAGCTACTAGACTTATTATCCCCACTCAAAAGCAATGTCATGTAGAAGTCATGCTCATTAGCGGCTCATGTACTGTGATTCAGCACAGTCACAGAAGCCCACAGCAATAGTATTTGTGTTTCCTGTGTGAAGACTGCAATGGAAAGAGCCACGTCATTGAATAATTAATGTTTGAATTGAACTAAGAGCATTTACATTCTCTAAATACTGGAATAGAAAGAGAATCTAATCCCAGGCTCCTTATGAGTGAGGAATTCAGGATTCTGTTTAATGTGTGGCTCTGTACAAACATCAGTTTAATGGTACCACTATGTTGGAACAGGACTCTCAAACATTTTAAATAGCTGCACATTGCACGATTTTCTTTTAAATAGTAGAAAGAGTAGTCTATAAATAAGTCCAGCTTTGTAGAAAGCACAGCGACAGACTGTATTTTAGGTATTAAATATCAAACTTGCAGCTTTAATACAGATTGTAAAGTCATCAAGAAATGTACCTTGCACCCCATTTTACAAATTGTTTTCAATGATAAGAAAAGGCTGGACTTTTTTTACACTGTCTGATTGGAAAATTAAAAAAAAATATATAAAACTATATGTGAATACAAGTTTGCATTTTGTTATAGGAATCATTTATTTGAGCCTGCTTAAAGGGACAGTTTCTCATTAAGATAAGATTTCCAGAACACAAATGAAGATATTTTGAAGATTCTATCATCATTTTTGTCCATCCATTGAAATCTACGCAACAAAAATTTTCAAGCTTCAAAAAGTTCAGTCATGACATCTCTCGGAGTGGATTAAATTCAACCAGCATTTATTGGCATGGGGCATGAAGTATACATGGCTTGATTTTGACGTACGAGATCTGCTATGCTGCTACTTCTGCTGAGCAAATACAATAATTTGTTCAGCTTAGTCAAATATAACAAACAAAGAAAAGGCTGCTGCAAGAATTGTAGAACCCCCGTAGCAGATCTCTACAGGTGGTGCTGGGGAGGAGGAGGGATAACAGAGCTTTCACATTGCACAGCTTGTCGATCGCAGGCTAGGGTACGATATTTATGGTTGCGTGGAAATACTTCTGATTGGCTGGTGTCACGGCATAGAAAGAACCAATCAGTGTATGGTTAGAGTTTCATACCTGAACTCTGTATTTTTTAAAGAGATCGTAAAAGTAAGCAGTTTAATCCAAGTCTTCTGAAGATAAACAATCACTTTATATGATGAACAGGTTTATTTAAATTTTTATTCACGTATAAACATTGATCAACGCACTGTGCTTGCTTCAACAAACCTCAATGGTTTGAGTTTTGCTTGATGTGCAAGAAAAATTATTGTGATTATTTTTGTAACCTTTATTACATTAACATTCAAGCAACAGTAGTTTCTGGGCAAGATATACTATCTTATATATATTATTATAGATATATATTATCAGTGTCTAATCCAGTGGTTCCTAAACTTTTTAGAGTGGCATACCCACTGAGGCGTTTAACATCCTTCACATCTTTTCCATTAAGGGACAATGTTTGCACCCTTAAATTGATTTTCAGGTGCATTTTTTTTTTACCTTTATAAAGGCAAAGTTTTTGTAACCCTATTAAATGTGTCATGTTTTGTCTTAAAATTCCATTAATTTAATTATTAATATAATATATAAAGCAATAAATTAAACTAAATCAATAATTTATATAAAATGAAATCAGTATCAACAAAAGCCATCTTTGCGCTGGAGTGGCACAAGCTGCATCTAGATGTATTTACACACTGTTTAATGCTAATGTTATGAGATAATGTTTTTAAAAAAAAAAAAAAGTTCAATAGGAAAATATAAAATGATTGTGATATAAGTGATACTTTGAAATATTAACCTAAATCCAGTAGTGTAAGTCACTGTCTTAATGAGTGAGTCATCAAGTCATTCATTCATTCAGTAATTAAACAAGTGGCTGTATTTATGAATGGGTCATTGAATTATTGACTCTCCTGATTCGTTCAAAGCCGCAGATTCATTCACTAACAAAACACCACTGTGTTGAAGTTCTGCTGTTCATCACTCAATATTAGCTTTTTGTTTGTTGAACTGTTGTATAAAATAATTGTCACATTTGCAATTATGTGGATTTTCAGGGAAATTTGCATTCTTGCTTCTATAATATATTATCAACATTGAAAACAAGAACTCACACAGGGTATGTTTTTGTATTGAAGAGATTATTGACCTTTGTATTGACCTTTTACAGCACTACTTTTTTCCTGTTTTTACACTAGAGGCGGCATTTTGCCTGTTAGAAATAAATGCTTGGTTTTAATGTTATTTTAAGTAGGTTAAATTGAATGAACGGCAAAACTCAGCATTTTGTTTGCATACCCCCTCTGTCACCTCACGTACCCCCAGGTGAACAACACCAGTTCGGGAACCACTGGTCTAATCCAACAGTGTAAGTTTGGGGCAGGACTACTTTTTTGGCCAATGGCTGACAGGGAAAGTGTTTGATAATGAGCAATTACTTTTTGATGATAGATTATGAAGACACGGTAACACTTTACAATAAGTTTCATTAGTTAAAGGGATAGTTCACCCAAAAATTAAAATTTTATGTTTATTTGCTTACCCCCAGGGCATCCAAGATGTAGGTGACTTTGTTTCATCAGTAGAACACAAATGATGATTTTTAACTCCAACCGTTGCGGTCTGTCTGTCAAATAATGCATTGAAACGGTAACACCATCTATAAGAGTCAAATAAACATGCACAGACAAATCTAAATTGAACCCTGCAGCTCGTGATAACACATTGATGCCCTAAGACACGAAGCGATCGGTTTGTGTGAGAAACCGAACTGTATTTATATCATTTTTTACCTCTAATACACCACTATGACCAACTGCGTTCAGCGTCCGGTTAGTGAGTTGACTTTCATAACAGATTGACTTTCATAATAGAACCACACACAACCTGTCAGGTGCCGTCATCGGTCTTGGTTTTGGCACAGACACGTTTATTTAATCCCTTGGTAGGAAGTGCACACTCAAAGCTGTATTTTTTCTGGGGCTTTGCGTAGCTGTCAGGTCGCTGTAGCAGAGCCTGCAGCAGAGCAGGAGTGTCAGAGCTGGAGATTATAGCGCTCACACAGACACACACACAATCCTCATTCCCACAGCAGCAGCAGACGATGCCTGGGCTGGGCACGTCAACACCAGTTATCCTTCCTTTCTCTGCTGATGCAGTGGGCAGAATACTATTAAAGCCCAAGTCTTTTTCAATGGGGCTTTTTCCAACTTTGCACATTTTGTATGTTTCCCTCATATAACACACCTGATTCAACTCATTAGCTCAATAACACAGAATGCAAGACTTTAATTGGGTGTGTCTGATAAGGGAGACATATAAAATGTGCAATGGTGGGGGTCCCCTGGAGAGGTTTGGGAAGCACTGCTCTAGTCACAATACAAACATTTAAGCTATCAACAGTTTGCAGAGAAACAAATTTCGATTTCACAGCAAAAACTAATGTTATTGAATGCATTTAATTTAAAAAGCGAAAGCAGATGACGCCTTAAGTGAAAATACAAATTAAATAGTAAATAAATAGTAAAAAGACGTTTAAGACACGTTAACAGGAATAAAATAAGGAACAAAAACAGAAATTACAAACAACAAAATCATTTTTTTCATTGTTCCCGGAACAACATTCTTGCAAGTTTCTCTCAAAGTTATGAACAAATGTTCTTCTACTAACATTAACAGAATTAGTTTAAAGTTATCTGGTCTTTAATAATTTTCTCAAAACGTTAGCACAAAAACATTATTTATACAACATTCATTGAGCGTTTTTTTTTTTCTCTGAAATGTTTTAGTTGGACGTTCATCTAAAAATGTTTTTAAATGTTACTAATGGTGTTGTAGTCAAGACCACCTAATCCGAGACCAAGTCAAGACCAAGACCAATGTGTGTTGAGACCAAGACAAGACCAAGACTAGACCAGCGCTCCTTAAATTAATAAAGATCCACATTACCTGAGAAATTACTTATTTTCAATCAATAAATATAATTAGAATAAGACACTATATAGAGCTGTTACCAGTCAAATTAAATCATTAACAAAATTAATCTTTGCACTGCAGAGGTGGCACTGAATTGGTAAATTGTTTCAGAATGTTTGAAGAATGATATGATTATTTTTCATATAACCAAGATATATATATATATGTATGTATGTATATGTGTATGTATGTATGTATATATGTATGTATGTATGTATATATATATATATATATATATATATATATATATTGATATATATATATATTACAGTACAGTACAGTCCAAAAGTTTGGAACCACTAAGATTTTTTTTTAATGTTTTTAAAAGAAGTTTCGTCTGCTCACCAAGGCTACATTTATTTAATTAAAAATACAGTAAAAAAAAAACAGTAATATTGTGAAATATTATTACAATTTAAAATAACTGTGTACTATTTAAATATATTTGACAAAGTAATTTATTCCTGTGATGCAAAGCTGAATTTTCAGCATCCTTACTCCAGTCTTCAGTGTCACATGATCCTTCAGAAATCATTCTAATATGCTGATTTGCTGCTCAATAAACATTTATGATTATTTTCAATGTTGAAAACAGTTGTGTACTTTTTTTCAGGATTCCTTGATGAATAGAAAGTTCTAAAGAACAGCATTTATCTGAAATACAAAGCTTCTGTAGCATTATACACTACCGTTCAAAAGTTTGGGGTCAGTAAGATTTTTTATTTTTATTTTTTTGAAAAGAAATGAAATCAAAAGTGGCAGTAAAGACATTTATAATGTTACAAAAGATTAGATTTCAGATAAACACTGTTCTTTTGAACTTTCTATTCATCAAATAATCCTGAAAAAAAATATTGTACACAAATATTTTGTACAATTGTACACATTAAATGTTTCTTTAGCAACAGATCAGCATATTAGAATGATTTCTGAAGGATCATGTGACACTGAAGACTGGAGTAATGATGCTGAAAATTCAGCTTTGCCATCACAGGAATAAATTACTTTGTGAAATATATTCAAATAGAAAACAGTTATTTTAAATTGTAATAATATTTCACAATATTACTGTTTTTACTGTATTTTTAATTAAATAAATGTAGCCTTTGGTGAGCAGACGAAACTTCTTTTAAAAACATTAAAAATCTTAGTGGTTCCAAACTTTTGGACTGTACTATATATATATAAAACTAAACGTTTTGAATGTTCAGAGAACATTCAGAAATAACATTTTCATAACTTATTTTTACTGCGTATTCGTTCTATTGTTAATTTCTATTTTCTATTTTTCAATTGGGTATTGTGAAAATTACATGGTTGCGCATACAAAATTGTCTGTTCAGACCAAAAAGCAGACAGGCTGAATAAAAAATGAAAATTCACTCTCTGACATTGGGTGGTGCTTGCTGGAAAGCAAGAATATGGCGGTACACAAGGAAAGTGGTGCGCAACTTTCCTTTTCTGACACATGCTTGTCACAGAGAACACAGGAAGTTAAACATGTTTTCAAACAGCTGATCAGATTTTTGTAATTGCTTTGGAGCTCATCAGTCAAGACCAAATACAAGAGTACAGAGACAAACTTCCGGATTCTTTCTCTGCTATTCACTGTCACTTAGCAAAATAGACTTGTAATGAGCACCACCAAGATAGGAGGAGCAGCTCTGGGCATGTGACCAAGAATGCAGATCTTATTGGTTGTCTTTTTTCAGAGTTCAATGTAAAAGAGATTAGAACACCTCTCCGTAATAATAATAATAATGATAATAATAATAATAATAATAATAATAGAAAAAAAAAAAAACTTGAATTTGTCTTGATGTGAACAGGCTTTTAGTTTGGTTAATATTCCATCATGGTGATTTATGGGTAAAAACATAATCTTAATGACCAATAACTAAAATATTCACTAATCACTTCTCTTATTTCTTGCAGGGCATCAGCAGCCTCTTCAGTTCTCTGAAGGTGGTGCGTTTGTTGCGACTCGGGCGTGTGGCCCGTAAGCTGGACCACTACATTGAATATGGTGCGGCGGTGCTGGTGTTGCTGGTTTGTGTGTTCGGCCTGGCCGCCCATTGGCTAGCCTGCATCTGGTACAGCATCGGTGACTATGAGGTCATAGATGAGGAAGCCAACATGGTCCGTACGGACAGCTGGCTGTATCTTCTGGGAGAATCTGTTGGTACACCATATCGCTTCAATGCCAGTGGCACGGGGAAGTGGGAAGGGGGTCCCAGCAAAGATTCGGTCTACATCACGTCATTGTATTTCACCATGACCAGCCTGACCAGTATTGGCTTTGGGAACATCGCCCCCACCACAGATGGAGAGAAGATCTTCGCCGTGGCCATGATGATGATTGGCTGTGAGTAAAACATTTCTTGACCACTAAATTAAATTTAAGTTGCTCTGTGGTACTACATAAATTTTCACTTAAATTTTTTTTGTTATATTGCAGCCATTTGCTAAAATTATTTAAGTTTATTTTTTTCCTCATTAATGTACATTAATATCACATGGTCCTAAGTATTCAGACCCTTTGCTCAGTATTTAGTAGAAGCACCCTTTTGATATAATACAGCCATGAGTCTTTTTGGGAAAGATGCAACAAGTTTTTCACACCTGGATTTGGAGATCCTCTGCCATTCCTCCTTGCAGATCCTCTCCAGTTCTGTCAGGCTGGATGGTAAATGTTGATGGACAGCCATTTTTAGGTCTCTCCAGAGATTACTAAATTGGGTTTAAGTCAGGGCTCTGGCTGGGCCATTCAAGAACAGTCACTGAGTTGTTGTGAAGCCACTCCTTCATTATTTTAGCTGTGTGCTTAGGGTCATTGTCTTGTTGGAAGGTAAACCTTCGGCCCAGTCTGAGGTCCTGAGCACTCTGGAGAAGGTTTTCGTCCAGGATACCTGTCCCTGCAGCTGAAAAACACCCCCACAGCATGATGCTGCCACCACCATGCTTCACTGTTGGGACTGTATTGGACAGGTGATGAGCAGTGCCTGGTTTTCTCCACACATACTACTTAGAATTAAAGGTGCTAAAGAGGATCTTTTCATCATTCGTCCAAAGACTGTTACTGAGTTTTTGAAATGAGCGCATGCGTAAGAACAACCCCCCTCCTTCGAAGGAACGCCTCCCAAAACTCGTAAACACTCGTATTGGAACACGAGTGTTTACCACCAGCATCCGCTGTGTTGTGTTAGTGGATTCATTATGTTGGACTCACCGCAGGTAACTCATAATCTGCAGTTGTTACTCCTGTCTCCGGACAAAAACATTGCATGCGGCGCCTGTGGAGTGTGGAAAGTTACTGGAGCGCGCAGCCGCGCTCGTCTCTCACAAGGAACGTCATGGCAGTGATTGACAAGCCAGAGGGCCAATCGTTTACGCGATCATCACGTAAACAGTTGGCTAATGTTTTTAAGGCCCTACCTCGTGCACAGATGATGTATATTCATATTATTCCTTTCAGTGCACCTAATAATATAGTCTTTTATCAGTTAGTAAAGACAGTTTCAAGTAGTATTGCAAAAATGTATAAAACAAAACATCCTCTTTAGCACCTTTAAGGCCAAAAAGTTCTATCTTGGTCTCATCAGACCAGAGAATCTTATTTCTTACCATATTGGAGTCCTTCAGGTGTTTTTTAGCAAACTCCATGCAGGCTTTCATGTGTCTTGCCCTGAGGAGAGGCTTCCGTTGGGCCACTCTGCCATAAAGCACCAACTGGTGGAGGGCTGCAGTGATGGTTGACTTTCTACAACTTTCTCCCATCTCCTGACTGCATCTCTGGAGCTCAACCACAGTGATCTTTGGGTCCTTCTTTACCTCTCTCACCAAGGCTCTTCTCCCCCGATAGCTCAGTTTGGCCGGACGGCCAGCTCTAGGAAGGGTTCTGGTTGTCCCAAACGTCTTCATTTAAGGATTATGGAGGCCACTGTGCTCTTAAGAACCTTAAGTGCAGCAGAATTTTTTTTTGTAACCTCGGCCAGATCTGTGCCTTGCCCCAATTCTGTCTCTGAGCTCTTCAGCTAGTTCCTTTGACCTCATGATTCTCATTTGCTCTGACATGCACTGTGAGCTTTAAGGTCTTATATAGACAGGTGTGAGACTTTCCTAATCAAGTCCAATCAGTATAATCAAACACAGCTGGACTCAAATGAAGGTGTAGAACCATCTCAAGGATGATCAGAAGAAATGGACAGCACCTGAGTTAAATATATGTGTGTCACAGCAAAGGGTCTGACTACTTGGGACCATGTGATATTTCAGTTTTTCTTTTTTAATAAATCTGCAAAGATGTCAACAAGTCTGTGTTTTTCTGTCAATATGGGGTGCTGTGTGTACATTAATGAGAACAAAAATTAACTTAAATGATTTTAGCAAATGGCTGCAATACAACAAAGAGTGAAAAATTTAAGGGGTCTGAATACTTTCCGTACTCACTGTAAATGATTGACATTTGATGTGTTAGTGAAGGGATCAATTTCCTCAAACAACAACAGTCAGAACAAGACCCCAATCTGCAGGCTATCAATTTTAGTTCATAAAAACCCCTGTAAAAATGTTCTGAGTCACCATGTTTGTTGTAAAGGTTTGGACTGCAGGTGCTTTTTCTGCCGTTGACTCTCTCAGTGGAACATCAGATCTATATAGAGCCCTGTGCTGATCTAGATTACATTCTGTCCAGACACCGGCCCGCAGAACACTATGATGAATTACATAATTGCTTAGTTCTGGGAAGGCCCTACTTTTCTGCACTGGCAAAATTTGAAGATGCTCTCCTTGGTTTGTAACGATAAGCCAAATTGGTTGGGTTACAAAATTTAAAATGGGGTCAGATTTTACTGTGTGAGATCTTTAAATGTTAAAAGAATGAGACATAAAACGGAGATAAGTTTAATTAGAAATTGTGTATTCACAATGTTCACATGAGACTTTAAAACAACACAATAAAATCAGGAAAACTGTCAGGAAAATCAGGAAACCATACCCTAAAACAGTCCAAGAATCCTAGTGTGCTGATAAGTCCCAATGTTAGTGTCCACCAGTGGATATACAATCCAAGAAAAGTAATAATCAAAAAGTTTGCAGTTGTGTCTGAACAGGTGAGTCCACAGGTTGGAAACTCCACAATCCAGAAAGTTATATTTAGTGACATATTTAGTGAAGTGTTTGTTTGTTGTTTGCCATGCTGCTCTTTAAAGAGATGTAGTTCCTGCCAACCATTCATTTCTTAAGGAAATTTTTTTGAGAAAAATAGTTTAATTGTCATTAGAGCACAGAAGTTACTTTCAAACCAATATGCTTTCTCTTGGTCAATACAGCTAATTTTCGAGACCAACTTAAACTCAAATGAAATTTCCAAAACACTCTCATAAGGAAACTATTTTACAAGATGGTGATTTTGAATGAATTTGTACTTCATTGTTATTTGTACAGTGAAATTCTGCTGAAGTGTGACTGCACCTACAACTGCATTTAAGCTGATTATCAGAGAAAATAATTCAGACTGTAAAAACATGTCTTGCATTAATGCATTAATGTAAACATGTTAACATTTTTGATTTGGTTTTTAGGTATGGTCACACCATTGTTTGGTGGAATTCAGCCATGCTTTATGTATTACTACATTATTGACAATCTTTTTTGTCTGCAAGATTTCACTGAAATATCACTACTGTCAAGTCACCTCTATTGCTACAGTGTGTTATATGGTACAGATTGTTTCAAAGCAGCTTCACAGTAATAAACAGGAAAATAACAGAATCACTGATGCTAACTTCATCAAATATGATACAAATTGAAATTCGGCTATAAGCAGCTCTACAGAAGAGAATAATGGGTAATACTTTATTTTGATGGCCCACTTTAGACATTCTAACTATAAGTAACTTGCCAACTACATATCAACTTATTCTACTAACCCGAACCCTAACCTAACAGTCTACTACAGTCTACTAATGCTGATAATAATGATAAATAACGAGAGTTGATATGTACTTGCAAATTATTGATAATTAGCTGGCTTGTAGTAGCTAATTTTTGAGAGTTAGTTGACGTGTTGCAAATTATTGAGAATTAGTGGACATTTAGTTGCAACTTACTGTGAGTTAGTGGACATGTATAGTTGCAAATTATTGAGAGTTTGTGGACATGTATAGTTGCAAATTATTGAGTTATTTGACGTGTAGTTGCAAATTATTGAGAGTTAGCTGGCTTGTAGTTGCAAAGTATAGAGAGTTAGTTGACATGTAGTTGCAAATTATTGAGAGTTAGCTGGCTTGTAGTTGCAAATTATTGAGTTAGTGAACATGTATAGTTGCTAATTATTGAGAGTTAGCTGGCTTGTAGTTGCAAATTATTGAGAGCTAGTTGACATGTTGTTGCAAATTGTAGACATGTCAAATTAAAATGTTACCCAATAGTCGTTATTCAGTTTATTGTTGACATGTAATATGACTGCATCGTAATACAGCTGTATCTTGTTGGTATTTTTTATACATGTGTTCTTGATGTAGGTGCATATTTGTAACTGGATTTTACCAGCATTCAACCTAAATGTTTGTACGAGTCTCTGTGGTGACTGATCACCTTCCAAATTGTTGTCCAGGACATGATCACCTTGCTTTCATCTCAGCATTTGTATGGGTGTCTGTGCTAGTGTGGCACAGTTAGCTTGTTGTGTAGGGTCTCTGCGGGTTTGCCCCGTTCAAGGCGTGAGTGATGCTGTTGGCCGCCTGAGGGTGACGGTGATGTGGAGTGACATAAAAGCGGGAGGAGACTGACAGAAAGACAGAAGATCACAGTGTGATCCTGCTGATGCACAGGAAACACAGCAGGCACATATTCAGTCAGCATGACACTTTCTCAACACACACACAGGGAGAATAAGAAATTAGAATTCGTTTAAAGAAAATAAAGCCTTTCAGATTACAGTAATGCGAATTTAAAGAGAAAATTTACATATAGCCTTATTGGTCATAAAAATAGGCTTCATTTTATTTTTAGCTAAATACAATACCTGTGTGTATGTTATAAAAACATAAATATAGCCCACAGTGCTCAGTGTTTCTGTGTGTGAACGCTGAAACAGTTGGTCTGTAAATGGGAGCAGCACAATTAGGGCCACTGCAAGAGTGTGTCTGAATACAGGCCAAGACTAAACCCCTCTTTCTCTCTCTCTCTCTCTCTCTCTCTCTCTCTCTCTCTCTCTCTCTCTCTCTCTCTCTCTCTCTCTCTCTCTCTCTCTCTATCAGGTTACTTCTGTTTCACATACAGGTTAATTAAAGCTAAGAGACGGTCATAGCCAAAGCTTACCTTAAAAAAAACCAACAACAACAAAAAAACAATCAGTGTTAGTACCAGGTAACAAAAGGTATTACCATGGTATTTTTTTACATGCACTACACTAAAAGTTTGTGGCTGGTAAGATTTTTCAGTGTTTTAATTTTTTTACTTTTTAAGTCTCACCAAAGATGCATTTATTTGATCAAAAATACAGTAAAAACAGTAATATTGCAAAATATTATTACAAATTAAAACAACTGTTTTCTGTTTTTGCTGTTTTGTCATTTCTTTCAGCTGTTTTGTCACCAGTTACCTCATTTGTATTTAAATTCCATTGTTTCAGTTCATGATTGTCAGGTCTCTTCTTTACTAAGGTTGTGTAGTATCTTCCTCTTTGTGAGCGTGACATATATGACCACTAAATTGCTGTTTAATTCATTGCTACAATTTATTCTTCATTGTAACTTTTGATCAATTAAATAAATCCTTTCTGAATGAAAGAATTAACTTAAAAAAATCTTACTGATCCCAGACTTTTGTATAAATAACAATTACCACATTCAAATAGAATATTTACATGGTATTTAATTGGTACTTAAAAACCTCTGAAAACCATGGTAATATCGTGGTACTTTTTGTTTGCATCTGGTAAAGGTCTACTGTATTATTTACTCACATAATAAATTTGTAGTAAATTGGCCATATTCATAAATATATTGTCACAGTTGCACTCAGTTTGGACTTTGATTTTCTGCTTGCACTGTTTTCCCACCTGAGTTAGTTGTCATGGTTAGTTTTTATTTGTCATTTCGTTCAGCTGTTTTGTCTCCAATTGATCGTTCGCAAAGACCCGCCCCCTTTAGTTACTGCTGCTACATCCAACAAATCATGCCGCTCTCGCGCCACACATCATGTTCTCAAGCAGTGAAAAATACATCACGGAGCAAAGAGGACACTGACAACATGTCAACAGACATAACAGAGCAGGTTACTTTTGATATGAAGCAGAGTCTCAAATTTAAAATTTTGTAATTTTTATAGAAAATTAAAAAAATAAATACCATTTTGTAGCTCTTCAATGTGTCATGACAGATCGCTGTAGTGCCTCAGTTCAATCTGCTCGGGAACCGATCATCTCTTCCTACTAGTTGATTTATAGCATCAAATATGAATGAAAATCAGAAGGAATGTTGTTTCAACCTCTGAAACACCATTTTTCAAGTTCAAGTCCATTGACATTAATCTACTAACTCCCCTCACTGCTTTGTCTGACAAAACGGCGGATATATGTATAATATGTATATGTATATATGTATATCGGCATATAATGTCACAGTTGCACTCAGTCTGGATTTTGTTTTCCTGCCTGCACCGTTTTCCCACCTGAGTTAGTTGTAATGGTTACAGTTTTGTCACCAGTTACCTCATTTGTATTTAAATTCCATTGTTTGTTCATGATTGTCAGGTCTCTTCTTTACCAAGGTTGTGTAGTATCTTCATCTTTGTGTGTTTACACAACCCGAGCGTGACATATATGAGCACTAAATTGCTGTTTAGTTCATTGCTACAATTTTTATAACAATACATTCATGAGCTATTATTATTATAGTTGTTATTATTATTAATTTCTATTAATCTTTTTGTAGTTTTGCTTAATATTATGAATATAAAAATTTGTGTCTGTAAAATTGAAGTACAACCAACATGAAGTAAGAAAACAAAAGTATATATAACACAGTGAAGCCCTGAAGACCCTCATGATTGAGTCAAGGTCAATAAGAATTAAATTCATGAAAATAATTGAACTAATTATGATGTGTACACTCACATTCAAGACCTTATAAATATGTTATTGTGTTAATGACTTTTACCTTAATGATTGTACCATCAGTAGACTTTCATATATTCTTAAAGTCAATGTATCTATATATTTGGCAGAATCATTTATTGGCAGTATTTGGCTGTGATTCTGCTCTGTAGTTTGACTTAGGGCCTCTCTTCTCTGTTTGTTACTTATTTTCTTGTTTCTTCTCACCCTGGAGGCTCATTAGAAGCTTGTTACACTTCAGTGAGAACACAAACCAAGTGATGATTATTTCATTAGAAAAACCCTTCTGAGATGCCATTACCGGGTGTTTTTTTTTTTTTTTTTTTGACTTTCAAGAACAGATTTGTCTGTCCACTGAAATAAAAAAAGTCTGTGTGGTGCCAAACAATCGTAACCATTTTAACCATATCAGAACATATTCAGTGTTGGTTACACTGTATTTTAAGGTGCCTTTGTTACAGTGTAATTATACATTTAAGTACTGAGTAATATTAAGTAACTACATCTACTTAATAAAGATTAGGCTTTGGTTTGGTTTGGTTTGGTTAGTTGCATGTAATTATGCATAATTTACAGTTATTAGCTACATTAGCTACAATAGTAGCTACATTGTAACATTGGTAACAATGACACTGTAAAATAAAGTGTTACCTCATTGTTTAATATTATACAGCTATGTGGAGCAAGACCAGTAATATTTCACATTGGGCAGAGCTATAAAGTACTACATTACTAAAATAGAAACCAAACAAGCAACAAAATCTCACTCGTCCCTTTGTTTTAGCCACAACTGATTATGACAAAAACACACACTGTATCCGAAATCATGTAGTCTGACTAGATAATGCGTTTGGATTTAAATTTATTTAGAGTACTATATAGTATGAATGAAATCCTGATGTACTACATCTGCCATGTTGTTACTGTCACATGACCTACCAACTCTTTTGGCGTACTGTTTTTCTCATACTATATATAGGGAAGTATTCGATTTCAGATGCAGTGACAGACTTACACAGACCGTGACTGCGTTAGATCATTAACTACAGAGTCTCGTACAGCTAGTCAACAGCATGTTTTGCAAGAGAGTGAGTAGGGCTGCACGATATATCGCATGAGATTGTCACGCGCAATTCATCAATAAAGCCGGTTCCCTGATTACCGCTAAATCGCCATCACCTGCTTTCAAATGGAGCGGCATTTAATAGACAGAGCCGTAGTTCAATGAAAAGCCACGCAATATCGCGTTCATATCGCAGATGAATCGCCTTCGATAATGAACGCGATATTGCGTGGCTTTTCAGTGATCTACGGCTCTGTCTATTAAATGCCGCTCCATTTGAAAGCAGGTGATGGAGATTTAACGGTAATCAGGGAACCGGCTTTACTGACGAAATGCGCGTGACAATCTCATGCGATATATCGTGCAGCCCTAAGAGTGAGTCTTGTCTCTATGGAAGCTGTTATTGCATTACTGAGCTGTGATGGCAGGGTCGTCTTATGATGTGACTTGCTTTACATGTTTGTTGGGACCTTCCATGGCAGTATGTTAAAGCAGAAACTGAGGTGAAACAAGCCTTTCACTTATCAGGAGGAAATATCCATCCAACCATTCATCCATTTTCCAGACCATCTTCTGAACAGTTTGACTTTGACATAAAAACCATAAGACCCATCTCTTTAGATTAAGTGCAGCATACCAAGGTGAACCATCTTCAGTTTTCCTATGTTATCCAATTTGATTTTTGGCGTAAAATTGTTTTTAACGAACACATTGGGCATTTGAAGAAGCTTTTGAATTTGGTGCAGAATTCTCTGTTACAAAACCCAAATGCCTCAGTGATTGAAACTAGTCTAAACCCAACTAATCAGTGCTGACGTTCTCAACATCACTGATGCGAAAAACAGAAGAAACATTATTTCATGAACAATCCAGTTCTTTTCAATACACAAAACTCCAACATTTAGAATGGATTATCTGTAGTAACACTAACTGTAACACTAACTGTAACCATGCAGTTGTGGACAGTAATAAAGCAGCTTTTAACAGTAGTTTTTTCTTCATAATAGTTGAGTTCGTTACCTATTTAAGTACATTTTTTGTACTTTATTATTTTAATTTTGACAAACCTTTGCTTTTACTGGCACAATAAATGCGATGACAAGGTTATTGGTCACGTGTTGTTGAAATGAACAATCAGAGGCTATATAATTGCAAAGAGTATTCTGGTTTTGCAATAGCTGCATTATTAAAACATATAACAATGACTACTTGAATCATAAGGAGGAAGTGGACCTTTGCCTTTCTCTCTGTTCAACCAGAAAACTTTCAGTTCATTTTTTACCATCAGACAGACATATTTATCTCTCTTTTTATCCTCTAGGCAGCTGTAGCTTTACCTCATGACTGATTTTCATTTCCACATGGTGAAGAAAAATACAGTATGGTATAAAACAGGCCGCATATATGAGAAATGGATTCTTTTGTTTCTTTATTTGGTTACTTGAGTACTTGAGTAAACTTGATTAAAAGTACTTGAGTAAAAATACTTGATTTTTAATGTATTTAATTATTAAAAGTGAAACAATACTGATCTATGGACCTTCTTTATTATTTTTTTTCTAGCCAGCACTAGTCAGGCTAGTCAGTAGCCAGCAGCAATAATAAGAAATATTAGTGCAGACATTTAATTTGTAGGCCTATTGATTTGCAAACAAGCAACCTTTTTATTTTATTACTAAAACTTATTATACACTATAAAAACATTAAACTTCAATATTCTAAAATAACAATTTAAGCTACGGATAATTCAAGTGTGCAAACAAGAAATAATAAATATATAATATGCCATATTTTATTTTTAAAAGAATTTGTGGTGACAAATAGTATAAAAATACAATGTACAGACATCACAGGGGGGGAAATATGATAATACTTTAGGAGGAATGCTAGGCAAACATACAAGTTTTGTCATTTGAAACTGTTACAGCTGTAATAATTGGCTATAATTGTAATAATTTACAATAATAAATGCTCAAATTCAGCATTATAACTTTTTGCGCCATTTCAGCACTGACAATATCCCAGTTCTTAGCTCATTTTGGACGGATCATTTTAATCAGTGAGTTGTTGACTTAAAAACAACTGCAATCAGATCAGTCTGATTTGCGAATTAATCGTTCAGTATGATTTGTGAACCACTTCAACAGCTTCAGATTTTTTAAACTCCATTGTTGACTCTTACTGCAAGCATCGCAAGAGACTTTTAAAAATGGTGGTTGAAATAAAATGCTGCGTGGTGTCAACCAATCAAAATGCTGCGTGAACTAGCTCGCAACTGACTTTTCTAAGGGGTTTCATTTAGACCCTGGTCCCTGCGGTGGAAACAAACCAAGTACAACCCCAAAGTTCCTAGTTCCTGGGGAAAGTTTCTGCGGTGGATACGTGGCTAAAGTATAAAAAAAAAAAAAACTGCCTGCTGTCATCACAGGTGCATTAGTGTGTTCTCTTTTAGACTTATGCTTTACACTCTCTGGCTGTGATGAACACTTCCTTTTGTCCCAGTGGCCTTCCTCTCAGCAGTCCACCTGATGAGTGATCAGTGTCCACACAGAGTGCCATTCTTTCTCACACACACACACACACACACACACACACACACACACACACACACACACACACACACACACACACACACACACACACACACACACACACACACACGTTTGTTTTTGTTATTGTTTCCATAGGCCACAATGCATTTTATACTGTACAAACCGTACTTTCTATCCCCCTACCCTACCCCTAACCCTAAACCTAACCATCACAGGAAACTGTGCACACCTTTATTTTCTCACAAAAACATCATTTAGTATTTTTATTAATTAATTTGCATTGTGGGGACCGGTGGCTGTTCCCCACGATGTAGGTGAACTCAGGTTTATATTACATCGTGGGTCCCCACAATGTAATATAAACAAACACACACACACACACACACACACACACTTCTCTAGAAATAACCACTGATGAGGTTAGATGCTGTGTTTCATAATGAAGAAACACCAGGCTGGTGTGGCTGCAGTGTAACGACCTAACCAGATGCTATAAAGCATCAGTTATTAAAAGCTCTTCCACGCAAATCTGAGTTTCTGTCCTGGCCAACCACCAGAGTCACAAATGACAAGCTGCAGGACATTTTTACAATCATTTGGTTTCTATAGCTGTTGGTCATTTGGTTTCTTGCACTGGGTAGCCCTGAACATGAAGGGGCCATTTACACGACACTGTTTTTAACTAAAAACGTAAAACTTTTAGGCTATTCATTTACATGACAGTGGAGTTTTGGGGACCTCAAAATTCAAACTTTTGAAAAAAGGTTTCAAAGTGCAAGTTTTTGAAATTATATCATTATCATCTCCATGTGAACTACAAAATGGTGATGTCATGCGCATGTGTATTACATGTTCAGTCTATAGGTGCATAGTGTTTCTTTAGAAAGTGACTACTACTGGCTTGGCATGAATCATTGATATGAAAAACAAACTGCGTTTTTAGTTGTTTTTCATGGATATGCGTGAACAGGGATAGTTTTGACAAAGCTGTCGTCTTTTTTTACGCTTTTCATTAAACATATACTTCACTTAGAAGTAATTCATGGGCAGGAATTGTGCTAATTGTGCTAATTGTGAATGAGCACAATTTGACATTTCTTGGCAACTCTAAACAACTTAAATGTTGTGCTTGTGCTTTACAACACCCCTAAATAACTTGCTCATTTTTACATTTTTGCATCACTTTATGTTCCTCCATGCTGCTCACATATTTAGCAGTAAAGCAGCCTTTCCCACTGATAGCAATGCAAATATACCTCTGGACTCAAAAAAAATATACGTTGGATTTTCTTATTTTTTGTATGTCAACAGGTTCCATGTAACTTAGTTATGTTGCATTTAATTAACATTATTTATTTCAGTTAACTTAAATTTATTACATAAGGTTAACTCAATGCCATTAGTTGAATCAGATTAACATTTTTAATTTTGTCCAAAACCATTGTTTAATTCTCCTACAATTAAAATCAAACAGAAATTAAAACAAATAATACAGTTTAATTGATTAGTTTATTTAGTGAATGCACTAAATTATTATTATTATTTTTATTATTAAAACAACTTTAATTGTTGTTAGCAGGTCCTCAACCCAAGCACATGTTCTACACTTCACCACAATGGTAACCCCAAAGCTATTAACATAACAGAAACTTTTGAATACCAACATAATAGAACAGTAAACATTAAAAAGTCTCTCCATTTTCTCATGTTGCTAAAAACGGCTTAAAATAACACTTAATTTCAACATTTACTCTTCCAGATCAGCCCCTTTGCAAAGCATGATGGGAAGTGAAAGCCCTGTTTGATTGAGTCTTGGTTGAGTTTACTTGATTGAAACATGTTATTTTAATATGAAAACATCAAATTAAATAAAAAAAGTAATCGTTTCAAGTCAATTTAACATGAAGCAATTAAATTTGAACAGGAAACCTAATACAATGGTGTTGAATCAAAATGAGTTGGGTTAGTATAAATAACATGTGTAAATGGTACTGCAAAATCACATTTCTACCATTGCACAGTATATCACTAGTAATAATATGGTGCGGGCCGGTAAAAAAGCACTGACCGTGGAGCCAATTGCCTGAAATGTAACTGATCCAATAAAGCAGGGCTGTAATGTAGACGTATTGCTGATGGAGCGAGACGAGAGGTCTCAAAAATTGTGTTCGGCTGCAGTGATGATATTCAAGAATGACATGTCATTAAGACTGGTACTGGTTATGAGGTGCAGGCGAAGGCTTACTATTTAAAAAAAAAGAACAAAAAAAAACACTGAATAACTATTTATCCTAACACAGTGCTGCATACCCCTCTGATTCTACCTGGATGATTCACTTTAAATGTAAAGCTTTTGTGTAAATCTTTGCCAGCACATCTGCATTGCTCTGTTGGGGAAATTGTACATGTATGCAACTTGACATGCTGAGGTTGAGCATTTCAGCTTCACCTGGTGAAATGCTTTAGAGCAGCTTCAATCAGGACTGTGATCAATATTGTAGCCTATATGACATACTAATGGACCTGAAGAAGACATCAGCAGCTTTTATAGCATAGCAGTTGAGATACTTTAGGTCAGAGTTTCAGTTGGTTGCAGAGCAAGCAAGTGTCTGGTTTCTGAGATTACAGCCCTGCTGTATGTCCTTGACCAGGAACATGTAGGCTCAATGTCTACTGCCTACAGACAATATTCCAGCCTAAATGAATTCTCCTAAGTGGCAGATTTGAGATGTCCTTCATTAATGGACATTCATGGATATCACACACTCCACAACAGAAAGCACTTCAATTTGCACTTAAGTATATTATTTCCGTAATAAGTACTCTTTTTAAAAAATATGCTTAAGTGAACTTTTATTTCACAAGGTATCCTGTCTTTGTAAAAAATGACCGTGATTTTAACAGTAAAAGACTGTAAAAATGATGCGTTTACAGAAAGTTTCTGTACTATATACAGTGAATAACTGTAATAGATCTAACGGTACATTTAATGTAATTTTACGGTAAAATACTGTTAAATTCACAGTTTTTTGAAAAGTGAAAAATTCAATAATTGGGGAAATTTTAAAGGTTCTCTAATTAAACAATTTTTACGAGTAAGAAGTTCTCAAGTTCACTTTAACACTGATTCACGAGTTTGCTTGATCATATGGTTTTGTGGCATAATATAGATAAACAGATTTGGCTTGTTGTCCATGGTTAAAAGTTTTCTCTCAAAAACTTAAGGTGTTGGTTAAGGTGTAAGGGAAGGTCAACAGTATAGATGTGATTACAGAAATTAATTACAGCAATTACATGCAGGTATTTTTTTTAAATATAAATAAAATTTATACCAAACCACTTTATTTGTAGCTTTCTCTTTGTTCAGTACTGTTTTTACTACAGAGTCTTTACTACAGTTTTTACTACAGGATAACCCAGTGTCTCTTTTTTTAGCTCTCCTTTATGCCACCATCTTTGGTAATGTAACCACCATCTTCCAGCAAATGTATGCCAACACCAACCGCTACCACGAGATGTTAAACAGCGTGAGAGACTTCCTGAAGCTCTACCAGGTTCCCAAGGGTCTCAGTGAGAGGGTCATGGACTATATTGTCTCGACATGGTCTATGTCCAGAGGAATTGACACTGATAAGGTACTTGGCACAGAGTCTCGCAGACTGAAGATCTCGATCTTTATCCAGGGAGCTTATTTTCTTCATTCATTTTAAAAGTCATTTTTTCTGTCTTTGCCATAACATCCGTAGCATGTGTGAATAATGTCCCTCTAATGTTTAAGATCACAGTTTAACTTACGGGTTACGTAAGGCTTTGAACAGCTTCTCAAAATCTCATGAATTATTAGTAAAAGGCTTGGACAACCTCCAGTTTTGTTTTAGCATAATGCTAATGTTCATGTGTGGGATCATGAAGCAAAAGATGTGTATTTGATTGTTTTTTTTTGTTTTAAAAATATCTCTGCAGGTGTTGCAAATTTGCCCCAAAGACATGCGTGCAGACATCTGCGTTCATCTCAACAGGAAGGTGTTCAAAGAACATCCGGCTTTTCGTCTGGCCAGCGACGGCTGTTTAAGAGCCCTTGCCATGGAGTTTCAGACCATCCACTGCGCCCCGGGCGACCTCATCTACCACGCTGGTGAAAGCGTGGACAGCCTCTGCTTTGTGGTGTCAGGGTCTTTGGAGGTCATCCAGGACGATGAAGTCGTTGCTATTTTGGGTAAGTATATTTCTACCAGTGCTCTGAGGTTTACTTGACCAGAGCCCATCACAAAACCTAATTATATTATATTACATTTTTTTACCGTTCTATTAACATTCACTTAAGGTATCACTGACTGATCAGTGGGTTGTGCAGATTCAGATTCATTCTGTGTTTTCCAATTGTTTCAAGCAAATTTTGGTCAGTGTTGTGTGGTGTAGTTGAGTAGCACTGTTTCATTCCTTATTTGGAGCATTTGGCACATATTATATGTTTCTTAATTGGATCAAACAGAATGTGACTATGAAGAAAGGTTATTATGATAGGTCATTTGACATGCAAATGTAGGTAATTTCAACATTTTTATCCTGTAAAAAGTGGTAATCTGCAATTGTTAGCTTAGTGAGCTATTTCTACCTAATTTAACCAATAAAAATGTATTTTTGTACATTTTGTAATTAATGTATTCAGGGTGATTAAGTCATGTTAAATAACATTTTTGACTTAAAGGGTTAGTTCACCCAAAAATGAAAATTCTGTCATTTATTACTTACCCCTTATGCCGTTCCACACATTCGTTCATCTTCGGAACACAAATTATGATATTTTAGTTGAAATCCGATGGCTCCGTGAGGCCTTCATAGGGAGCAATGACATTTCCTCTCTCAAGATCCATAAAGGTACTAAAAACACATCTAAATCGGTTCATGTGAGTACAGTGGTTCAATATTAATATTATAAAGCGACGAAAATATTTTTGGAGTGCCAAAAAAACAAAATAACGACTTATTTAGTGATGGCCGATTTCAAAACACTGCTTCAGGAAGCATCGGAGCACAAATGAATCAGTGTTCAAACTAGTCAATGAATCAAACTGGTCACCACTGATTCCTGAAACTTAGTGTCATTTGAACCACATTTAATCAACAATATAGGACATTCATTAATGTTATGTTCGGTCACGGATGAAAAGAGGTAAAAATCCACTTGCAGCAAAAACAAAGATAATCTAAACTGAGGCCTAAACCAGAAACAGGAGCAGGAAACTGAAACATAATTAAAAGAGCAGGAACACAACAGCTTTAATAACATGCAAAGACAACAACCGAGAAACCAATACTCAGACCCCATTTACTCTAGTGTGTTTTCATTTTAAAGTGCATAAGTTTTGCTATGGTTACGTCTGTCGTTTACACTACCCTGATGTTTTTGAACCTTGAAAATGGAGACTTTCGAAAACGCTGCTGACCCCATTTTAGTTTGAAAACAACGGGGTTGCGTTTCAGTATAAACGGACCAAAACGGAGACTTTTTAAAACTCTGCATTTTTTTTTAATACTGCAGCTACCTACATGGCACAAGAGGCAACTTACACTTGTACATGCATGCCCAGTGTGCATGAACAGTCATGTGACATGCATTTTTGGCGTGTAGTGTAGCCAGAGATCGCTTCTGAAATGCTGTGGAAACGCCAGTGTAGACAAGGCCATTTTAAAATAAAAACACACTAGTGTAAACAGGGCCTGAAACACGGATATATATACACAGGATAACAACTGATATATAACTCAGGAACACCTGAGACTGATTAATTACTAATGGAAAAAACAAGGTATCTACAGAGACAAAGGCAAACAGGTAAGGGGAAGCACTGCAAAAAAGTGAACAGAAATACACTTCAAAATAAGAGTTCATAAATACAACAAAGGACCACGACACAAGGATCGTGACAGTAACGATGGAACTTGCGACCACATTTTTTGCTAATGATGATTTCGGGAAATGCACCCCTTGTCAGATATCTGTAAAAAATTTAATTGAAATTGATTGAACTGTGTAAAATGTGGTGGTAGTACTTTGAAGAAAGTACATTGGAAACATACAGTCATTTATTCAGACACCTTGAACATTTCATTCATTATTACAGTTTATTCACTATAGTTTAAATTTTTTTTAATAAAATATGACAAGATCTCAGAGTTAAACTGAGTCAGAAAAAAAAAATTATAATTAATTAATTATGTAAAGTGTTCATAATTATTAACACTTAAGCAAAACAGGTCAAAGTGTCTGAATAATTTTTGGTCCCAAATTTTTATCAGTTTTACTGGTAATCCACTGTATGAATAATTTTTGGGTATAATATGTCACATTTTAGTGTCCTGCACCCACTAGGAAAAATTCTTGTGTCTGATTAATTTTTGATTTGGCTGTATTTAAATGTTTTAAAGTGCAATTTATTATAACAAAGCTCTGTGATTGTGTGTCTTGATATGAATAACCAGTCAGCATTTACAAAGATCCTACAAGCTTGTGTATGTTTAACCCTCTTATTTCATTCGGGTCAGTTACATAAAAAAGAAAAATCCATATTTTTTAGTATGGAGATGAAACTTTGGAAATTGGTTAATACTATCAAAATACACATCTTTTTCATTTTTAACATTGTACATTGTGACACCTATTGTGTTCTAGGTCAATTTTGACACAATTATTAACTTAGACTTTACTCATGATTTTATATATGTATAGTTAAATAGAATTTGTTTAATAGAAAAAAAGATTCAAGATGTAACTGACATAACAAATAATCTACATCAAATTAACTACAGCCCAAAAGAGTACAGAGCAAAAGTTCAAAGACCAAAGACCAAAAAGAGAAGTATTTAATAAAAATGATAATGTAGTAATAACATGGTAATTACACAGTAACATCCTATATATTTTTTTTGTACTCATTGTGTACTACATACATGTTTTTACCTTGTACTTATATTTAAAAAAAAAAAAAAAAATTGCATATAATCACAGCTTTAATTAATTTCTGTAATTCCATCTATAATTATATTGTTGATCCTTTAACCAACCCTTAAACCTAACCTAACCATACCACTAAACCTGTACTAACCTATACCTGTATCCCACCTCAATAGCAGCACAAGGGTTTTGCAATACAACAAAATACATTGTACTAACTATTATTTTTTATGTAAGTACATAGTAGTTAAAGACACCTAATTTAAAGTGTGACTGAAATTTGTATGCATTAACTAATTAATAAGAAGTTATTGATCAAATACAATATAGTTTTAACTTAGAAAATTAAGTTATGACTGTTTTTAAAACCTCACATTTCAACGGGGCACAACTGGCCCAGGAATGCAAATGGTATTGTCAGTTTAGGAAGATTAAATATTATTAAGCATGAGCAATACCAAAAGCAATGCTTGCCTTACCAAATGCCACTAATAAGCTTAAAGCGGCACAGCCGATAAAGATCTTGTGTCCAGCGGGGGTCAAGTATTACGCTGAGATAAATATTTGCACTGCAGCCCGTGAGGGTCGGCAGGTCTCTAGCTGAGTGTGTCATTTTACTGGAGGTGTAAATCTGTCATTGCAGGATTAGAAACAAAGCAGAGTCATCTGTGGGGATGAGATCTGCTCTAGCGTGACGCGCAGTGTGAATATTTTTTTAAAAAGTTAAAGAATGTGAATTTTGAATGAAAGCACAGTGTTCTTGAAATCTTGTTTGAGCAACAGATATCAAGCAATCTGATGTTGTTCCAAACCTTTTTTCTTTTCCTATTCTTTTGTAGAACACAGAACAATATATTTTGAAGAAAGCATTGTAGCCCATTGACTTTAATGTACAAAAAGAAAAAGGAAAAAAAAAAAAAATTCTCAAAACAACATCTTATATTTTCCACAAAAGAAAGAAAATGGAACAAAATGAAGCATTTCATTTTTGGAATAAATTATACCTGACGTGGCACTGGTGGTTGGTACAAGTGTAAACACGATGTTAATCTGCAGTCACAGTAGTGACATTTCAGGCAAAATTTCACAGGCAAAAAGTCCATTGTCTATTGTCATTAGTGTAGCGACGTATGAAGCACAACTCACAAAGAAGCCATTTAAAACCAAGCAACTTTCTGTTGGTCCATACTGCAAATTAATGTGACTTAAACCCATTGCAAAATCTGTATGAAACTTCACAGAACAAAAGTAATTGTGAGCAATCTTTTACTGTTTTACTTTGTCAAAGCTATTTGTGGCAATTTTAAACATTTGCCCTCCTTGGGTCACATTACAGTACCTGTCAATCTTATTTGCATGCATTAATTTATTTAATGTTCCCCTGAAATGGCATTCTTAACCTGATTACTTTTATCCTGAAGTTCATATTGAGTTTCCTGTGATCCATGAAAATTTGCACCTACTGCATGCACGAATCCGGGACATTCCCCTGAAAGTATTAGAAAGCCTAATGGAATTCATTCTTCAATATCCCCCTCTCTTTTTTTTCTCTCAGGAAAGGGAGATGTATTCGGGGATGTGTTCTGGAAAGAGGTGAATTTAGCTCAGGCTTGTGCAAACGTTCGTGCACTGACCTACTGCGATCTTCACATAATCAAGCGTGATGCCTTACAGAAGGTTCTGGAATTCTACACAGCCTTCGCCGGCCACTTCTCACGGAACCTGGTACTAACCTACAACTTGAGGAAGAGGGTGAGTGCCTAGACCACTTTACATGAAAAATAAGAATAGCTTAAACCCCAAAGTTCCAAATGAGTTTGACAAGAATTCTCTTGTTAAAGCACTGTTTCCTAAGCTACACATTTTGCATGTCACCCTTATTTAACTCACTGAATGGTTAATTAACTGACAAACTCATTAGTAGTGTACTCTATAAGAATCTTTACACAACAGAGTTAAGGCTGCCCTGTGCCTGCTCAAAATGAAGTGTAAAGACACAATGCTGCATTTAAGGTCAAACTAAATAATGCCTATTCTGACCCTTCTCTGCACCTTGTATCAAAGTATAGTTTTAATTGCTGTGTAAATGCATTTATGTCACCTCTAAGCACCATTAATTAGTGTAAAGACACCTGTACAGTAAATGCCACTTTAAAAGCGCTTCTGTGCCACCTTTGCAGTATAAATGGTACTCTATTGCATTCCAGTTACTGGAGTCACAAGCTGCTTTAACACATAAAACTTGGTTTAAAAAAAAATAATAATAATAATTAAATAAATAAATAAATAAATAAAATAAAAAATTGCCAGATTGACTTTTCTGGTAAATACCATACTTTATGTGGTGATCACACAAGGAATGACTTTTCTTTGAGATACCAATTATATAACAGCACCAAAATATTGGTAAAATCTGTTATGTCAGTCATCACAACTTTAAATGCTAACACAACTATGCTATTTTCTTCAACCTCAAGCTTTAGTATCACAATGTGTACTATTTGACATTTTTTGACTTCTAAATGACAGGGATAAAGTTGTTTTCTTTAAAAAAAAAAAAAAAAGACGTACATTCATAGTATTCACAGTAGTCATAGTATTCGCTTAGATTCTGAAGAACACATCCGTGGACACGTGGACACTTTGGAAATAAAGGGACACAAACAAAAAGCTAACGTGCCGGATATAGTATGTCCAAATATACCCTGATATACTTCAAGGGAAACTCTTGTGACATCATTTTGATCAAAATCAGGCCAAAACGAAGTTCGTTTCGTGAGTTTTAAACAGCTTGTCAATGCAAACTTAACGGAAAAAGTTAGATCCAGCTGTTAAACACCTTTGAACCACCATTGGTCCATGGCAAATGCATAATAGGTGGGTGTGCTCTGAGGCTCCACCTTCTTTGATGTGGCAATCTTCTCCCGTTTATTTTTTCTATAAAACCCTGAACATGCTGGAGCTGCATTGTTGTAGAAATTGAAGTTGTACAGTAATTCTAATTGAAAGAGACACACACTGACACGGTTTTCTCATGTTTAATACTGTAAGCTTTTAAAAAATGTATTGTATAAAGGAGACTGTCCTCCAAAGAAAAACGATCCTATAGGTGGCGTAAAAATAACGACAGTGTTGTTACGTCTTGTCGTCATGAAATGACGTATGACTGTCATTACCAATCAAAATTCGTGTTAATTTAAATTCAGTGTGTGGACTTTCCACACCATTTGTCCTTTTTCCATTTAGCAAAACTAATTTTTTTTATTAACGACTACATACGGGGTGTAAACCTACCCTTAGTGATTTATAGTGCATATACACTTTATGAGCACATATACGTTCCCTGGGATCGAACCCACGATCACATGATCACATGATTGCATATTGTTATATATTGCAATGCTCTGCCAATTGAGCTACGCAAAACCCAAAATATGACACCGATAAAAGGGAACAATGCATTAAAATGAAAGTGTCCTGTTGTCGATAGGGGCACAACTTTAGCAAATGCTCGTATGGGTCGTATTTCAGGGAAGTGACAAACGACCTATATAGGCGTATTGGTTGGAGAACATGTTGGTATAAAGTGCTACATAAATAAATGTGACTTTACTGGAGCACTGAATTACAGTACTTGCAAACATCTACATCGCTATGATCCGATGCTTTCTTAACTACTGTTATCTCACAGCTGTCATTTATGTTGTGTTTATTTTGTTGTTGAAAGGAAACATATTAATATATTCACATATTAATATATTCATATAAATATGGCTGGTGGTGCTGAAAAGATATTTCAAACTTCTTTTTACCCCAAAGAGAACAACGAAAAGAACTTCACCATGAATTTGTGCCTTTACTGCACTTATACTGGTATATTGACTTATGCTATAGTCTTAAGGCCCGTTCACACCAAGAACGATAACTATAATGATAACTACGGTATATTAGTGTCCACACCAGTAGACGATATGTTTACTATAAACGTGCTGCCACTTTAAATGCTCGACCTCTATAAAGCGGGATGGATTCTGACTGGCTGTCAATGATTTTTATTGTTCATTAGCTGGAAAGAATCGTTGTGAAAGTAATTCCATTCCTCTGTCATTATTGTTATAGTTGTGCTATATAGACCCTGCTATTTTTTTACATTTAGAACAATTACTATATCTTTATCGTTATCATTATAGTTATTGTCCTTGGTGTGAGCGGGCCTTTATGCTTTGTTCACACAAGCATCGTAACGGTAATTTACTGGTTAAGTTATAACTTCTCAAGAAAAAAATTGCTTGACTTATTTACTGATATTTCTCAAAGGTCCAGTTCACACATCCCCAAACTGTAAAAATGATCTAACCTCTTTATTTGAATATCTCATTTGAATGATCAAACCCCTGAAGCTGTGATGTTTCAATCATTTAGTTCTTATGTTTTTCTCTTTCTTTCCTCTTCCTTTTGCTGTTGAGGAGTCCTTCAACTACTCTGCTCTTCCGTGAAACGATTTTGACAGCTTTTCATTAATACCATAGCTGGTGTGGGTGAACACTGCTTTTGTCTCAGAATTTGTCAGTTACATTGCGTCTATGTGGAGGCGGGGCTGGAGCCGGACTGCACACGGCTTAGTTTAAATTCATGTCTCGTTTTTCTCTGTAAGCACTTTTTACAGTGACGTGATTATGAAGCCAACTGAGCTGGAAGATCTATACCCTCTCACAGGCACAATTCCTAACACTCCATCACTCTTGTGGCTGTAGAGTAGTGAGCGGCTCTGAATGCTGAATGCACTGCTCTTTTGTGTTTTCTTGTTCATAATTTTAAATGTTATTTTTAAATGGAGAGTGGACTTTAGTCCTTCTGCTAACTTTAAGTAACTTTGCAACTACATGTCAACTAGAGTATTAGTATACTGTCTTCTTAATATCTGCTAACACTATTTTGGTGCTCACCCAACAGACATTCTACTGATTATAAGTAAGTTTACTATAAGTAACTACATGTCATCTTATTACTAACCCAAACCCTAACAGTCTACTACAGTCTACTAATACTCTAATATGAGTTAGTTGATATGTAGTTGCAAAGTTACTCAGTTAGTAGAATGACTAAAGTGGCCTATTAAAATAAAGTGGTACCAAATTGACTTTTTCATAACACAATTTGTGTGTCACTGGAAAAATTACATAAAATTAATATTAATTATTATTTGTATATTATATGTATATATATATATTATATTACTATATAAAACTTTACTTTTTTAATGCAATAATTACTATAATGTCTTCAGGCCCAATTATATATATATATATATATTTGAACTCATTCAGCGCTTTTAGATAAATGAACTGAATTAATAACTAATGATTTTTACAATGGAAATGAATCATAACTGAACTAACTGAAGCGTAACCGTCAATTCCAATGTTTTCCATAGGCTTGAAGGGAGATTACTGACAGTTGAGTTCAATTTTATTCGGGTTTATCATAATAAACTGGATATTAGATAAGGATTTTATATATATATATATATATATATATATAATTATTTTTTTTATTTTTATTTTTATTTTTTTGAGGTTTGCTGACATTTCAAGGTCATTCCCAAATTGATCAGATGATAAATCAGAGGTGAGCCAACAGCATGAAAGAATAAAGAATGATTGGTTGTTCTCTTTGCTCAAGTCTGTAATAATAGGTGTGATTTATGAAATAATAAAAGGCTAAAAGGCTCAGTTACAGCCTGTGTGTGCATGTTTCAGTGATTGCATGGCTATCATCAGAGTAATGGCCTTCTTTGTTCAGGTGAGATTGTCGGCTTAAGCTGCTCTGTGTATTATCCAGATACAGCCTAATCAGATCCAGCTTAATGTACTAATGCTCATATCTTAAGTGTGGTCCTGCTCTCTGTGTGAGTGCAGGATGAAGAGAGAGACAGAGACAAAGATTATATAGCCATGATCAGCATTGGCTCTTTCATTTTGTAACGGTCAGAAAATGACCATGTAGAGTCAAGAGCTGAATTAGAGGAACACAAAGTCAAACTGACCTTAAGAACAGAAAATAGAAACCTGGTACAGAAGTATCTTCATCATCAACCCCCTCTCCTTTGTCCCTCTCTCTCTCTCTCTCTCTCTCTCTCTCTCTCTCTCTCTCTCTCTCTCCATGTACTTAAAAAACATTTAAGTAAACTAACTCATTTTTTTTTTAAGTTAACATTTTTGTGACAAGTCGGGCAGGGCCGAGAGCTGTGGAAGCGGAGCAAGGCCAGTGTGGTGCACTGGTGTCTCTCATTAACAATCACATCACCAGCATCCCTTCCAAAGCCACTGGAAGGCAAGCCTGCAACCTTTAGCCAAAAAAGCCCAACGGCTAATGCTAACGCTCCGGCTGTGGCAGTACACAGGGAAGGAGATCATTACACGATAGGCTGAGAGGTGCCGCAAGTGATTAAGTTAGCCATTATGCTTTCTCTAATGGTAAGAGATACAGACGCTCTCATCTCCCAATAATATACAATCTCTGTCCCTTCACTCCCACAGTTCTAAGTTTCGCCCAACTCATAATAAAGTTAAAGGGTTCACCCAAAAATAAAAATTCTGTCATTAATTACTCACCCTCATGTCGTTCCAAGACCTTTGTTCATCTTCGGAACACAAATTAAGATATTTTTGATGAAATCAGAGAGCTATCTGACTCCTCCATAGACAGCAATTTAACCATCACTTTCAAGGTCCAGAAAGGTACTAAAGACATCATCAAAATAGTCCATGTAACTGCAATGGTTCAACCTTAACTTTATGAAGCGACAAGAATACTTTTGTGCACAAAAACAAAACAAAAATAATTACTTTATTCAATCTTCTATTCTGTGTCACTCTCCTATGCTGTTTACATTCAGCGCTTCCAGGTTCTACGTCCGAACTGCGGCTCAGTATTGGCAGAGGCTGTTCACATGAGCAGCACGACACATGCGTGTGATGCTGACACAGGAGCTAGCCAATAATGAGTCAGCGTTCTGACATAGAACCTTGAACTGCTGAAGGTAAATAGCATAGGAGAAAGACACAGAAGAGTGAATATCAACAATCTCCTGTTGTTAGTATATACAGTAATGACAGAATTTTCCATTAGGATGAATGATAACCTTTAATGCCAGAGTGTCCTGACAGTGACATGTTGGGATGCTTGAAGCACTCTGTCACCGGTCAGTGGTATTGATTGTGATTGTGTTCTGGAATGGACAGATCTGTATCCTTCAAAGTCCTCTGGATGGGGACGGCGCACAGCAGGGATCTGTGCACTGGGCGCTGGTATTGATCATAGTAACTGCTGCTTATGACACTACAATCTTTCTGTGTTCTTTCATTTCAGACAAATATCTATTGCATTTCACCTTCATTGCAGCTATACTTTACTGATTTCACAACATATTTCCTTATATTTGTTTATGCAGTCAGACTTTTCAGAATCTTTATTGGTATTATGGTTCTATCTTCCACAGACTCATTTATTTTACATTTATATACATACATTTTCTGCTCCCGTCTGTCTCTCTTGTTTCATCGATCTGTGGCTGGGCTTGCGCTACAAGTGTGAATTTCTGTATATGATAATCACACAGCTGAACAACAGGGTCTTAATTTCTTAATGATATTAGTTATAATTAGTTATAATATTATTATGATATTAGTTATTCTTAGTTATATTACAGATGTTCGACTTGTGAATAGATCCTGCTGTTGGGCAGGTTTGGAAACTATCTCTAGCATGTCATTTTATAATAAATGGCAATTAATGAAACCAACAATTTACTTCACCTTCATCACATAAAGGTTAAAAATACAGTCTGCAGCAGTAATTCCTTAACCATTTAGCTTCAACATGGCAAAAAAAAGTTGTTCCTTTTTCTATAGCATTGTCTTTACTTGCTGCATGCAAATACATTCAGCATGATCAGTGTAGTCCAATTCGTAAACAAATGATTCTGAGCTTTTTAATGAATTGCTCAAAAGACTCACAAACACACAAGTGTTCATTTTGAATCAAAGATAGACATTTGTTCAGAAAGGAATTCTAGCTTATTTATGTGCAGTATACACTGTTTACTAAGTGAAACAATAGACATTATTTCATGATAAATTATGTAGTATGCTATATTGTTTGTTTGTTTGTTTGTTTGTTTTTTGTAGTAGTAGTGAATAATTTAATTCTGAAATGTCCATATAACTATTTCACACACACACACACACACACACACACACACACACACACACACACACAAACAAACACACAAACACACACACACACACACACAAAAAAAAAAAAACACACATATATATATATATATATATATATATATATATATATATATATATATATTTACATTTACATTTACATTTAGTCATTTAGCAGACGCTTTTATCCAAAGCGACTTACAAATGAGAGTAGTAGAATCAATTAAATCAACATGAGAACAACAGTATGTAAGTGCTGAGTGAAGTCACAGTTATGTCAGTAAAGTGCTCATAGCGAATTTTTTTTTTTTTTTTTTTAAATAAATAAATACACAGATAGGAGAAGAATATTAGTCAAGGTAAGTGCTACTACTACTGGGTCAAGTGCTGACGAAAAAGATACGTCTTTAGCATTTTTTTGAAAATGGCTAGAGACTCGGCTGCTCGGATAGAGCGTGGTAGGTCATTCCACCAGCCAGGAACAGTCCCGGAGAAGGTCCGTGAGAGTGATTTTGTGCCCCTATGTGATGGCACCACAAGGCGCCGTTCACTTGCAGAACGCAGGTTTCTGGAGGGCGCGTAAGTCTGAAGTAGTGAGTTAAGGTATAGCGGTGCAGAGCCAGCTGTCGTTCTGTAAGCAAACATCAGAGCCTTGAATTGGATGCGAGCAGCTACTGGCAGCCAGTGCAGACTGATGAAGAGAGGAGTGACGTGCGCTCTCTTCGGTTCGTTGAAGACCAGTCTTGCTGCAGCATTTTGGATCAGTTGTAGAGGCTTGATAGTGCATGCTGGAAGGCCAGCCAAGAGAGCATTACAGTAGTCCAGTCTGGATAGAACAAGAGCTTGGACAAGAATTTGTGTGGAATGTTCAGATAGGAAGGGTCTAATCTTCCTGATGTTGTACAAGGCAAATCTGCAGGACCGGGTCGTTGCTGCAACATGATCTGTGAAGGTTAGACCAGCATCCATCACCACTCCAAGGTTTCTGGCTGTCTTGGAAGGAGTGATGGTTGAAGACCCAAGTTGAACTGAAAGGTTGTGATGAAGTGTTGGGTTTGCACCGATCACAAGCAGTTCCGTTTTTGCAAGGTTGAGTTGGAGGTGGTGGTCCTTCATCCAGGCAGAAATGGCTGTCAGGCAGGCTGTGACCAGCAACCGTCGGATCATCTGGTTGGAATGAGAGGTAGAGTTGTGTGTCATCAGCATAACAGTGATGGGAGAAACCATGATCCTGAATGACCGATCCTAGTGATGACGTGTAGATGGAGAAGAGAAGTGGACCAAGCACAGAGCCCTGAGGTACCCCAGTAGCAAGATGATGTGACTTGGACACCTCACCTCTCCAAGATACCCTGAAGGACCTACCTGAGAGGTAAGACTCGAACCACTGGAGCGCGGTTCCCGTGATGCCCTTCGACATGAGTGTAGACAGGAGGATCTGGTGGTTCACTGTGTCAAAGGCAGCAGACAGGTCCAGCAAGATGAGTACTGATGATTTTGAAGATGCTCGTGCCAGTCTCAGGGCTTCAGTGACTGAGAGCAGGGCAGTCTCAGTAGAGTGGCCACTCTTGAAACCAGACTGGTGGTTGTCAAGGAGGTTGTTCTGTGAGAGATAAGTAGACAGTTGGTTGAATACAACTCTCTCAAGTGTCTTAGCAATGAAAGGAAGAAGGGATACTGGTCTGTAGTTTTCTAAAAGAGCTGGATTCAGAGTGGGTTTCTTAAGCAGTGGGGTAATCCTAGCCTGCTTAAAAGCTGTGGGAAATGTTCCAGTGTGAAGGGAGGAATTGATAATGTGAGTGAGTGCAGGTAGAATTGAGGAGGAGATGGCCTGAAGAAGAGGAGTGGGGATAGGGTCTAGCGGACAGGTAGTAGGGTGATTGGAAAGAATGAGTTTGGAAACATCTGCCTCAGAAAGCATGGAGAAGGAGGGGAGAATTTGTGTGTTTTCAATTAAGATGTTCTTGTCAGTGTGTGGTGTGGAGAATTGGCCGCTGATGGTTGTTATTTTATGTGTGAAGAAAGTGGCAAAGTCATCAGCTGTAAGAACTGATGTGGGAGGGAGGGGAGGAGGGCAAAGAAGAGAAGAGAAGGTTTTGAAAAGTGTTCGGGAGTCATTTGAGTTGTTAATTTTAGTGTGATAGTAGGAGGTTTTAGCATTGGTGACATTAGTAGAGAAAGAAGAAAGGAGTGACTGATATAAGCTAAGGTCAGTAGGATTTTTAGATTTGCGCCACTTCCTCTCTGCAGCCCTGAGTCTAGATCGATGCTCACGGAGAACATCAGAGAGCCAGGGGGCAGAGGGGGTGGCGCGGGCTGGTCTGGTTAAGAGGGGGCAGAAATCATCTAAGCAGGATGATAGAGTGGTGCAGAGAGTGTCAGTAGCAGTGTTAGTGTCCATTGATGAGAATTGGTTAGCGGGAGGAAGTGTGGATGAGACCGAAGAGGATAGATGAGATGGTGAGAGGGAGCGTAGGTTTCGCCGAAAAGTGACGTGTGGTGGGGTGTGTGATGAGTTGGGGGTCAGGTTGAGTGTGAAAGTAATGAGAAAGTGGTCTGAGGTGTGTAGTGGAGTAACCAGTGTATTGTCGGTGGAGCCACAGCGTGTGTAGATGAGGTCCAATTGGTTACCTGATTTGTGGGTAGCTGAGGTAGCCACTCGCTTGAGATCAAATGAGGCAAGCAGCGTGTGGAAGTCAGCAGCCTGAGGTTTGTCTAGATGGATGTTGAAGTCACCAAGTACTAGCAGAGGAGTGCCATCCTCAGGGAAGGATGAGAGTAACACATCCAACTCCTCCAAGAAGTTACCTAGCTGACCTGGGGGACGATAGACAACTACAACATGAATTTTGGTAGGGTAGGTGATGGTAATTGCATGTGATTCAAATGAGCCATTATCAGAGAGAGATGGTAAAGGATTGAACTTCCATTCATTGGACATAAGCAAACCAGTACCACCACCCCTCCCAATCTGGCGTGAGGTGTGAGAGAAAGTGAAATTAGAGGAGAGGGCTGCTGGTGTGGCGGTGTCCTCTGGTTTGATCCATGTCTCAGTCAGAGCCATGAGATGGAGATCTGAATAAGTAGCAATAGCTGTGATGAACTCTGCTTTGTTGACAGCAGACTGACAATTCCAGAGCCCAATCGAAATAGAAAACAATGTACTAGGTGACATGGGTAAAGAACGCAGGTTGTTATGGTTGCGCTGCTTACAGCGTGTAGCATGCGATTTACGAGGGTTAGTAATAGTGGGAATTTGGAAGCACATATCTAAAACAAGTCAAAAGACAGACAAGAACACACGGTATAAAGAGGAAAGACAGAAAAGAGCAATACTCAAGTGCCTTGTCGGTGTCGTTGCTCGGTGGAGTCGCACAGGTAGAGTCGCTGGTCTTTACACTCTTCGGTCTTCACACGAGGAGGGCTTCACATGAGGGCTGCCGCGTCCGCTGCCGCGGTACACTGCACTTATACCAGCTTATTACAACGTTAGTTCAGAAGACCACGCCTTACTGACTCAGAGCAAACGAAACCAAACGCGATTTGCCACGTGACCTCAGTAAACAAGCAGTAAAGCAACTATACAGCACTAAAATCAACTAGAAACGACAGCAAAACACTTACAGTATGCAGATCCTCTTGTAGCTTCAATGATTCTCTCTAATGAATGCTAAATAACAACTGTTTATATACTAAGCTCATATATATATATATGAAATAGTTACAATTTATAAATTAAATAATTCACTACTACAAAAACTCTTTGAAGTCCTGTTACTCTATTGATCATCATAAATTGTCACTAGTCACCTTCACTGGAGCAAGTAAATGAAGATGGAAGTGTGTATTGATGCGTGCTGATGACATAACAGCTGGATACATTTCCAGACTCATGGGAGTTTGAGCTGGAGGTCTCTTTAAAGACTCTAAAATAATTACTGAAACACCTTCTTGTAATGTCTTAAATAAATAGTTCTGCCAACATGGAAAATTTACTCACATTCATGTCTTTCAATTCCACACAACTGTTTCTTTATTTCATAGAACACAAAAGAGTGAATTTAATATAATGCACACACTATATTATTTGTTCTCTACAAATAAACACAAGCGTGGACACATTTTAGCCAGCAAAGGTATAAATATATTTTAATAAAATAGCTTTATGATCATAAACATAATTTTGTGCTTCTTGCCAGGTATTGGTTGATGTTAAAGGTTTCACAGTGAAACCAATGAGTAAATAAACGGATGCTAAAGGACACTTTCAGTATCTGTATAGTGATGCGTATTTGTCTTGGACATGCATTAATGAAGCATGTTATGTTTTTCATGTTATTTTAAAATAGTGTAATTCTCCGCAGCTGGCTGAACAAGATTCTACATTAAGAAAAGCATGTTCATTGTTGCCATCAGAGTTTTCAGAATTGGGCAATAAACTATGAACCTCTCTAACCTCCAAAACTCATTATCTTCGACTTTGACAAAAAAAAAAAAAAAAAACACAGAAAAATGACACTCCTAAATATTATCCACCTCCAGTCCAGTGCTGCTCCCACCGTACATCTCATAGTCATCCGTCTGACCTGATAGAAAATCCATTTGTTTTTGCACTTTACAATGCATCTAAGTGGCTTCATCAGGAAGCACAGCCGTGTGACCTGGTAAGTAAACAATGTCTCACTGAGTCAGTCTGTGGATAGGAATGAATTAATGAACCAACATCATTAACACATTAGGACAGCTTCCGCATGCATGAACATATTGCTTGTAATTAGGTTTGCAAAAAACTTTTGCCAGGTTCTAAACAGCCTGTGCTTAATTTACTCTGTTTTACATTTAAATGTAGTACCATTCAGTGTCCAACACCTTGTGATCAATCTAATCTAAACAAGACAACAAAATTTAACACCTTAATCTTCTCCCCTAATTGTGAAAACAACAACATTAGAAACAGGAATAATAAAACAATAATCAGATGTGATAAGATTCATGAGATGTCCTTGTAATGCAGTAGTTCAAAATTAATATATTTTGTCAATTATTTTCTCATCACATTAATGAATTAACACTTATAACAAGGTAGCAATACTCAAATTATATACAATAAAATAAAGAACCTTCCAACATAAAGAAGCAATACAGGGATTTTGCTTTCATTCAGCCTCCAGGTTCATTCATAATTAAGTAAAAGCATGAGAGATCATTCTCTCAGGGTATGGAAAGCTGTTGTCCACCATCTTGGATGAACACAGCATGAAATATCTGCAGGATATTGTAGTCCTCTCCCATTGCCATGTTGACTTGGAAAATTACCATCACTTCTAAGCTGAAGGCACATTGTAGACCTAGATAAATTTGTGTTGGATGTAGACAGGTATGTGATACCCTCTTTGTTTGAAGAAAGAGACTGCGGTTTTGCCAAGTAAGACATGTTTTCTGGATCAGCATCTTTTGTAGGTCCTGGAACAACAATCATAACAATCAAAAAAATAAACAAACACAATCTTATCCAAGGATTCAAGATTTGTGTGGATATAATTGGCCAGTTAGCACCTGCTAGTAGGTGCCTTTTTCTATTGGTTTTGGGGGGAAATGTGACCTTGAGTATTATGAAATTCAACCATAGACATCATGATCAAGGTCAACTAGCCATTTCAAACATTTCCGCATATTCACGTTGCAAGCAACATATACATCTGTAACAGACTTTCACTGAAGGCGATCTGAGCTGAACCCAAGTGCAGTTTTATTGATAAACAGAATTACAAAACTAGAACATGACAAGGACATGAGAATTTGAACTTGTCAATAGACCTGACTTGAACATGTTCCGACTTGACAAACTCACCAACAGCAGGATACATAAACAATGCACAACAAGGAAACATGGACAAGGGGAAACACAGAAAACAACAAGCAATGACAAAGTGGAACTTATAAACATGAACCAATGAAAAGACGGAACTGATTTAAAAAAAAAAAAAAAAAAAAAAACGAAGATGACACATGAACAAAGGCCCTTGTTTACACCTGGCATTAAGATCTTGGTAGTTTTGGTCAATCGGATTACAAGTAGTCAAGGGAGACACATTCCAGTTTATACCTGGGGCCTGTTCCATGATGGTAGTTGAACAAACTCAGACTGTCTCAACCAATCTAATCAGGCTTTATTAGTACCACGCTGATCATCAACTTTCTCTGTAGAACATGACCTGCTCCAGAGCGGGTAAGCTATGGAGCAGAAGTTACTATGACAATGAACACCGCTAAAAGCAAAGCCACTTTCATGGTGCCTAAAACCCAGGGTTGGTGCAAACTGAACTGAAACACTCGGTTAGCCAGGTGGGCGGGTAAATGAATGGGGTTTTTCAGATCTTTCCATCTAATGGACAAAATAAGCTTGTTCCATTTACATATGAATGTGCCCGGAGACGATGGAAAAACATACAGAGAGCATCAGCTTTCGTTTCTGCTCTGACAGCTGCCAGATGCGGTGAGTGCATGTTAGAAATCAGGAATGGTGAGAGAACATTGTGCTTGGTGCCATTTTTTGTCTTCAAACCAAACTTGGATCTCTAGCCAACAAAGTTTAAATCCTGCCTGGCTAGCATGCTTCCCATAATGTTTACGTGTTAGGTCAGTAGGCAGAGAGGCGGTCTTTTGTAGCTGTCTGAACATATTTAACTACATGAGCGTTTACACTTTGAAAGCCATCTGGTCGAATGTGTTTTCGACTACCCCTGGGAATGGTTGAAAGTGGTCATGCTCAAAACGTATTAGACCCTGTTTATGTATTAATGCATCTTAATACCAGGTGTACACAGGGCCTAAAGAACTACATGGCAGGAACACATGACAGGAACAGGGAATCACATGGTAAGGAACCAGCAAACTTGACATGACAAATTTCAAAATAAAAGACATGAATACATGAACAAAACCCAAACAGACATAACAAAAATAACAGATTTTTCATTATACCATGGTAGATGATTTACCAGTGACTGTTTTTTTTTTTAACCCAGGCTGGAAAAAAAAATACCTTTTGGTGATATATTACTGTGAAATGGTATTAAGTTGCTTATTGCACGTCTAGTGAGTGGTGCATTTAGTCTTTTCCAACACAGATGAATGTGATTGTGAATCTGGCAACATTTATAACACTGGTTGTTTTAAAGGTGCCGTAGAACGTCTTTTCAAAAGATGTAATATAAGTCTAAGGTGTCCCCTGAATGTGTCTGTGAAGTTTCAGCTCAAAATACCCCATATATTTTTTTTTTATTCATTTTTTTAACTGCCTATTTTGGGGCATCATTAAATATGCGCCAATTCAGGCTGCGCAGCCCCTTTAAATTCTAGTGCTCCCCACCCCTGGGGCTCGTGCTTGCCTTAAACAGCATAAGCAAAGTTCACACAGCTAATATAACCCTCAAAATGGATCTTTACAAAGTGTTCGTCATGCAGCATGTCTAAGCGCGTAAGTATGGTATTTATTTGGATGTTTACATTTGATTCTGAATGGGTTTATAGTATGCTCCGTGGCTAAAGCTAACATTACACACTGTTAGAGAGATTTATAAAGAATGAAGTTGTGTTTATGAATTATACAGACTGCAAGTGTTTAAAAAAATGAAAATTACGACAGTCTTGTCTCTGTGAATACAGTAAGAAACGATGGTAACTTTAACCACATTTAACAGTACATTAGCAACATGCTAACGAAACATTTAGAAAGACAATTAACAAATATCACTAAAAATACCATGATATCATGGATCATGTCAGTTATTATTGCTCTATCTGCCATTTTTCACTATTGTTCTTGCTTGCTTACCTAGTCTGATGATTCAGCTACAGATCCAGACGTTAATACTGGCTGCCCTTGTGTAATGCCTTGAACATGAGCTGGCATATGCAAATATTGGGGGCATACATATTAATGATCCCGACTGTTACATAACAGTTGGTGTTATGTTGAGATTCGCCTGTTCTTCGAAGGTCTTTTAAACAAATGAGATTTATATAAGAAGGAGGAAACACTGGTGTTTGAGACTCACTGTATGTCATTTCCACGTACTGAACTGTTGTTATTTAACTATGCCAAGATAAATTCAATTTTTCATTCTAGGGCACCTTTAAGTATTGCAGTAGTTCAGAAATTATATTACAGTTGAGTAGTGCTTAGGATTAAAGGGTTGAAAATGACGTACTACCACACTAAACCAGTCTCTTAACCTAACCAATAGTGTTAATAGAAGCAAACATGAGATAAAACACATTTGCTGAAGCAACCATGTAATTTTAGCTTGCTTCTGCAAGTTTTTTCTTTTATCGTGAGTCATGTTTCACTGGACTCATATCCGAGTGCTTCACTTCACAAGTGCAGTGTTGTACCAGGTGAGCTGTCGAGGAAATTTACTATATCAGAAAAGCTACACATATGGAGCTGGATATGAAAATGTATTAGTTTAAAACCACCCATTGGTGGTTTACTGCATTGAATTGTGTATAGGTACATTTTTGGAGATTTGGAAAAATGTTGGTAGAGGCACATTTTTCCAATGAGCCTAAAGCCCTATTCAGATAGGAGTAGTTATCTAAACGATGTTTGAGTTACAATGCTTATCACCCGATGTCTGTGATTTCATGTACTACTTGGACGAGACTAACATCTCCGTGTTTATTACAGAGATGTGTTTTCTCTAGACGTGGGTGTTAGAGAAGCTCTTGGGAATGTGTGTGTTCTTGTAATTAGTCTACAACCCTGTACATGGCTCAGGTGATCGGCTCAACAAACATGTATTTAGAAACAAGTGACCATGTGCAAAAAAACGGCCGCATGCAGATCACATAATTCAAGGGGGTCTATTGGCAGCTAAGAAACAACTGGGATTCATAGCCATTGAAATGAATGGGACCAGTGGAACTAAGACCAACAAGCATGTTGATCCAGGAAAAATCATTTTTACCATTTGGGTACAACTGCTTATCAACTTATTGTATAAATGGGTTTTGTTTTTTCAGAAATCAGTACACACTTGCTTTTACGATGCCTGATTTTGATGCATCATGAAGCTAAAGATAGCAGTGACTAACCCTTCTAAGCAAACACTTCAAAATGAACCATGTGACTTGCTCCTCATCGTTCGAGATGCTCAAAGGTGAAGAGTCCAGATAGATGCAATGAAAGCACACAGGGGCTGTGAAAATTTCTGGGTCAATGATGCATTGCTAATTTTTATTGTCCTTTATTGCCCTTCATGTTGCAGTCAACTCATTCAAATGCATTTCGTAATGAGATATTCGTCATCAGATAATGTTTGACATCATCATCTTACTTGAAAATCAGTTTGAATGTGTTTGAATGCCATGTTTGAAAGTGCCACGATTAATGTTTTTTTTATTGGGTTCAATTTGGTATGTTCTTCACATCTTCTCAGCAATCAAATAAATCATAAAAAAACTGTTCATTCTTACCTATACATGTACTCTCTTGTTTGAATCTATAGATTGTCTTCCGTAAAATAAGTGATGTCAAACGGGAGGAAGAGGAAATGCTGCGAAGGAAGAATGAAGCCCCTCTGAATCTTCCTCCAGATCACCCCGTGCGGCGTCTCTTCCAGCGATTCCGCCAGCAGAAAGAGGCCCGTCTGGCGGCAGAGAGAGCAAGTCAAGGAGAACAGGATGTCGAGAAAGGCAAAGTGGAGATTATGGTGCCAACTAGCATCATCACGGTCACTGAAAGTCCAGCCACTCCAGTTACGTCTTCACCCACTTCATCATCATCATGTCGAGCAAAACATTACTCTCCCGTGGCTCCTAATGGAAACTATACAAGAAATAAGTCAGCAGAACCACTCAAAAACAAAGGCTGGGGTCGGTTTAAAGATGCCACAGCCAAGTCTGATCTCTCCTGGTGTCCTGTGTCCAAAGCAGAGTCCATGGAGATGCTACCAGACAGGACTAAGTTGCAAGATGAACTGTCCCTCAAGAAGACGGACTCGTGCGACAGCGGCATCACTAAGAGTGACCTGCGACTCGACAATATGGGTGACAGTAGTACTCGAACCCCTCAGGATCGGAGCCCCATGCAGCCTGAGGGGAAACGAATGTTCCACCCCATTCCTGAACAAAGTCTTCAGACCTGCTTTACGGAACTGAAGCAGGACCTACGAGGAGACATCCACTCCCTCAGCAGCAGAATGAGCGCACTTGAAGCGCAGCTTGCAGAGATGCTCCAACTTCTCAAAGACAGAAAGACCTCAGGATCTTCGAACTTGTTTGACATATCAAGGCCAGACTCTCCAGATTCAGAAAAGGATGAAATGTTCTCCTAGCTGAGTTTCATGTCTGATGCAGTGGGCTAAAGGGAAGATGTTTTGATCCTGTTCTAGTCCAAGCCAAACTGACCTCAACTAGTATTTTACTTTAAAGGTGAAGTATGCAAGATTTGTTATGTTAAAATACATTCTCTTAACCAGGGGCCGTATTCACAAAACATTTTATCTTACCACTAAGAGTTCATCTAACTGGCAGTAAAAGTTTTCTCTTAAAACCTATTCACAAAGCTGCTGAGACCAACTTTTACTAAGAAATAGAGAGAAGTCTTAAGCTAAGAGAAAGGGCGGGGTTGACCTCATTGCTATGGACTATGGCCACAGTGATTGGCTGATGGGGAGGAGTCTGTGTCTGTGAGAATGAGGTATCATGTTGCCATATTGTAGGCTAAGTGTCACTAATTAAATTAGTATATGTTCAGCTAATTGTCCGCCTCTTACATGTTTGCATCTCAAGAGATTGCAGAATTTAAGTGACAAATTATGTTTTATAAACAAAGTTTTAGAGGAGCACATTCAAACGGTCTATCTAATCAGCTTGAGTGGAGGTATATATACACAGACGAGAGCGACTCACATAGTTACCTCGACAGTTTTCCGCAACACCCCCGCCAACCCGTTCCTCATTCTTGGCTGGCTGGTGATACAAGGAGAACTCTGGATTTGGGCAACATTCCAAGCTCGGAGCCCTCGATCCCCTTGGACAGCATGCCAAATACGCTTAATATATATATTTTTTTACTCTATTTGATCATTTGTAAGTGTGAATTACAACTGTTAATAATCAGGCATTATTATTTATTTATTAAAGATGTATTTTTGCCGTTTTATCTTAGAATCAAATCTATAAATCAAAATATGTATTGCATTTATGAAGAAAAGGCTCAGCACCCAAGGCTCTATCACTATTGCCTCAATGGTGTACAGTGTCTTTGGGTGGATTGCTAAGGCGTATTGGCACCAACAGCCATTTTAGGACTTTTTGATTTTGTCTTAGTGACTTAGGAGTCCTCTTGACTACTCCTAGCTTTTCACAGATTTTGGAGCTAGTTTTATCTCTAGAATGCTTTGTGAAATACTCTTAGAGCAAAAATTTAGGAGTCCTAAAAATAGGACTGACACGCCCATTATTTTTAAGAGTTTCTCCTAAATCGGCAAGTTAGGAGCTACTTTTAGCCTTAAGATGTTTTGTGAATACGGCCCTTGGTTTATTGTTGATTGACTACAGTTATACAGTGGTGATCAGAATTATTGGCACCCTTGGTAAATATGAACAAAGATGACTATAAAAATAAATCTGCATTGTTTATCCTTTTGATCTTTAATTCATTAAATTAGCAAAAATCGAATCTTTCATTGAAGGAAAAGAATTGAAAGCGGGGGGAAAATCACATTATGAAATAAATGGTTTTCTCCAAAACATGTTGGCCATAATTATTGGCACCCTTTTATTCAGTACTTTTTGCAACCTCCTTTTGCCAAGGTAACAGCTCTGAGTTTTCTCCTATAATGCCTGACGAGTTTGGAGAACACCTGACGAGATCAGAGACCATTCCTTCATACAGAATCTCTCCAGATCCTTCAGATTCCCAGCTCCATGTTGGTGCTTCTTCTCTTCAGTTCACTTCACTCATTTTCTTTAGGGTTCAGGTCAGGGGACCATGGCAGAAGCTTCATTTTGTGCTCAGTGACACCTTTTTGTGTTGGTTTTGATGTTTGTTTTGGATCATTGTCCTGATGGAAGCTCCAACCATAGCCCATTATTGGATTTCTAGCAGAAGCGGCCAGGGTTTGATTTTTTGTTGGTATTTCATAGAATCCATGAAGCCATGTATCTGAATAAGATGTCCAGGACCTCCAGCAGAAAGATAGGCCCACAACATTAAAAATCCAACAGTATATTTAACCGTGGACATGGGGTACTTTTTATCCATGTGTGCACCAAACCCATCTGGTGGGTTTGCTGCCAAAAAGCTCTTTTTTAGTTTCATCTGACCATAGAAGTCAGTCCCATTTGAGGTTCCAGTCTTGCCTAACAACTGAATATGCTGGAGATTGATTCTGGATGAGAGCAGAGGATTTTTCTTGAAACCCTCCCGAGCAACTTGTGGTGATGTACGTGCTGTTTGATAATTGTTTTTAGACTTTCTCAACTAATCTCAGCAATTCTTCAGCTGTGATCCTTGGAGAGACACACACACACACGCACACTTTCAATTCTTTTCCTTCAATGAAAGGTTAGATTTTTGCTAATTTTATTAATTAAAGATCAAAAGGATAAACAATGCAGATTTATTTTTACAGTCATCTTTGATCATATTTACCAGGGGTGCCAATAATTCTGACCACCACTATATTGCCATTCATGGGTTTCTGAAAAAAAAAAAAGTGTAAACATTGAGCCTCCCAGCCTCCATCAAATCATTAAGATTGTAGCAGGCTGAGAGTTTGGGGCATGGATAGCAGGCAGAGCTAGAGTAATGTACTACAGTAGACTCTTCAGTAGCACAGCATCATCATGCACCCATTCAGAAAGAGAAATGTACTGGTATATATCGTTTATTTAGATGTGTCAGGTGTAGACAGCATCATGTCAAAAAATGCACCCGGTGCAGGTATGTTGGATGGGTTTATTATAAGCAAGATGCTACTGTAGCTTTCGCTCTATAAAGAGTGTTACTCCATCACTTACTCATGACACAGCAACACAACTAAAAGTACTCCTAATATGTTGGACCTTTTATTGAAAGTAGCCAACATTTATCTATTGAGACACGCCTTAACAAGCACCTGTAAGAGCGGTTTGTTATTGTTTGAGTTATGGAAGGCACAGCACATAAAAGGGCATTTGCAAGTTTGTTTGAAGAAACGCATTATTTTTGTAATTCCGCTAGGTGCCACTTGTGTTGCAGAAACGACATACTTCACCTTTTAAAGATGAAGTGTGTAATTTTTTTTCCTATGTTAAAGTACTTTATTCTGTTGTCTGAGCCATAACCTAGTGGGCATATGTGCTTATATGGTGTACTTCTGCTTTGGCTCACTATTTTTGCAGTTCTGTTATTTGGAACAAGAATTACACATTTCATCTTTAATAATCAACACATTTATGAATAAATGGAGCTTAAATGTAATGGAATATACCATTATATCACTATAAAATCAGTTGTCAATTTTTTCTATGTCAAATAGGCTATTTGTATTTGTGAGATGTACAACTGCCGTCTGTCTTATTCTCGCATCTGTGAAATCATATGTCAGATCCAATGTCAGATCATTTGTCAGTCAATCAAGCAAAAGACAAAACTGATTATAATGATTTAAACAATGAAGAGCAGAATGAATTTCTGTGTAAAATTACTGAGTAGAATTATTGCATTCCACATGTGACAAATTATGAATGATTTTGTGAATCATGAATGATGAGCTATTGTTTTATGGATAGGCCCTTTGCTTTTGCAACAATTAGTAAAAATTTTACCACCTTGCACATACTGTTGAAGCCACATTTTAAAAATCTTTCTAAAAATCATAAACCTGGTAATTGTACGTTTGAAAATGTATGCTGAATATACATTTTTTTATTTGTTTTTTGTTTTATTTTTTACTATAAAATACTATGTAGCCTGTTATTGTGATAAAATGCTGTGCTTTTAATAATGTGACAACATGTAACAGCAATAGTGACAAATGCAAAATAACCAAAATTCCACTGTTTGTGAATTCTTGGAGGATGACAAGTGTATTGCACTGTTTGTTTTTGATTTTTAACTGCTTCATAACTCTGGCTCTTTTATTTTAGATAAACTTTAACAAAGTTAAAGAAAACAGTTAAGTGAAATTGTTATGCTAAACTTGGGAATATCAAAAAGTGTATTAAGTATCATTTTTAGCAGATGCATGAAGCTAACAAATTAGATATTGGATAAGCAGTACTGATAACTGTTTAAGTATATAAATAAGGAATATGCCATGGTCTGGAGTTACATCATAAGAAATGAAGCATGAAATAGGTACAGTAGTGTTCATTTAGCATGTGCTTTTTAGCTATCTTGCAAACAGTCTATTCCCTTTTAAAAAGCGTGAAGTCCCTTTTGTTTTGTAAATGTCATTTCCAAGAAAGTGTAGGACAGTGGTATATCATAGCTTGTCCAAAACGTTGAAGTGTTAAACTCTTGAACGTTTTCCAAAATTTGCACTGCACAACTTTAATGTTTGATTCATTGTATATCCTGTATGCAGAATGAATCAGTGTACACACTGTGAAACTGTGAAAGACTTGATGGGACTGACTGATTGTATTTTCTTTTTTAGTCTGATTTAAGTCTGAAGATAACCAAAAAAAAAAAAAGTTTGAGATAATAGTTTACTTTAACTTTTAAATACTTAATTATTATCCTTAATTATTAACCAGTATGATGGAAGTAAATGGAAAGTGTGGAACAGCCACTTTGGAATTGAAAATTACAATTGTGCAACATGATTAATAAAAACCCTAATCATATGAAAGGCAATGATTTAACATTTAAAGATATATATTGACAGCTGAGTCAGTTAAATTTTCCTTTGCTCTGATATATAAGCCTGTTAGCATCAATGTAGTGTATACAATTACAGCAAATACAGATAAATAAGAGAGAATAACATGAATGTAGCATATATGAAAACTTAAAATGAACAATAACATCTTTTGTTTGTTGCTGTGAGTTTTCACTTTGTGCACAAATGTGTATTTTTTAATGTCTTTTTTAATTTTTATTAAATGTTTAATTTTTTAATGTTTAATTTTTTTATGTATCAATGTATTTTCTAAAGTCTGTGCTAAAGTCTTTCTTGTGAAATCATTTTTATCAGGTGATGACACAGATCACATTTTTATTATCTTAAAAGAAATATAAATTACAGGAATTGTAATTATTTTTATTTACTTTTTTTATTATGTTCAACCTTTGTTGGTCAATATAAATGAATCTCATAAAAGGACAAGAAAAGCAACTGTTTATTAAAATGTGTCAAATGTTTATATTAAAGCATTTTATACTTTGCATTACATATTTATTCATATGGTTATTGGAATATAAACAGTATATATTCCAGAAGAAAATAACAGATCATGCCAATCTTGAATACATGTCAAATAAAATGACCTTTAAATTCTTAACTATTTAAGTGATAAGTGAATTTTTTTTATTTATTTATTTATTTTTTTTCCAAAAAGGTTGGGATTAGTAAGATTAATGTTTTTAAAAGAAGTCCCTTATGATCACCAAGGCGGTATTTATGTGATCAAAAAACACAGTAAAAATTGTAATTTTTTAAATAACCATTTTATATTTTAATATATTTTAAAATGAACAGTGAGTTTTGAATGGCAGTGTATTTTCTGTAACATCTATCCTCATCAAGCACAGCACAAGTAACAGTAGCTCATCTTCATCTTAGCCTGTAGGATCTTGCCATGCTTTTTGTTGGTGGTTTTGTTTTGCTGTAATTGCTCTACTAGATGTCTACTTTCTCTGATGGGTCTCGTAATCTTATTAGAGCCACAGAGCCAGTCTGAGCCTCAGAGACTTCTGGAACAGATATTTGATTAAAGTTAGAGTTGATGTCTTATGCTAATCACCTGTGTCATGCTTTCTATACAATTAAAGCTGAGTTACAGGTCAATTAATTTAATCCCTTGATAGGTAAACTAAACACACACTGTAAAAAAAATAAATAAATAAAAAAAATCCCCGTAAAATTGATGGTAAAAAATGGCAGCTGTGGTTGCCAAAACTTCACCGTAAAAAAATATGGTAGCAACATTTTAGGTTTTAAAGGACAGCACTTAGTTTACTGTCTATAGCAACATTTTACAGATTTAACTTAAATTTAAAGTAAAAACATATTTCATTTACTGATATAATGTTAATTTACCAACCTATTGAAGTACTAATATGTTTTGTACCTTTGAAATACACTGAAAACCACCAAACACAGTGGTGTTGAGAGTCACATGATGAATCAAAGCTCATCACAAGCAGCTTTTTCAAAAGCTGAGAAGGACAATGCTAATACATAGGAGGTGCACACAGTGTCATTCACACAAACACTAAACACCATCACGGATGTCATGTTACAGATGGAAGCAGGCAGGTAAGTAACACAAACACAGTCTTTATTAAGATTCAGAGGCACGCATCTGGACAGAGGTGAAGTATGGTGAGTATTGTGCTGAAAGCATGTTGAATGGCGACGTAGCTAAATGGTAATGATGAATTGTCTCTTTTGCAGGTGAGCCAGACTGGATGATGGGCTGAAGACAGGCTGATGGTAGCAGACAGAAGAGGGGTCACAGGTAAATAGCAAGTAGATATCTCTGGTTAGCATGTGGAGCTTGTCAGGAGGAATGCTGGGAGTTGTAGTGCAGAGAAGGTGACTGAGCTGGTGACTGTGACAATGGTAACATGCATGAAATTTTAAAAATGCAAAAAAACATTAATTTAACAACATTCTATGTGACATAAAACCCTAATGTACATAAATGTTTAGAAAAAAATAAGAAAAACTAAGAAGAAACAAGAGTTATGCTTTTTTTACTTCCAAAAACCGTATATAATACAGAAATTTTCTGTAAACCAAATACCTGTTTTTCACAGTAGCATTTTTACAGTCTTTTGGTGTTAAAATCACAATCATTTTTTACAGTGCAATTAATATTCATTACATAAAGGGTCATTTGATGTCAGAATTTTAGACAAGCTAGTATCAAGTTATGCTAATGCTAGCCTTAAACTGTAAAGTACACATCTAGTTCAGACATGAAACTCTAGAGGGCGCAGGCTGGCATGCAGTTTTTTCAGGCTTTACAATGCAATCTGATAACATTCACGTAGTTTGCTTCATGACACAAGCTTACTGGCCTAATCCAGCAGCTAATGAGATTGCTTTCTCAATATTCATTGTTTGCTCGAGGCTAGTCCTCCAGTGCGTTCCTCTGCAACCGTCCACCTCCCCCAGCTCCACCTGCCTATGAGATTTATGTATGTGTATTTATGCACCAGCAGCATATCTTACATGCTCACAACAGTGTGTCTGTGTGTTAGCAGTAGCAAGTCTGCAGCAGCAGCATCCAGTCCACCAAGACCAAATACATTAACATTGTCAAATCAGAAATATATTTAACTTCTTTTTCTGCATATGAGAGTACTAAAATAATAAATTATTAAAATAATATAAATTATTAATAATATAATAATTTTTTCATGTTTTTGAAAGAAGTGTCTTCTGCTCACCAAATCTGCATTTATCTTAGCATTTATTAAAAATACAATAAAAAAACAGCAATATTGTGAAATATTATTACAGTTCAAAATATCTGTTTTCTATGTGAATATATTTTAAAATATAATTTATTCCTGTGATCAATGCTGAATTTTCAGCATCATTACTCCAGTCTTTAGTGTCACATGATCCTTCAGAAATCTTCCTAATATGCTGATTTGCTGCTCAAGAAATATTTCTGATTATTATCAATGTTGAGAAAACATTGAATGTATTTTAAATCTTACCACAAACTTTTGAAAGGTAGATTATCATGGTTTCCACAAAAATATCAGTACTTACTGTTTTCATCACTGATAATAATAAGAAACATTAATAATAATTAAGCACCAATAATAACTGATCTATAATTGCAGCAGCATATTAGAATGATTTCTGAAGGATCATGTGACACTGAAGACTGGAGTAATGCGGAAGCAGTTTTGCATCACAGCAAGAAATCACATCAGCGTAAGAGACATGTTTCCACATCTGTTTGTTTTTCCATTTTTCTACCTTGGAAAACCCATCCCAAGGTCACTAGGTTCTGTATTCCAGGCTTAGCCTCGCATCTCACTCCCCTTCTATGTTGCTGAATGACGACTGCAAGCCACAGCCAGACAGTGGACTGAACAACGCATACATCTGGAAGATGGACTTCAAAGACCATTTACTGCTGCTAAGAATGGATTTCAAAAGACTATATATCTACGTACACCTTTTGCGTTTGTCTGTCTTGTAGTACAATGATACCAATTTTGTCGTGGTCATATTGCCAGCTCTTTATACAAAGTTCTTGGGATCCTCACCAGATTTGTGTCAGATCTTCACACTGTGCTGGTATGAATATATTTGATACACCAAACCATTTATATGACATGCATATGTATGCCTAATAAAATAACGAAATTTTCCTGTCATTGGCAGATGTGGAAAAAAGTTCATTTTTGGGTTCTCGGGAACTTTATATATTATGCAAAGTTGATCATTATTAGTAACAGAACATACCAGCACATATGCTAACAAGAGGGACAATGACATGTGGTAACATTGGACAGTTAGTAATTACTACAACTTGCAAGACTTTAACCACAATCATTACCCAAGATTCAAAAAGAGGAAGAAGCCAATTACCACTCTCAATGTCAAACCAAAATATTAATCGTCCTTACTGCAGCTGAATGAGACTTCCATATTCACTTCTTCTCTCTAGAGGGAAGTTGTACTTCTGGAGGAAATTTTGTAAGTGCTAATTTACAGTCAGTTGGTCATTGTCGCCAATAATATTACAAAATAAATAAAAAACATCTGGGTGAACAGGTCTACCCTCAAGGGATTTATTTTGTGTTAATGACCAGATGTCCATATAATCAACCTTAATTCACCCCTAAAACACACACACACACATATATATATAATTGTTTAACTTTAAAATGATTATATCTTGTAGATTAGCTTAACGTTTAAAACAAACATTACCATAAATTTTTAACTTTTAGGTTACATCATTAGCTATTGGCAATCTAATGTAGCTACAACTTGTCACATATTGGCCTACAGAAGGATTAGTTTACCCAAAAATGAAAATTCTGTCATTGATTACTCACCTGCATGTTTTTTTAAACCCGTAAGACATTCGTTTATCTTCAAAACACAAATGAAGATATTTTTGATGAAATCTGAGAGATTTGTCTCCCCTTCCATTGACAGCTACGCACCACTTTCAAGCCCCAGAAAGGTTAAAGGGATTGTTTACCCAAACATAAAAAGCCTAAATTAAGTCTGTTCATCATATAAAGTGATTGAGTGGACTAAACAGCTCAATTCATATGGATTAGTTTAACAATCTCTTTATGAATTTTTAGAAGCGGCAAATTGGTGTAGCTGTCAATGGAGGGACAGAAAGCTCTCAGATTTCATCAAAAAGATCTTCATTTGTGTTCCGAAGATGAACGAAAGTCTTACAGGCTTGGAACGACATGGGGGTGAGTAGCTAATTAATGACAGAATTTTCATTTTTGGGTGAACTAACCCATTAATGCAAGATCACGCTTTGCGTGAATGACCACAACAGCACAACATAAATAGCATCAACTTCGTCATAAGAACTTCTATTAAAGGATTAGTCCACTAGATTAGATCACTTTCAAATTAGAATTTCCTAATAATTTAGTCACCCCCATGTCATCCAAGATGTTCATGTCTTTCTTTCTTCAGTCGAAAAAGAAATTAAGATTTTTGATGAAAACATTCCAGGATTTTTCTCCATATAGTGGACTTCAATGGAGCCCAAACGGTTGAAGGTCAAAATTAGTTTCATTGCAGCTTCAAAACGTTCTACACAATCCCAGATGAGGAATAAGGGTCTTATCTAGAGAAACCATTGTTCATTTTCTAAAAAAAAAAAAAAGAAGTAAACATTCTATACATTTTAACAATAAATGCTCATCTTGAACTAGCTCTCTTCTTCTCTATTAGAATTCCGGCAGTGTAGACACTGCTAAGTGTATTACTGCCCTCCACAGGTTAAAAATGTTTTTTTTTTTTAGAATATGAGCAATGGTTTATTTAGATAAGACCCTTATCTCTCGTCTGGGATCGCTGTGGACTGTAATTTTGACCTTCAACCATTTGGGCTCCATTGAAGTCCACTATATGGAGAAAAATCCTGGAATATTTTCATCAAAAAACTTAATTTCTTTTCGACTGAAGAAAGAAAGACATGAACATCTTGGATGACATGGGGGTGAGTAAATTATCAAGAAATTTTAATTTGAAAGTGATCTAATCCTTTAAGCATTTATTCGTGTCACTTAAGTAATAGCTCATGTCTAGAAAAAAAATAAAATAAAAAAAAATCTACTCCTGTCTGTAACATGTCATCATCCAGTGAGGGTTGTGTCTATCAGAGCCTTCACAGTTCACACACAGACGAGGGAATCCCCGTGGTGTTTATCGCACCAGTCAGCCCTGCAGACTCCTGCAGTCTCCTCCTCTCATTTGTTGATCTGCAATGCAGTGCCAGGCTTCCCCAGCTCTCTCTCCCTCCCTCTAGCATGGGCATCCTCTGCAGTATGTGCGGTAATATCCTCTTGGTGTGTTTCGTCTCCCAACGGGGTCTTTACAATCTCATACAAGCGCATCTCGAGCAGCACCATAGCGCCCCTCGCAGAGCAGAAGAGACACTGCACGGTAAGGGGTAAAGAAAAAAAAATACGGTTTGTACAGTATAAAAACCATTACGCCTATGGAATGTCCCCCACAATTCACAAAAACAAACGTGTGTATGTGTGTGTGTGTGTGTGTTGAAAACAGATTTTGCTGCTTAATATTTTTGTGGAAACCATGATAACATTTTTCAGAAGATCAAAAGAACAGCATCTATTTGAAATATAAATGTTTTGTAATAATGTCTTTACTGTCACTTTTAATCCTTCCTTTTTTATTATTTAGGGCCTAAGTTCCATGCAATTTGTAGACAGCATATCTACAGCTGATATGGATTTGGAAGAGTTTATTTTCCAGTGAAACAGAGGATGGTAGCTTGGCTGACCTCTCTATACATTGTAACAGTGTTTTATATGGGTGAGGCATTGGCTGTCATAGAAACAGTGTCAACGAGCGTTCTGATTGGTGCAGAGGCCGGGATCATCCGTTGTTGCTCGCTGAGAGAAGTGCTGAGTGGACCCTCCTGTTAAAGCCCCCCTCCCCGTCCCCTCTCTGCCCCATGGAGTTAGTGTACTTCCTATTGTCCCACAGATTTGTTTTTTCCATCCTGGTTGAACTTTCTAGCGTGACACTAATAAGTCCATTAGCATCATATATGTGGCTTAGCAGGGCGCAGGGGGCATAGCCTAACAAATGTGTGGAGTCAATTGGTAAGAAACACTTTCTGCTTTTCATAGTAAATTTTTGAGCTTTTTTAAGATGCTGATCAACAGGATAAACTTTAGCTGTTCTGGTCCGTTTTCCTGTCATTATTTTGAGTTTGATTGATTGTGATTCGTTTAAGATTATACTGTATTTGTTTATAGTTCTTCAGCTTTTTAAAATACTGTTCAGGATTTTTTTCTAGTCTTCAGTACTCATTTCTAGATACAAGACAGATGTAGGGCTGTCATATTTATCCACGTCTTTTTTTTTTGGCCTAGACTGACATTTATTTGTTTATTTTGCTCTTGTAATGCACTTTGGTCAGTCTTGAGGTTGTTTATAATTTTTTTTTAATTTTTTTTTAAAGTGCTTTATTAATAAAAGAACTAGTACTATTTAGACGGTAGTTCTGTTACATTTTGAAGTACACTTTTTTTTTTTCTTTTCAAAAACACAGATTATTGGAGTATATTTTACAAGAAAATACTATATCAGTTTTTCCTGACGTTTAATTCAACATTATTTGCTGGTTCTTTGTTATTGCTTGTCAAATTTACTAGCAATTTCTGAGAGAACAGAGTTTTTACACCAAAGTTTCTCTTAGATATTTGGTATACATAACCTTGACCTCTTTGTAGTGGCTAGACAAATGGAGGCCAACATTTCCATACTAGAAACATTGTAATAGAACCTCAAGCTAAAAGTCAAGATATTGTGAAAATAATATGTGGATATTAAATCTCAACAGTCAATGTTTGTGTGGATACAATGTAAAAGACTTCCACCCTGAAGTTGCAGAAGAAATCTACTAAAAGATAAATGGACCAGTGCAAAGGGTGAATCAAACTCCCTAACAAAGCTTCCCAGCTGTGGAGTAACATCTGTTTTGGACAGCTTGATGAACTAGCTAATTTGGTTGGCAAAATTGAAAAACAAAATGGATGACTCTAAACATTGTTGTCCAGATTTCCTGTAGGAGAAATTTTGCCCTAACATCAGTCAAGCTCCTAAAAAGATAGAACTGGATGAAGAAAAAAAAAAAGGAAAACAAGGCCGCAAAGCAAACAATGTTGCTCTCGCCACATTTAACATGGAGCCCCTCTGGGGGATACAACAATGGCTTCAGCAAGGCCGTAGCGCATCTACACATTGCTAGATCTCTCTCTGGCCTGTTGGGTCGTGCTCGACCAGCAAAAGTCGAAACAATTGAAGTTTTATATTTTCCATTGAGCTCAGCAGTCAGACGTGTGAGACATGAATATAAAAGCTCGCCGGTTATACTGTCACCCTTCATCGTGTCCTATTAGCCCAGAATGTGACTGTTTCGTGAGTGAACGTGCTGGTTTTCAGGAAGCTAAAACTGTTGCTATGGTGCTTCGGTGAGGAGTGTTACTGGTTGAGGTACTGTTCTGCTGTTCTGTGGGAATGCTACTCTTCCATGAAGCTTTTTGCTCTCAAAGATACGGAAGGATTGGTTTAGTCTGTTCTGGAGGGTTCAGAGAACGAGAAGGACAGGTTTTTGATACATTTAGAAATGGCTGGTGTGTTTTTCACACTGATTTTGCTGTGAAATCAGTGGAATTTTACTGGCAGCTGAAGACAAAATATTTAATAAACGTCAATGGCAGGAACGTGTAGAACATCGTAAATGATTGGGGTTTGATTTCTGTGGAAATCCACAGGGCTTTCTGATTGGATGCAGGCCTGGTTAAATGTTACCAGGTCAACCTCCAGATCTTTTATGAAGTCTGTGGTCTGTTTCCAAAAGTTTTAATATGCCATCTATCCATGGAGGTCTTAAATACCTGGAGAGAAGCTATCCTAGAAGCTGACGTGTTTGCTTCATGGGTTCCAGAAAAGGTTTTAGAGCCAATCCCCTGAGTTGTAAATGTCATGTGACTGTTCATTCTCTATTAGAACTCCTTGCAGCAGGCAGTGGGTGGGGGGCAGGAAGGTATATGTCTGATGCTTTTAGCCCTAAAAATGGTCACTGGTGAAACATCTACAATAATCTGATTTTGTTGGTGATTTTTTAGGTTACTATACAAATATATATTTATAGCAACTTCTGAATTGCTGTCAATGGAAAAACAAGCTTTTTGGCCACATACTGTGCATTTATAGCATCTACCAGCAGGAGCAAATTGAAACTCATCAGCTAAACCTTAACTCTTGCTTTTAAGTGTAACTTTACCCTTTTCTGTAACACTTTTCAAAAAGGTTCCATTTGTTAACATACTAACATTAACAAAGATTGAGGAATACATTTATTACAGTATTTATTATTGTTAGTTAATGCATTGTCTAATGTTAAAATGAGACCTTGTTGTAAAGTGTTGCTAACTTTATTTTTTCTAAACATTGCCGACTTTTTATATATTTTAAAGGCAAAAGTTGTGATAAGGAAAAACTTGAAACTCTTGAATGTGTTTAGTAAATTATGAGAAGCAATACTGCTTAAATTCGATACACAAACGCTCCAAATGTTCGACGAGCTGGACGGGTCTATAAATAGTCAGATTTTTATCTGTTTTCTGTAGTGATATTGCATTCCATGCAGTCTAAGGCCCATTTCACAGTGCACACGTAAGCAGCGCAGGTGTAAATAGGGTAAAACGTTTTGAGCATGTGAACTTTCAACCACTTCCAGAGGTAGTCGAAAATGCATTCGACCAGATTGCTTTCGTAGTGTAAACGCTCATGTGGTTGAATGCAGCACAAAAGACCGCCTGCTCTCCGCCTACTGACTTTATTTAAACTTTGTCGGCTGAAACCCAAGTTTTGTTTGAAGACGAAAAACTGATCTCAAACACGCACTCACCGCATTTGGCTGGTCTTGCGGCTGTCAGAGCAGAAACGAAAGCTACAGCTCTCTAGGCTTTTCACATTTGAAATAGTTAACCCTGGGCCAATCTAAACCCCGGGTAAATGGAATCCTGGGTTATCTTGCTTCACATTTCACACTGCTCATTATTTACCCGAGGTTTAAAGGGTTAGTTCACCCAAAATTGAAAATTCTGTCATTTATTACTTACCCTCATGCCGATCCACACCTGTAAGACCTTCGTTAATCTTCGGAACACAAATTAATATATCTTTGTTGAAATCTGATGGCTCCGTGAGGCCTGCATAAGGAGCAATGACATTTTCTCTCTCAAGATCCATAAAGGTACTAAAAACATATCTAAATCAGTTCATGTTAGTACAGTGGTTCAATATTAATATTATAAAACGATGAGAATATTTTTGGTGCGCCAAAAAACAAAACAAAATAACAACTTATATAGTGATGGCCGATTTCAAAACACTGCTTCAGGAATCTTCGGAGCGTTATGAATCAGCGTGTCGAATCAGCTGTTCGGAGCACCAAAGTCACGTGATTTCAGCAGTTTGGCGGTTTGACACGCGATCCGAATCATGATTCGGTACACTGATTCATAACACTCTGAAGATTCCTGAAGCAGTGTTTTGAAATCGGCCATCACTAAATAAGTCGTTATTTTGTTTTGTTTGGCACACCAAAAATATTCTTGACGCTTTATAATACTAATATTGAACCACTGTACTCACATGAACTGATTTAAATATGTTTTTAGTACATTAATGGATCTTGAGAGAGGAAATGTCATTGCTGGCTATGGAGGCCTCACTGAATCATCCGATTTCAACAAAATATCTTAATTTGTGTTCCGAAGATTAATGAAGGTCTTCGGGTTTGGAACAGAATGAGGGTGAGTAATAAATGACAGAATTTTCATTTTTGGGTGAACTAACCCTTTAACAATTAATCCTGGATATTCATAAGCTGGCGTTTCACATTGTACAATCTTAAACCCTGGGTTAACGTTCTAATTTGCACATTTGCGATGTCAGTGTCACTGATTGTATAAACGCAGCACCTGACCTGTTTACTCTAGTATTAGCTCTAGCTCAAGCACTGAGCATCCTATTATTGCCGACTGTACTATCGAGTTTATACTGAATGGACATTTTGGACTATAAAGGTAAGAATGAAATGATCTCTTCTTCACTCAAATTGTCACGTTTTCTGTCAACATTTGAAATTTTTCCTCTCAAATGCCGAATTTACTGTTTAACGTATATACAATGCGCAGTGTTTCTGTGACCATGACTGTCCAAAGCAGGCAATTATAGGGCTTTTCACACTGCGCTTAACTCCAGGTTATTTTCGTTCTAAACACCGCTTTTAACCCCGGGTAAAGGAACGTTTCACACTTGTAATTTAGAAGCGGGATTAGCACTGCTTTTTACCCAGGGTTAGCACCAGTTTTGCGGTGTTAACCCTGCATTGTGGTTCCAAACCTGTTCAGTGTGAAACGATGCTGTGTTAGAATGTTACAGCTAAACGCTTAGCAACAGACAATCAATCACATGCCTCATATTCACTGCTTTGGACAGTCGCGGAAACACCTCGCTCTGTAAACAGTAAAAATGGAGGAAAAAGTTAAATGCTGAGAGTAAACGCGTCAATTTGAGTGAAGAAGAGACCGTTTCATTCTTACCTTTATAGTCTGAGTATACTCATTCAGTATAATAACACAACAAAAGCAGTGCTAACCCTGCTCCAGAGCAAGGTTTCATAACCCCGGGTAAAAAGTGGTGCTAACCCTGCTTCTAAATTAGTGTGAAACGTTCCTTTACCTGGGGTTAGAACTTAGTTTAGAACGTTTCGTTTAGAATGATGATAAACTGGGTTTAGAGGAACACTACACTTTTCATGAAAATCGCAACTTTTCATTTTCCGTCAGTCTAAGTACACGATGTAACTACAGAAGAGTCAAGTTTTAAATAGGAAAAATATTGAAAATCTTTGAATCTGAGACCAATAGCATCTCGCTCAAGAATGACCAATGAACTATGCTATGCTATGGTAAAAGTGGTACCGCCAGACACGGAGATCGGCTGAATGGATTCGAAAATGGTAAAACTCAACTGTTTTAACTCTAGGGGAGTTGGAAAATGAGCCTGTTTTCAAAAAAAGTGGAGTGTTCCTTTAAGCGCAGAATGAAAAGCCATGTTTTTCCATCATCTTCAGTGCGTTCATATGTAAGTTGCTTGAGCTTATTTCGTCCATTAGATCGAAAGATCGAAAAAAAAAACAAAAAAAAAACATACATTTACCCACCCATAGACCCTCCCCTCGAAGAAATCCGGACAGAAGTGGTTGAAAGTGGACAAAAGAGATGGAATAAAAAAAGGAAATGGGAAATAAATGGGAATGTGTCTTCCTCGTCTGGTCAGGTAGCTGTAATTACATGGAAAATTAAGAGGCCACAAAGCATCTGACCACTGGATTTACAGAAATCATTTCACTTTTTAAAAAGTGTTTTCTCAACATTGCATCTAATCAGTTCACGAACACATTAATGTCTTTTAAAAGGCTTTTGTCAATTTGTTTTTGTCCAAAATTATGGAAAGGAATATAATTTCTTTCTCTTTGTATTTTTATATCAATGTGGTACAAAATTATCCTATTCAGTTCAATGTGATAAACGAGCTGGGTCAAAAGTAATCTAAAAGTGTAATCAAAACTACAATTTTTGACATGTAATTTGTAATCAGTAATGGAGTACAATTTGTAAGTAATCTACCCAGCTCTGTGTATGTGCGTATATATATATATATATATATATATATATATATATATATATATATATATATATATATATAATATATATATATATATTGTATGTTAAGGAACAATCCCACATCTAATGTAATCAAAGCCTTAGCAATTTATTGTTTGCTTCATCAGCTGTGAAAACTCAAAGAAAAATTAATTTACTTTTAACCTCCACATTAGTAATAGTTACACTCTATCTAAGAGTCCATTAAAATAATGGGCCCAATGTACTGTCAATATTAACATGAAGGAATTTTATGTACTGATTTTGTTCACAGGTGTTTTATCCATATTTTGAATTGTGCATTGCATTGCATTGTTTTATGTTTTACGTCAAATAAAATAAAATACATTCATTTTTAAAGAAGCGCTGCACATGCAGTTTGAATGCTCTCACAATCAGATGTTTTATAGTATAACTCAATAGCCATTACATTGCAGTCAAGCTTATTTATATAGAGCTTTTACAAGACAATAGCTTCAAAACAGCTTTACAATAAAATTCAGTGTAAGCGTCACCAAATAGTTTCAATAATCAGTTGTTTTAATGAAGTAGCTTATAGACATCAGTGAATGAAGTGCTACAACAGTTTTAATTACAGCTTCACTTTGTCTCCATGACGCAGACATGTTGGACTCACACGCTCTGATATTTTACAGGTTTCCCAAGGGGACGCTACTGAGAAGCTGGCTCACCAAGTCCCGACCAAGACTGCTGCTGCTCATCGCCGGCTTGAAGAGGCCTCAGGTCACCCTCATGCGGAGGAAAAGGATGAAACGCACGAAAGTAGCAAAGGCCACGTAAGCGGTAAATATGGTTATTGTTGCATGTCAGAGTGACCTCTCAAACCCGAGCACAGAATATCTTCCTCTGAAATTAACTTAAAGCAGCTCACATTTAGACTTTATAGTGAATTCATGAGATTTTGATTGTACGGTGCCTCATGGAATTGTAGTGAAATGGAAAAGTAGTTGTAATATGATCACAGAAAGAGGAATAAGGGTGTGTAACAGGTCAACACTCTTAAGAACTCTGATTGAAGAACTGTTGATAACAAATTACTACGCCTTCTGATTCTGAACTTATTTTAGTATAAATGACCAGGCAACATCCATGAATAGGGTGTAGTTTGATGTCCCATCACTTTTCTAAGAGGCATAAGACAACTTCAAATGTTCGTACACAACTTGGGTGCAATCACATTTTCTGATGTTCAATTAATATTTATAGACGAAATCCACTCATATCAATAGGAAACCATGTTGGAATTTCACGTGAGGGTGAAAGATTTCAAAACACAGTTTTTGCACGTGTTTAAGCCGATTCACTGCTTTGACCAAGAAAAAGCTGTTTGGTTTGAAAGTGACGTATTCTACACTACTGACAATGGACGTTTTTGTCCACAACATTTCTCTAATGTGTCCACACCTTTAGGGTACATTTACATGACAACGATGTACTAAAAGTTTTTTCTTACAGATGACAATGTTGTTAAAATAACCCCCATTCAGATCCGCGAAAACAACTAAAAACGCTGTAGTTGGCGATGTCACTTTGTAAAGAAACACTATGTGCCTATAGACTGAACACTTAATACACATGACATCACCGCCTTCACAAATTCACGTTTTTGTATTTTACATGGAGACGATAGTATAGTTTTCAAAAACTTGCACTTAAAAACATGTTTTCAAAAGACTGCATTTTTAGGCCCCCAAAATGCCGTTGTCGTGTAAATAAATAGCCAAAGTACATAAGATTTCCGTTTTTAGTGTGTAAAATATGTAAACAGCCTCTTGGTCTGTTGAATTCACATTTCATTCAGAGTATTTAAAAACTATTTTTAATTATTAAAACATTTTAATTACCAAAACTTGTGTCCAACATCTTGCATGCAAACCTTTTACCAAATTATTTTCCCCCATTAAACAAAATAAAATATTCCAAAAATGTGAGACACCCAGGAAGTGACATTTTTACAGCATGGCAGGAAAACAAGTAAATCAGTACATTTTTCTCAGTTTTTTTTTTTTTTTTTAAACAACAAATCATAGTGTTGCCAGCATTTAATAAGCTCAAGCATTCAACCCTGTTACCAAAATTATAATTTTACCAAAATCACTTCAAACCAGCTGTTGTCAAAAACTACTCATTGTGGTTAACTTATGATTTTATAATTGTTATTAAAGGGTTAGTTCACCCCAAAATGAAAATTGTCATTAATTACTCTGTCATTCAAAACTCGAAAAGACTTTCATTCATCTTCGGAACACAAATGAAGATCTTTTTGATGAAATCTGAGAGATGTCTTGTCTCTTAATTGACTGCCTTTTGCAATGAACATGTTAGGTTGAGCTTCTGCTTATGTACACTGATCAAAGTTTACATGTGAGTAAAAGCCTAAATTAAATCTTTTCATCAAAAAGCGATTGAGTCTCTTCAGAAAATTTGGACTAAACCACTCGTTTCATATGGATTAGTTTTCCGATCTCTTTATGATCTTTTTGAAGCATCAAAGTGTTTGTTGCAAAAGGCAGTGAATGGAGAGACAGACAACTCTCAGATTTCATCAAAAAGAGCTTCATTTGTGTTCCAAAGATGAACGAAGTTCTTATGAGTTTGAAACCACATGAGGGTGAGTAATTAATGACAGAATTTCATTTTGGGGTGAACTAATCCTTTAATTTGAAAACTCACAACAAACTCTTTTGCTTTTAAATCTGGCCCAAATTTTGTTAACAGGGTTGCAACATTTTATTCTATTTCCAAAAGAATAAAAAGTTCTAATAATATTTAGTTCGATCTCCTGGGGTTGATAATAAACTTGTTCACTGATCCTCTGGGGTGGAACTGTCGAGCCCTGTTTTGTACCCTATTCATGGAAAGTGCTACCAAAATATAATGAATAAGGTGTTTTTTAGGCTGTTTTCCACCAGAAAACTTACATGCGTTCCCTTGTGTTGCAGAACCTGCAGTCGTATGCCACATTTCACTTGAGTCACTGAAACAGAGAGAAGCTCCGCCTGCTGCCAACATGAATGCAGATCAAGACACAGACAAACCATCTTACCCGTCTCAACTAAACATACGAACTAAATGCCATAGCAAAAGTAGAAGAGCTTCAGAGTTTGTTGTGAAAATGAGGGATCTTCCACAAAGATCCAGACCCCCCGACTAAAATCTGGAGCCTCACACTGACATTTGTTCATCTTTCTCTCAAATACACATCTGTCATGGTTCAGTACACCACACTGCGTGTGACAGTACATTATTGCTATTGCTCTTTTAAGTGCCTTTGGTTGAAAGTGCTTTCCTTTCCTGTGTTCTCTGGTTCTCAGGATTTCAGGGATTTTTATTTTTCCTAATGGTGTGTGGGTGAAAAAAGAAGAAATAGAAAGAAAAATGTATAATTTCCAGCTAGTAATTGCCAATTAGCTAGTAACTAGCACACCAGTGGGTTTTTCATACTGTTGAGCCCTTCAGACTGACAGCTGACAGTCCATTACTGTGTCCTGATAAGGAATAAAATCATCCATTTAAATGTTAATATCCACTGAAAAACAAATAACACTCTTAACAAGTTATATCATAATCCAAATGAATCATTTTGTGGCCCTATTGTCATTTAAAAAAAAAAAAAAAAATCATAAAAAAACATGATTGATTTTTTTTTTTTATTATTTCAAGCAGCTATTTGACATTTATGCAACTAAGAAGACATCCACATAATTATTAATATTTTGATTAAAAACTGTTCTATTTGTTAGGTGAATCTCATGAAGCATGTCAAATCTGGCTCATAAATAGCCTCAAAATCAGAATAAAAAAATTATAAGAAATTATAGTTGCCTTTTTTTTTTTTACACTGACATTATTTTCATGACAGTTAGGTACATTTTATTATATATATATATATATATATATATATATATATATATATATATATATATATATATATATATATATATATATACACACACACACACACACACACACACACACACAATTACAATTTTAAGCTAACTATAATTTATAAATTTAATGAATTATTTAATACATATTAAAAATATATATTTTCAAATCATAAATTACATATTTTTTATCTTTTCATCTGATTTTGGGGTGAAATATGACATTTCTGGATGATTTTCATGAGATTCACCCATTCGCACTTGCTTTCAGCAACAAGCCACAGCACAATAACTCAAAATATATGCTTGAACAGTTTGAAATTTTCACAATTTCTCTTTTAAACAATTTTGTCTTTTGTGTTCATCTTGTCTTCTATCTTGAGCTACTATGTCAAAGCAGACACATAGATTTGTTTGAAGAATCACATACGTTTACTTTCAAGTTTTCGTTTCATTAACTCTTTGAATAAACAAGGTAACACTTTATATTAAGTCGTCCCAATTGTCCTTTGTTATATATGTAGTAACAACATGCTAATTAAGTAGTAATTACACATTTATAAAACCAGAAAATGTAAACCTTTTTTAAAAAAAATATTCTCATTAACATTTCTAAAAATGTATAGACATAAACCACTGTTATCAACTCTTTTTAACATTTGCATAGCAAATCAATTGATTAATTATTACTTGAATGATCTAAAACTAAGCACTTAATATAAAGTGTGACCAATGCATGTTAAAATCAAATCCCTGAGGAGGAAGATTCATGTGAATTGTTCTATTTTCTTTTATGTTTTTTTCTTTATGAAAAACACTGTTATAGTGTCCATCACAAACACACGACTATTAACTCTGTCTAGCTGAACGGTTTCTCTTTAGTTGTGGTTATTGCGGTGCTAGTCATAAATCATATCTTGCTATATTTAATCTCATCTATAGGCATGAAGTCAATGGCCTTCTGATTCTGCATTTTTCAGCCTGACTGATTTCCGTTCAAGCATTAAGTATGAAACCCATTAAGGAAGATGCAAAGAAATCCTGCGGGATAGGAAAGTAAAAATGAGCAGGTTCCACTTACTACACAATTTACACTCTTATTTAGTATTTCATTTTTAAAACATTACAGAAAATTATTCTACTGTGTCCTAACCACCAAGTCTCTCTCTGTTGGTGCCCAATGAAGGTGATAATGCGACATGACACAATCACAGCCAATCAGAAGATATCTTGTGTTTAATATTTAGTTAGATGGACCAATGAGAGTAGCTTTATCATGTCAGGTCTGGTTAGGACACGGTGCAAAGGATTCAGCTTCAGCAGTTACCATTGGAGGAATGATTTCAGTCGGAAGAGTGTTATTTTGAGGTGAATTTGTGCTGGATGAGTTTGTATCTGTTGAGCTGCTGTTCAGAGACGGATGGCTGAAGGCCTGACAGAGCCTGTCTGAAGTCTTCTGAAGACAGAGTCAGAGCGCCAGCCTCCGAATCCACACCTGCACCGCAGACAGAGAGATGAAGAAAGATGAAGGAAAGTAGTCCAGACTTTGAGAAAGAACCAGAGAGACAGACAAGAGAGTCAGGCCAGAAACATCCTTTACTCGAGTAGACAAATGCAGACGTGACAAACGCAGACATGAACGCTTGACCAACGCATTTCAGGAGCACATACTCAAAGTGGTAATAAATCTCAGCACACCAGAGGCTGAAAGAGTTTCCTATAAATGTCAGTTAATAAAATAAGACGATAACTTACACTAATGTCTGCAGCAAGTGTACATGCACTGCATGCATGATGAATCGAAGCTTGCGTAGCTAGAAGCGTTTGTGTTCACGTACTTGTGTAGAGATTGTTTCAGGCTCAGAAAGAGTAGCTGGAATATGGACACATGGGTTTCAAGCATAAAATGTGACATTTAAATTTTTTCTTGGTTTAAAAATTTTATTCTCTAATCTTAACAAATAAAGATCTCAGCTGTAGAACTGTCAAATGCACAGACACTGTTTTGATATTTGTTTCTTAATATACTGCAAATATTTGCACTGGAGTGAATATTTTTAACATACTGAGTCTGTCTGTGTATGGACATTAGAAAAATTGAAGACACATTTTAACAAAATAGAAACAATATATTTTATAGTTTCAAGAGTGTCATATTCATGTATTACTGATTTGTTTTTTAAATTAGACAATGTATTAATATACTTATAATATATAATAATACTAATTTGTATATATATTATATATATATATATATATATATATATATATATATATATATATAAAAATTAAATAATTTATATTATAAATATTAATTTTGTATTTTACATTTGGCTTCTGCTCACCAGGGCTGCATTTAATTAATCAAAACTGCAGTAAAAACAGTAATATTGTGAAATATTATTACAATTTAAATGATCTGTTTTCTATGTGAATATATTGTAAAATGTAATTTATTCCTGTTATCAATGCTGAATTTTCAGCATCATTACTCCAGTTTTCAGTGTCACATGATCCTTCAGAAATCATTCTAATATGATGATTTGATGCTTATTTATTAATGTCAATGTTGAAAGCAGTTTTTGCTGCTCAATATTTTGGTGAAAACTGTGATTTGTTCCAGGATTCTTTGATGAATAGAAAGTTCAAAAGAACAGCATTTATTTGAAATACAAATCTTTTGTAACATTATAAATGTCTTTACTGTAACTTTATTTAATGCATCCTTGCTGAACAGAAGCATTAATTTCTTTCTTAAAAAAAACAAACAAAAAAAAAACTTAATGGTAGTGTGTCATAGTTTTCGCAAAACCTTCACAGCACAACTGTTTTCAACATTAATAATAATCAGAAATGCAGAATTCATGCACTCCATGAAAAACCCTACATGAAATGACTAGTGTGTAATGACAGATGTAATGATCTGAGGTAACGGTGATGGCATTTTCATTTAACATTTGCCATTTAGTTTGACAATGTTAGTAACCCCTGTGTCACAATCAAAAAAGCTAGTTCATCCTTCATTCGTTGATTTTCCCACATTTGTTGAATATTTGCTAATCACATACCTTCAGTGATGAGCGAAATCTTCCTTTTGATGGCACACATCATGGCGTCCGAGCAGAGTGCATAGAGATCAGCTCCGGTCAGCTGAGGAGGGCAGGACTCCACAACCTCTGACAGACACACGCTGGGATCCACTTTAAACCTCCAAGCAGAAAGCAGAAAGTCACTACCAATAACATGCTAGAACACTAAAAGAGAGGAACGTCATGATGGACACTCACCTGCGTAAGATTGCCTTCAGAACCTGCAGCTGTGACTCTCTGTCTTCATTCACTCCAACATACACCAATTTATCAAATCTGTAATAGGGCAAATTGCTAGAATGCAAGTATTTATGCAAGTAAGTAATCGATGAGCTATTATCTGAATCTGTTTACCTGCCAGGCCTGAGCAGTGATTGGTCCAGCAGATCGGGGCGATTAGTTGCTCCGATCACAAAGACGTCTCCAGACGAATGAAGACCATCGAGCTCTGCTAAAAGCTGCGACACAACCCTAGTGATACAAGTGACAAAACTTGGCTTATGATGCAACAAGCCATCCAAACAGTAGATGCGCTAACAACGCCAAGATGATGGGTTCAATTCCCAGGGAAAGCAAGAGCTGATTAAATGAGTACCAAGAATATAATGTAAGTCAATTTGGTTAAAAGTGTCTGCCAATGAAACAATTCTTTAGCTGATACAAATGACATGTCTTGATTCTCGACACCAAAGAAAAAACTAATACACTATCGAACACACTCCTTATTTAAAAAGTTTTATATTAAAGGGAACCCCTGGTATTAAGACTTGTATGACTTAATATAATGTAAATGAAGTCTCTTTCTGAAATATGTAGTAGAAAACCCATTGAAGATTTACGTTATTTAAAAAAATCTATGACATATTTGGACAATGGGCAGTGCCATTTTGTTTAGGTGCACAGTGCATTCGATGACATCAAATGGTTATACTCGGTGAGCTACTGACACTACCCTGTGGCTATTTTTACCGCAACACAACTCAGAATATAATATACGATGCCAATTTTCAGTCGATGGGCCACAAGAGAAAAGATGCAAGTCTTCACTGCTTTACTAGCGATAAGAGGAGAAAAGAATGGGAAGTTGTGATGAATGTGGATGAATAAAACTTCCTAAAGAACCGTGTCTTTGTTTAGCTCTGATGACTTTGATACTTTTTTCATCTAAATGTTTTGGTGCGACGGTAATCTAGTAACGCATGCAAGTCTTAATACCCACGGGGTTCCTTTTAAAATACGATCAGCACGATCAATTTGAGCCAGAGCGCAAAATTTATGAGAATGAGAACATCGAAGCCGTGCAATGTCTCTGTGGCTATTCAAACTACTGTTGTATGATTGACGTGTAAAATTCATCTGATATGTCACCTGAATGCATTAAACACAGTTAGACGTGCTGAGAAGATGCTACTCTTTTATGCAATCAAAGATATCTTGTGCATCACAGCACACACAAGCTTTGAGCCAGTCTGTTTCAAACGAGATGTGTTATGAGCTGCCCTCATCAGTCTCCACGACAGGTACGGCATTTTATTAAAGCCTACGCTTATATACATTGGCAACTGTAAGCTCTTTCAGTAGCTCTGGTCTACTAAAAAGCCTCAAAGGCATCAGGTGTAAAGTGAAGATAACAAAGACGAAGTTTTATTCATCCACATTCTTCACAACTTCCCATTCTTTTCTCCTCTTATTGCTAGTAAAGCAGTGACTTGCATCACTCCTCTTGTTGCCCATCTACTGAAAATTACAACCAAAAGCTGCACGATGTAGCATCGTATATTATATTCTAAGTTGTGTTGTGGTAAAAATAGCAGTAGCTCACCGAGTGCAACCATTTGATGTCATCGACGCAGAATGCACTTAAACAAAATGTAAAAATATACAATCTACCCAAATTTACTGCAAAAAATGTGCATTCTTTTAATACAGCCAAGAGGTCGCGCCGCGACTTATTGCTCTATTGGTCACAAATCTTCACGTGATATGAATTTGTGAGAGTTCCTGAACTATGGAATGAGCAGAAATGCGAAACTTCTTCGCATGAGCTTGTGTTTCCGGTCTCCAGCATTCTTATGCATGTGTATGAATGGAAGTCAATGGAATGAAAAGTGTGACTGGCTCTTCATACTAAAGGAAAACTAGTGTGGTTACATTTTTTTTTTTAGCGTAGCAGCAACAATCTGCACATCTGGTGTAGAGCTAAGGTTTTCTGACCTGTCCATCACCCCTCCTGAGTCTCCACTGTGGCCTCTATTAGGAGCCAAAGAGTCCAGCTCATCAAAGAAAATAATGCAGGGAGCAGCAGTTCTGGCCTTACTGAACACTGACGGAGACAGAGAGGGAAACGTTAACAAGCTCAATACAATAAATACAGTGGAAATCAGCTCATATGCTCTCCCAAGATTGACATGGGTAGATTATTTGGTTACTCTTACCCTCTCTAATGTTCTCTTCACTCTGACCAACATACATGTTGATGAGTTCAGGACCCTTCACACTGAAAACAAACACCAAACACATTCATTATATGAAAACATATTCACATACAGTTTGTTACACTACTCTCTCACTGCACTCAATACTTCTCACTACTCACCTGAGGAAGGTCATGGTACATTCGGTGGCTACAGCTTTAGCCAGCAGAGTTTTTCCAGTGCCAGGCGGCCCATAGAGCAGCAGACCGGAGCGCCGCAGCCCCAGTGAGAGCAGCTCTGGATGCTCCAGTGGAAGCTGAATAGTGTCCAGAATCTCCTTCTTAACCTGCTGCAGTCCACCGACGTCCTGCCATCTCACTGACGGGATCTAAGATACAGAAGAGAGGATAAACTCTGAGTCTTAAGATGCACCTACAGCTCTAATGCATGAGATTTTACTGCTAGTTAAGTAAATTGTAAATTATGACAGATTTTTTAACTCTGTGAACTTTTAGGACTTTAAGAACAGAATTTGTTAAAAATATTGTTAACACTTTACAAAAAGGTTTCATTAGTTAACTAGTTAACTACAAAAGTTAACATGAACTAAGAATTAACAATACTTTTACAGCATTTCTGAATCTTAGCATTTACTTATACATTATTAAAATCAAATGTTGTATTAACTATCAACTGTGAAAGCCTCCTTCCCTTTCCTTTCCCTATATGTATAGATAAAATGTTATTAAAATTATTCCAGTTCACATGGATCCCTGGAAACGACTAATAATTCTGTATTATGCGGACCAGACAAGTAATTTGGCGATGTCACTTTGTAAAGAAAGACAAAGCATCTGCGCAAATACACATTCAAACGCACAAACCTATAGACTAGACACGTAAATGAATGGCAAGAATGCATTAAAAGTCTTCTGTGTTCATTTAAAAAGGTGTCATTTAAGCAAACCCGAAGTTAATAATTAACTATTTTTACAACGGCAGTCATTTAATCAAAAAAATTACTTTAGCTCGATAATAACTTTTACCTAGAGCTGCTGTAAAGCCAAAATAATCTCTGTCCATTATTTTTCCTATAATCACTGTGAAGCTGCTTTGAAACAATCTGTATTGTAAAAAGCGCTATATAAATTAACAGGAGTTGACTATTTGTTAACATTTGTTAATGCACTGTGAACTAACATGAACAAAAAAGGAACAGCTGTATTTTTATTACCTAACCCTCACAAAAATTCATAAATACTGTAACAAATGCATTGCTCATTGTTAGTTTGTGTTAGTCGATACATTAACTAATGTTAACAAATGGGACCTTATTGTACAGTGTTAACAAACTATTTAAACATGAAAACAATACCTGTGTGAAAAAGAACTGCTCTTGTATTTAATGTGCACTTGTTGTTTACTTTGAAATCCTAAAAGTATATTACTTTTATAGTCTTCATAGTCATGAAAGTATACTTTCACGACTATGTTTCTTATCATGTTTTAGTATACGCAGGTCTAATAATTAGCCCCGCCTCCACTCACTCACACAAGCTCTGAGAACCACTCGGTCAACTTAAGGTATCTTTACACAGCCAAGTTAAGCAGGGTCTGTACCTGCTCAAAATTCTTGGTAAAGAGGCAATGCCACATAAAAGCAAACCTAAAATACACTGGGTCGGACCCACCTCAGCCCATATCAAACTACTGAGGTAAACATTGCACAATGGTATCGTTTTTTTACAACGTCGGACACATGACGGTAATTAATATGATTAGCCTTTTGCTTGACTACATTATCTAACAGCTGCTTACAATGTGTTGCTAATGTTACAAAATCCATGTTCCTGTTCACCATCTGAGTCTGCCTTCTAAAAATCAGTATCCTTAGAAATGCTTTGAACAACTCAGTGAAGAAAGACACATGCTGTTAGTTCATCATAACATCGTAATATACATCATACACCCACTATATTTCTGAGCGGTTATGGTTAATGATATGCTAAAGCCCGCCAGCACGTTGACGTGATTGGTTACAAGGTAGTTTGTGACATTACAATCACGAGCGTTTTCAAACTGCGTCTTTAGATCACTGCAGTTTTAAACAGAAAATACTCAGCAATGGTGATGATTTATGAATTTGCAAATGGTTTGTTTTAAAGCATATTAAAAACACCACATAGACATATAAACAACATTAAAAACTTGATTTTCATGAAATTTTTATCAATTTTACTAGTAGTCCACTGTATAAAGAATTTTTGGGTATAATATGTCAAAGTTTATTTTTCTATCCTCACTTACATAAATGAACTATACTGTCCGGCACCCACTAGTAAAAATATATAACAAACATCAAAAATGTCTGAATAATTTTGGGTTTGACTATTTCAATACATACAAGTTTCAATAGAAATGACATTAAAGTATACTTTAGTTTACCATAAATGCTTTTCAGTACAGTCAGCAGTACACTTTATCCATATTTCAAAGACAACAGAATAAACTAATTATTGTCTGCATATGTTTTTTTGAATCTCAAAGTGACGGCACCCATTGACTTCCATTATATGAATCACAGAGGACCACGGTTTCAGCTAAAAATCTTCTTTTCTGTTCTACTGAAGAAAAAAAGTCACTTTAATCTTAGATGGACTGAGGGTGAGGAAATTAACAGCAAAACTTTGGGTGGACTATCCCTTTAAATATTCGGTAACACTTTATTTTAGCATGTTTGTAATATGTTATATGTAGTACCTATAGCAATAACAGTAAATTATGCATAATTACATGCAACTAACCCTAAACCAAATCATAATCCTAACCCCTATATCAGTACATGTAGTTAATTATTATTTTTCAGGTACTTAAACATAATACATTTTAACAAAGACACCTTAAAATAAAGTGTAGCCGTATATTCATTTTAAAAGTGTATTTTTCCATAATAGGTACTGTTTTTTAAAGTATGCTAAAGAGTATTTCATTTCTACAAAGGCCTCATAGAAAGAAAAGCAAGGCAACTGTACTTTTGGTGCTCCAATGGCTTGTGAATGCGCCTCCTGCAGGACATCCAGTGCTGTGCTGAAGTCCTCAGACGTGATGCTCACCCCAGAGACACACAAATCCTCCTCTTCCTGTTCACTCGCCGCATCTGGAAAACTACACACCAAAAACACCACGCCAGTTTCTGGAACAATAACCATGAATGGAGTGGCTGACTGCACCTGGGTAAAGACTTACTATGTCTTCAGAAGTCTTCTATGAGCGGCTCTTCCAGCGTTGTTAAGAAGTGCGCAAAGATCTCCTAAAACGAAACCCTACGGAAAAAACACAGAAACAGTCAACATGAAACGGTTCTGGGAATCCATTTTACTCGCGTAATGTGATTTAAACATTTACAAAAAATTTCTTCTTTGCAATAACATGTTCCAATAAATTGTTCACAATTTGACCAGGAACGTGTGTATATTATATATATATATATATATATATATATATATATATATATATATATATATATATATATATGTATATATATATATATATATATATATATATATATATATATATATATAAATAAATGCATATGTTCAATCTGACTGCACAGATGAGATGGATGATCAGTCAGTTGTCTCACAGCTGTCTGTTTGGCTATCTTGCCCAGATTGACGTCTTTTCCCAACAGCATGTCCTCACTGAGACTGGACAGCATCGTCCTCCGCTGCTCCTCAAAGAGACTCTCTATCACCACCTGGTGCACAAACGCTACCATCACATCTGAGGACAACTCTCTCTGGCTGCTCACAGACCCCACCACAACCACACTGCAGAAGCAGAGGAGAAGGTAAGGGTGGGTGATATACCAGTAATATTTACCTTTCCTTATTTCTCTTTATGCTGCAGGCATTTGGCATGTTGGCACCTCACCTGGCATGAACAGCTGCTATGAGCTGGCAGAGTGTGGACGTGACCCTGGAGTCTGCCTCAGTGCCATCCCGTGGTTGGCCGAGCAGCTGCAGGTTTCTTAGCAACAAAACACATGGGTGATGGAGCTCTGCTCTCTCAAAGACAGACTTCATCTTAGCCTCGCAAGCAGCTGCAGTGTCGGCGCAGAGAGTGACGCAGTCCACCTGCACACATGAACAGGAATATACAGCCTCATTTACAAATCTACTCATATCATAACTTTATACCATCCAATATGGCCATAATATGGGTCATTGCTGTGACATTCGTACCCTCATTATAATTTAGTTAAATCATGGCAACAAATTTCTACAATGTGGCTATGAATAAACTAAAGTTAAGAAACAAATGAGTAAACTGTGGTCACAATTTAAATAAAATGAGGGAACTAATTAGTACAATATGGCCACGATTTAAACAAAACAAAAAAAGAATTAACTAATTAAACTGAATGAGGGAACGAAATAAGTTCTGGGGATGAATTCTAAATTCGTGGATGAAATAAAGTGTAGGGTTCCATAGGAAATAAAGAAATGTTGACAAAAAATATATATATATACAAATATTTTATTCAGTGCATAAAACTATCAATGAAAATAGTTAAATTATGATTAAAATGTACAAGTTTACCCAATATTTGTTTTAGCTTATTAGAGCATCACGTTTGTTAGCTTAGCTACATGCTAGCATCAAACTCTTCCAGAATCAATTGTGTTTTTTTGTGTGCTTCACAAGAGAGGATTTTAATGATCATAACTTGACAGAACTTGAAGATTTTGATGCTCAAAAACACAAGACTCAAGAAAAATAATGAAGAAAAATCAAAGATCACTTTAATCAGATGCAGATGAAGCCTCCTGCTAGCTGCTTTCACCGCCGTAACTTTACCAGTGCCGTTCGGACCCATCAGAAGAACTGAACAGCCTCGTTTTAATGTAAGAGAGCTGCAATAAAATAATGTAAAAGAAAAAAAAAAAAGTAATAGTATTTTAATATATTTAACATCTTGTCAATTCAACATTTCCATCTATATCAATACATATCTATGTATGTATAGTAGCAGCTAGTTCAAACAAGCTAGTTCTTCTAATGCAGTACTTCTCCACCAGGGAGCAGTACTGCAAAAAGTATTTCAATTAATAAATTAGTATGAATAAATACATTTAAATCCAGCCTTAAAAACATATGAAATCAAGATGTAAACTGAAATCATGTTTTTATTTTTCCCTCAACTTACCAACTCTTTTTATATATATATAAAGTTGCCAGCCAGTGCCAGCTTTTTTGGTAATTTTCACAGAATTTTCATGGCCTCCAGAATATTTTGTTGTATGAAAATCTGGGGCTGTATTCACAAAACATCTTAAGGCTAAAAGTAGCTCCTAACTTGCCGATTTAGGAGAAACTCTTAAAAATAGTGTCAGTCCTAAAATTAGGAATAAATTAGAACTAAAATAAGAGTTTATTTATTGAAGAGTATTTCACAAATAATTGTAGCTCTCAAACTAGTTCCTAAATCTGTGAAAAGATAGGAGTAGTCAAGAGGAATCCTAAGTCAATAAGACCAAATCACAAACAATCCTAAAATGGTTGTTGCCAGCAATCCACCTCAGAAATCTGCCCAAAGACAACAGAGCCTTGGGTGATGAGCCTTTTCTTCATAAATGCAATCAATATTTTGATTTATAGATTTGAATCTGTGATGACATAACATAAATGTTCATTTATGTACAGGCAAAATGATGAATGATTGAGAATAAAATATTGTGGTCAAGTTGGAAAATAATATCCTATCATCGGAACTGATATTCTTGTGGGCAGCTTGGGTGACCTGAGTTTGAATTCCAGCTCGTGGACCTTTCCTGATCCAGTGCTGTCTGAGGAGAGGCTCCGAGCTTGGAATTTATCCCAAACCCAGAGTACTCCCCTGTATCCTGAGGGGATGAGGTGGACTATACTGTCTATACAATGTAAACAGCACAGAAGACTGACAAGGAAGAGACGAAATTGTTAAATAAAGTTGTTATTTTTGCTTTGATTTTGCACACAAAAAGTATTCTTGTCACTTCATAACATTAAGGTTGAACCATTGTAGTCATATGAACTATTTTAACGATGTCTTTACTACTTTTCTGGACCTTGAATGAGGTAATTATGTTGCTTTCTAGGGGGGATAAAAAAAACTTGAATTTCATCAAAAATATCTTAATTTGTGTTCAGAAAGATGAACGAATATCTTACGGATGTGGAACGACATGAGGGTGAGTAATTAATTACAGAAAAGAAAGACCAAAGCCTATGCTTTAAAAAATAATACCCATTTTATAGCTTCATACAGTATATAATTTTTTAACACCAATTTACTGTGGGTAAGTTTAATTAAAAAAAAGCTAAATTCTGAACAAAAAGCTGAGAAAATCACTTTTTTTTCCCTCCCAAAGACTACAACGTGCATAAGCAATGCTTTTATCACTTGTTTCTGCTTCTTCTTCGCCTGTGTTTTAATCCGGAGATTCTGTACTCTTTCAGAAAATCTATAATAGCGTCCCCTACAGTGCAATAGTGAAAACACGGAAAGCCAGTGGCGGGGGAAGTTAGTGACCAGACATTACAGAAATACAAAATCGTGGTTAGTTTATTTAATAAATAAATACTGTAAGGTTCTGTTAATAAAAATGTTTCAACAAGAGCTTTGTAATAATTAAATCAGAAATATTTATAAAGTCAGAGTTATAAATTCAGAATTGAGAGTAAAGTCAGAATTTTGAAATATAAACTCACAAGACTGACTTTTTACTCACAATGAGTTAACATCTCGCAATTCTGAATATTTTCTCAGAATTGCCCCCTTTTTTTGCAGATGTAAACTCACATTTTTAAGCTATAAAGTCAGAATTGCATGATATAAACTCACAATTGCAAGTTTATATCTCAAAATTGCAAAAAAGATTTCTCAGAATTATCGCCTTTTTCACAGATGTAAACTCGCAATTGTGAGAAAAAAGGTCATAATTGTAAGATTGAACCATGGGGGAAACAAGCTTCCATACCTTTCAGTGAGGTGCGGTTGGATGATAGTGAGCAGTTGCTCCACAGTGCTGGACAGACCAGGAGGACAGAGACTCGTCCAGAAAGACGAACCCTTCAGCAGCACAGAACAGGGAGATGGGCTGTGGGTGGCGCCTCCCTATGGACAGCCAATCAAAGCTTCAATCAAGAACTGTATAGCAGAGATATAACATAGAATATTCTGACTTCTGTGAATGTCTTCATTTCTCACCATGTATAGTGAAGTGTGACTGGAATCAGCCAGATATGAAGAAACCTCTTCCTCTTCAGCAGAAAAACCACACACCTGCTTTACTTGGAAATACAGCACTGGCCACCTGCAAATCACAAAACCTGCATGAGGTTTGACTTTCAAATATCATTAAAGAGGACCTATTATGCCCCTTTTTAAAATAAGTAATATAAGACTCAGGTGTCTCCAGAATGTCTGTGAAGTTTCATCTCAATATACTCCACAAATTATTTATCCGTGCACATCATCGTTTTAAATTCTCCCTCTTGTAGTAAACATCTCTTCACTGATGACGTGTTTAACCTGTCACTCACATGAGATCCACCAATAGCAAACCACAACCATCCATGGACAAAATAAGACCCACCCTACATTTGTTCTTGTTTCAGAAGCCGTTTCACTCAGATATATGTCACAATGGGAAAAAAAAGACTATTGAAAATTCAGTTTCATGCCGACTTTAAAGGAACTACTGAAAATAAACCAGCACCTGAGGATTCCTTCAGAGCTGTTCTCTATAAGATCAGGATGTCCTTCCGATGGGATTCCCAATATATTCCCCTGCTGAACAAGCCTGAAAACAAACACAACATTCAGGAAAAACAAAAAGATAGAGAGAGTAAGACTTTGCTAAATGGCTGAAAATGAGCTCTGAGCACCTGGGTGTGCTGAAGTGTTTGTAGAGGACGCTGTCGAACGGCCCGTGCGAGCTGTAGTCGGGCGATATGATGGCTTCAATGCGCAGCTCTTTTGCAAACGTCGGCACAGCAGATCGACACGCACTCGCGGACATCTGAGATTCAGTGTGCCATGACACCTTATTCCACCTCTGCTTGAATCAAGTTACAAAGAAATGCTCATTGCACATCGGTTCACATGGTCGGCCATCAGACCTTCCTGAATATTACCATACATTCGGTAATATTTTTAGATAATAAATAAACCGATATCTGGCCATTTGAGATTAGCAGTAGTCAATAACCAGAGCTGTTTTTGGTAATTCTGATTAAAAAAAAGTATAAAATAAGCATTCATTTACCTTTCAGCTACTTCAATACTAAATAAATTGCATAGGTCATTCCAATTATGAAGTAACCTTTTGTGATTTATATTATATAGCAAATCTATAATTTATATCCTTGCAAAAACAAACTTTGTTGTTGCCAAGTTGGATATATAAGTTTGTCCAAGTTTGCATTGCGTTGCATAATGTAAACTATATTATCGTCCAGCTTTAATCTGCTAAATGCAACTGTAAGGCATAAAGATATTAAGATATAATAAACATTAAAATCCTGAATTACTGTAAAGCTGCTTTGAGACAATGTGTGTTGTGAAAAGCTCTATCACAGCTAACAGTGAATGTTCTCAGTTAAAGTTTTTTCAAGGTTCTCTCAAAGTTATGAACAAACATTCTTCAACATTAACAGAACATTTGTATCAGGGGCCATATGTATAAAGCCGCTCGGAGTAAAATTTTAGTCTTAAGTAACTTTAAATGTAATGTAAAATCAATGCTCTAACTGTAGAAATGAAAATAGTAATTACATTTTTTGGTAACTGGAAAAATGCAGCAGTGCACCATTGATGACTTGGACCCATCAGTGCAAAGTGAGCAGGCTCTAGCACTGTTTCTAAACTTACAATGCCAAAATTGAAGTGCGAAGGTTTTTTTTACTGAACTTACAATTTTGCTTAAACCATCAAAATATGAGGAAAACATTTTTATTTTTTATGTTTATATTTTTTAAATGTTTTAAAATATGAGGGAAGAATAAGCAATCTGACAACATTTTTGGCAAAAAAAAGGCAAACTACAGCTACACATGTTTCATTTCATTATCACATATAAAACAATTGACTCAAAGCACAGCTACGCAACATGCTACATCTTGTAACATATTTTTAAACATATTTTAACTAAGGGTGAAGATGTCAATTTTCATAGGCTGGACGTCACTTTTGGCAACTACTGTATGTCTGTTCATTGGTTTTCCAACTGACCATCAAACCATGAGGCAAAAGCAAGCCACTTTTATGTTGACTGTGGAGCCGTTGATGAACTCATATTCATATCATTGCTCCAACTGTAGATGAGGAGACATATATCAATAGAAAAAGATTCCACACCATCAATACTAATTAATGATAATTTTGCACAATGCAAAGCTATTTTCCAAAATAAATTTAAATATTAAAACATTTCAGTGTCTTTTTAAATTATTTTATTTGTTTTTAATAATTACATTAAATGATTGGTGTTATGCTGCTGTGACTTTACCCTTGCAGGCTCGCTATTGGCTGATTCAGAGTTTGCGGGCGGCCATTTTAAGTTGAAGGCCATCATTGTAGTCCTTACCCCAGTTTAAGATATTCCTAGACTAAAATGCATGTTTGAGCGGTTTTAACTGAAAGTAACTTGGATTGACACATCTTAAAATATGTCAGTGCCATTGCTGTCTCAAGATTCACACCAGCAATGTTTTTTTCTAGGGTACATTTGTAAAAACTACTTAAATACCCTAATTGAACAAAGGCCTAATCCTGGCTTAGGCTAAGCCCTCTCTGTGAAACCGGGCCTTAGTTTACAACACTTAAGTCAGCACTTAAGAATCAGTCTTAGACTTTACTAAAAGTTGCTTTTAGCTTCTTTATAAAAGTCTTGTAACTAAGACATTTTTAACACTTAAGGTAAAACCTTAATTTGTAACATTATGTGCCACCTCAGTCAGTCTTACACTTTGCTGAAAGTTGCTTTTACCTTTTTTATAACTAAGAATTTTTTGACACTTAAGTCAAAGCTTAAGACTGCTCTTAAGAGCATTTTTGAAAAGTTTTATACATACGGGTGTAAAACTTCTCAGAAATGCTCTTAAGAACAGTCTTAAGCTTTGACTTAAGTGTCAAAAAATTCTTAGTGAAAAGTAGGAGTTTTCTAAGAGTAGGAGACTTTTATAAAGAAGCTAAAAGCAACTTTCAGCAAAGTGTAAGACTGATTCTTAAGTGCTGACTGAGGTGGCACTTAAGTGTTGCAAATTAAGGACCTCAATGATGTCAACCCAAAATGGCTGCCCTAAACCACTGTATCAGCCAATAGTGAGCCTTCAAGGGTGAAGTCACAGCAGCACCGCACCAATCATTTAATGTAATTATAATAACAATTTAATTAAGACAATGAAACTTTAATATTTAAATATATTTTTTAAAAATGTGCTTTTCAATGTGTAAAATTATCACAAATTAGTATTGATGCTGTGGAATCTTTTTCTTTTGATATATGTCTGCTCATTTACAGTTGGAGCAATGATGTGTCATGAGTTCAATTGGAAAGTCAATGAACTGCCATACCGTAGTGGCCAAAAGTGACTTCCGGCATAGGAAGATTGACATACAGTATTCACCCTTTAGTTAAATATTATTAAAAATGTGTTAAATATTTTGTAAGCATATTGCATAGCTGTGCATGTCACCTGTTTTATTTGTGATAACTCAATGAAACATGCCAAATTGTGCAACATCATTCTTGGCCAGGCTGTCATACAAAGAAATTATCAACACAAACAAGAGTGGACCAATTATACATTAATAACTGATTATGTTTTATTTTTTTATATATTTTATTTTGATTATGCAGTTTTCCTTTTTAGCCAAACAATTTTTTCAGATATATGCCTTCAGTAAGCTTAGTGTTTTGTTCTTCCCTCGCATTTTAAAAATATAAATATAAAAATATTTTCCTCTTATTTTGATGGTTTAAACAGACTTTCAGGGTTATTTAAAAAAAAAAAAAAAAAAATGAAAAATCTGCACATCCCTTTTGGCCACTTTGGTTTGCTCACTGCTAAGTGCCACAATAGTGCTATTTAAGACCCTGCTAACTGTGGACTGAAGGGCACAAGTCATCATATGCAGACAGCTGCATTTTTCCAGTCAAACAAAAAGTCAGTCCAAAAAATGTAACTAATTTTCTACAGTGAGAGCATTGATTTGTAGAGTGGGAGAAGTTATTAAATGCCTTAATAGGTCAGTTACAAAAAGAGTACCTTGACAAGCTTTTATGAACTTTGTCATGATTTAACTCCAATACATTATATATTTTTGTTGGAAAGTGTGCAACCTTCTCATCTCTGCTGCCATTTTGTTACTCCTAACAAGGTTAGATGTAGGAGTTCTAGAAATTCTAGGAATAAGAGTAAAATTATGTCATTCTTAGAATTTTGACACACTTAAGACTAAAATTTTACTCTTGAGCGGCTTTATACATATGGCCCCAGGTCTTTGATGCTTTCAAAACTTAGCGCAAAAACATTATTTATACATTTTTTTCCCCTGAAACATTTAACTGAATGTTCATCTAAAATTTTTAAATGTTATTCTTGTTTCAGACCGTTCAGCGAACATTCAAAAGTAATGCATAATGTTGAAAAATTATAAAACGGAAGGTTTCCTAATGTTCATATAACCAAGAATGGGGGTGCTAAATGTTTAAAACATATCAAAATCAGTATGATTTAAATGTTAAGAGAACATCAAGAAATAATGTTTTACAACTTAATAGGAACGTTGGTAAAACGTTCTTAATATATGTTATTGTTAGCTGGGAATCAAATAAAATTGACTACATTTTTTTTTTTTTTTTTTTAATAAAAGGGCATGCCAGACCTAGGCAACTAAATTATGCAAATGTGAGAAAATAGCCATAGCTTATGGCAAATCTGCTCAAACCAAGTAATAAAATTATATAAAATTCATCACATATTCTTACTCATTTGCTAATTTCCATTTTTAAAAATGTGAATTCAATATTTTAATAACTTAAATTAGTTGAGCATCACTATCAGAATTATTCCAAACACCTTCACCTTAATTTTAATGGACTTATTTCCAACAGGTACTGCCATCCCATCTGACAGGTTAAACCACTGAACTGGTGAAATGAAGCCCACATTGTCATTTCCATCCATGTCTTGGTGTCTAACCATGTCAAAGGCTTTGATTGCAGCAAGATGAACACGCCCCTGCCTCTTATAGGGAACTTTACAGCTGCTTTCACGTTGACCAGGGACAGGACTCTGAGCCAGAGGCATCTTCTTGGCCTTGTCTGCTGGGACGGATGCAATGACCCACTCCCCGTTAAACACACCCAGCTTCAGTAACAAGCTCTTGCTCACGAAAATAGTGCTGTCGATGTCCAAGCCTTCATTCTGCTCTAGTCTGGACAGAATTCCTCCTGGTTTCTGGAGATCTGAGACATGAACCACCCGGATGTCAAGTCTGCATTCAAGAGCCTGTAAAAAAGCACTGAAGTCCAATACTTTGCTGTTCAACAAAGAGCTGCCAGAACTCAAACTGTTGGCATACTGGGCGAAATCAGAGACGAACAGAGAGGAACCTGACAGTCTGCTCATGATACTGGTGTTGGTCAGGTCCAGATCTCTGCAGTCTGACACCACCACACTCGTGTCCACTGTTATCTTGCCCTGGCTGACAGGTGCGCACTCCAGCACCATCACATCTGACATCTGCACCTGCGCTGCTTCTTCACCTAGTAAATGATGGTAGGGTATCAGAAGCGCGTCGCCCTGCCTAGCCAGCAGAGTCTGTCCGTGACAGGACGCCAGGACCAGCAGACCATTGCAGAACTTCTCTGAAGAAGCCCATTTAAAGCTCTGCTTTGTCCGAGCACCGATCACAATCTTCTTTAAAGGCAGCAGGGACTGTGGACGAACCGTTCCCAGTGAATGCTCCTTCAATCCGTAGTGTTTAAAGAAAGATCTACTCGCACAAACAGCAAGACACGTGTAAATGTTTACATCGGTGTCTTCATCTGGAGTGATGTGCGCGCACACCAAAAAGCCCCGATTAGAGGGTGACTGTTTGTCCGTCGATGAAAATAACAGCGCGTATGTGGGTTCAGTGTAGTCTGGAAACTTTTGAGTGAATTGTGATTTGTTGATAAGCACGTGCAGAGGATGAATATGTGATGGAAAGTCATCAAGACACTGCAGCTTCACAGGGGCCGCCATGTTGAATACGCGCGCATGCGCAGTGAAACGAGGGAACCTGACTGAATAAGCGGGTAGATTTTTGTTATGCTCTTAAATTATTATTTTGTGTAAATGATACTTTCAGGAAAGAAAGTTTTAATTTTTTTTCAAATCACAATTGAATTATTTATAAATTATTAAATTATTATAAATTATTATTTATAAATCAATTGAACACCCGCTTAAACATTAGCGGGTAATATGAAAACCATAGACGTTTGGTTTATTTTTTTGTTTTGTTTTGTTTTAAATATACTTTTTTTGGCGTACAATCTATCCAACAAGACGTTGATCCAACCATCGTCGTTTTTCTGATCCATCAAGTGCCCCCTGGAGGAATAACTAACGTGTTTCTCATAAGAAGTAGTTATTGGCTATATATTATTAGACCCCCAATGAGACCCCCAATTCAGAAAGTGAAAATAGTGCAGTGTCTTAATTTCCTCCAATAAAATAAATGTGCTTAAAGTAGCTACTTTAAAAAAAAAAAAAAAAAAATGTATTTGCAGATAATACAATGAAATTTGAAATAAATTGCAACTTCTTCATTACAAATGTGTTATTAAAAGGATATTTAAGTACATGATATAGGCATATGTGATGTGTCAATATTCAGTCAGTCTGCAGAGAAATAGCCTAGTCCTAAAAGCTTACAACACAATTTGTGAAATATAACTTGTGAAGGTAGGCTAATTATGTGTAGCATACAAAAATGGCATATTATAAAATAATAATAATTTGTGATATTATTATTTTTTTTTTTATGTGCAGTCAGCTAATGGAAATGCATGCATTTAAGACCACGTTTAAAAAATAAAGTTGATATATTGTCCACATACATGACACTATTAACAGAGTACAATTTGGTGTACCATTGTCAGAGAGAGAACTATTAGGTTAACTATTATCTAACATTAAATTAACAACATGAAAAGTAAAAAGAGAAAAGCCCCTTTAAAATGTGTCCCACCTCAGTGATATTGACCCTGTTACCCATCCTATCTAAAATACAAAATATAAAAATAAAGCTCATATAATATTCAATGTGACCTCCTGACCACACTTTGTTGAAATAAATAAATTTTACCTTATTTTGGGGGAGTTTCAAGCATTTGTTCATACCCCATTTGTGGAATGTGCCATTTTCTGTGCTGTAGTTAGCAGGTATCACCACTGGGAGGCAAATGTGTACTTTAAATCATATTGTCATCAACTGCTCCTGGAGACCTGCATGTGATTTTCAAGCAATCCCGAAAAGCTTGATTAGCTGGTTCAAGGGTGTTTGATTAGGGTTGGAGTTGAACATACTGGGAGCAGCGTTGGAAGACTTGGTTGTCTTGTTTTGATACAGTAAACAAGTACTGCCTTACACAGGAAGTCAACAAGTCCATTCTACAGGTGTTCAGTGCCATGATGGAGACATTTCCCATAATGGGACTTGTAACTTTACTGAGATCCTTTGTGTCCAAACTAAAGTCAGTGGTGTCCCTGCATCTTGGTATTCCAGTCAGTTCCTTCAGACTGTCCACCAAGGAGCAGCCTTCATCTCTTGACTGTAACCTGTTGAAGGACTATGCTGTGCAAGCTAATAAAATGCATCTGTAAAAGCATCTAATCACGGATACAGACACAGAAGTTATACAGATACAAAAGTATGTAAGGCATCATGCACTTTTTGACTTTGCAAATGGTTACAGAGACAAATGGTTCATACATTAAACAACTAAGTTTCACATTCTACCAGACTTTCAAATCATTGAGAACAAAACAAACTAATGCAAACCTCACTTATAGGAGATGCATAACAAATGAAAACAATATGTTTTAAAATCAGCTCAAAATATCAAACATGTTTGATCTCCTCCATCTGGATAGAATCATATTCTGAATGTAAAAAAAACAAACAAAAAAACAGAGTGTGTGCCCATCATACACTATTATACTACTTTCTATCAACATTATTGCACTAAAATCTAATCTATCAACTTGAATGGCCAAAATCTTTATATACAACCAGATTATGCTTGATTACCTCAAATGGCACTTCTGTCTTCTGAAGAATGTAAGAGGCATTGGTCTGTGATAGCCAATGAAAACGGCTTGCTATAAATGACATTCTTCGGTTCTGTGTCCAGTTTCACATGATATTCTGAAGATTACAGTAAATCTTTCATATTATCAATCCGTCATGAGTACTGCACATCATTGAGGATTAGTAAGCAAACTTTCTCAGCAAATAGCACTAATAAAGATTTTCTGTTACAGGTGGCAACTTTCCCCTGGAAACTTGGGAATGCTGGAATGAGTTTCTGAGAGCTTGTTTTAGAGGACTCAAACAAACAGTTTAGCATCATCTCTCTTTCCTATTATGCTGATGACACACAACTCTACCTTTCATTCCTGCCGGATGATCCAATGGCTGCTTGCATATCAGCCCACCTAACAGACATTTCCTGCTGGATGAAGAACCATCACCTTCAACTGAACCTTGCCAAGTCAGAACTGCTTGTGGTTTCGGCCAACCAACACTTCATCACAACTTCATTCTCCATTCAGCTAAGCTCATCAACCATAACTCCTTCCAGGACAGTCCTGCTGATTTACCTTATACAACATTAGGAAGATCCAGTCCTTCCTGTCAGAGTATGCTACACATCTCCTTGTCCAAGCACTTGTTCTATCCAGACTATTGTAATGTTCTTGGCAGACCATCCAGCATGTACTGTCAAACCTCTGCAGCTGATCCAGAATGCAACAGCGAGAGTGCTCTTTAATGGTCCTTCATCAATTTTCACTGGCTTCCAAAAGCCGATCACATCAAATAACAACCACTAGCTCTGCACACTTATACCAAGACTCACTACTTCAGACTTGTCCTGTGACGCAGGTTTCTATGTTGCAGCAGCACATGGACACCTGGACATGGCCAGCTATCTGATCAACAGTGGGGTCAAAGCAAATGATCCTTTCGCCGTCAGTCCGTACTGCACATGGTGCTACGAGATGGACCATCCAGACTCTTTGAAGTTTCCTACACATGCAGTGGTCAAAGCCGGACAACTCCTGATTTTAAAACTGTGTGTTGCAAATCTGGCCTGTTGCAATCCCGTTGGTAGCAAACTGCTGCAGATCGCAATTCGGCATATATGCAGAGAGTGTGTTATTTGATTAGTTTTCGAAACTTTACACTTCTGTCAACTTTCCTTGGTGCTCTCTACCAATGCACATCTATCTTCATAAAAAGATATGGATACATAAAGTTCAAGCAAGATGATGCCATACATTGGGAATAAAGATTGGTGATCCTGTGGATAATGATGGCTTTCCCATGCATAAGATGTCCTCAAATCCCAGAGGCAGAGCATTGAGAGGATGTCTAGAGGTCAAAGACTCATCCTGTGGTTTCCCAATGACATCATCCATTGTGGGTCCTTCCTGTGTCTGTCATCACCTGCTGCTCCACCTTCCCAGAGTGCATTAGTAGCGCTGCCACAGCTGCATCCTCCCCAGACCATCAAGAGTACAAGACGAGAACAGAACTTCACCAGAAACAGAGCATGTGGGAGGAAGATCCCAAAGGAAATCCTGCCAGCTGAAAAAAGTGACGGGAGCATGGAAGCCTGGCGGAATAAAGTTCCACAACCCCCCATTCCTTTCCAGATATCAGTCACAGGCATTTCCTCATCAATAGATCCTCAAAATCTGACAAGATAGTTGACATCCCTCAGGAAAACTGCTTTGTGGCTGAACTCTCAAAGAAAATGCCACTTACTGCTTGGCCATTGTTGGTTATAGTTATTGATAATAACAATGTTAATGTTTCCCAGTTCAGATTAAGGGTAAGCCATTTGGAGGTTAGTCTCAGCCTCAGACGTCACGCCTACGGACCGTTGGCTGAACGTCTGATGCATATGGCACACTTATCTGGAAACACTTCAGTAGTTTTGAAGTCGTCATCTGATTGGTTGAATTCTACAGGATGTCCGGGAGACACGTGTGTCACGTTCTGTAACAGTCCACCTGGAAACAAATGCCATGACACTAAACACCCTTTTGGAAGAAGAATGCTGTCGTGTTTACAACTGTGACGATGAGCACTTACCAGGATGTATGTGAAGTTCGTGGCTCCATTGTTGCTGTAAACTTGCACAACGTTCTAAAATGAGTAATTTATTAGATGCACATCCGTCTGTTATCGCAGGGACATCGACTTTACTTTTCCACGCCCCTAAACCTGATGCAGAACAAAACGAACTGTGATTGTTTGCATTGCATGTCAGTCAAACGTCCTCTTGGGCAGTCCTTGGCCAATGAAAGCTGTGATAGAGTCCTGACCTTCTGCCGTCAACCTGAAGGTCTGGCTACGCAACACTATTTGGAGGTTGACTTGCTGAAAAGTGTAAAAACGGTGGCTCTGGACCTGTGTTTGGCCAGTTAACCCCTGCTGGTAACTGCTCCATAAAGGCCTATACAAAGCTCAAACAAATACTAATCCCTAAACTAAATGCTAACCATTACTATAACACCCAGTTATACTCACAGCAAAGCTCTTTTTCGTTCTTCACTTAGGGGTAAAAAGACATTACGTGACTAATGCTATACTGTTAGTGAACATCCCGACACCGTCCACACTGCTGAGAGCTGCGTTTAGATGAATATGCAAATATGTGCTGAGCACTTTCCTCTCAATAACAAAATAATCACACAAAAAAAATGACAGCGATAAGAAAACAGCAGTTAAGAAAGCATCTGATGTAGATATGTTTGCACCAACTCTGCAATTCAGCACTCCAGTAAAAACACGTCACATTTATTTTTAAACCACTTTATACAGTATATTGCTTTAAAGCAGAAGCTTTACAATATTAAACATGAAAAAACAGTGTCAGTGTCTCTTTCAATTAGAATTACAACATTTTTTACTATAAAGCGGCTCATTCATGTTTTTACTATGACCAATGGTATTTCGAACTTCGATTTGGCCTGATTTTATCAAAATGATGTTCATTTTTTGATTTCACGTGTATATGGGGGCCTTTAAAAGGTTAGTTCACCCAAAAATGAAATTTCTGTCATTAATTACTCACCCTCATGTTGTTCCAAACCCGTAAGACCTTTGTTCACCTTCAGAACACAAATTAAAATATTTTTGATCAAATCCAAGGTTTTTTTTTTTTAATCCCCAATAGAAATCAATGGAATTACTGTCATTCAAGGTCCAGGAAAGTACTAAAGACATTGTTCAAATAGTCAACATGACTACAGTGGTTCAACCTTAAAGGTGCACTATGTAGTTTTTCCATATGCTGGGGGCGGCTATTCAAAACAAAGGCGTAGCCTGATGACGCAAAGTTTGAGCATCGAATCTTGGGACATGTGGTCTTCACCTCACAGCCGGTGGAAATAAATAGGGATAGGACTCGGGCAGAAATCATGTTCATGGATGCGATTGTTAACGTTACTGCAGTATGAAGCAGAGCAGGACAGAGTGTTGTGGGAGCTGAGCAAGGCCACTGGAGCGATTGCACAACACACGCCGCGAGCAGCAGAACTTTTATTATGTCACAGTCGTCGGCACTGCTTCCGCTTTTCCGGTCATAAGTATGAGGTAACGCAGCTCTGTTTATCATATTAGATACATTTGAGTGTGTTGAAAATTATGTTATAACGTTACTCTGTGCATTCGCTCAGCAGCTGCTGCGAGACACTTGTTTGAGACACAGTGCAGTAAAGTAGATCGATTTCAGAATATCATATTAAATACTGGATGGCTTGTGTTGATAAATGGCATGGCAATTAATTTTAAAACATTTTATGATGGAGAAAATTCTGTATTACTGTTACTAAAAATAAATCTGCATCTGATTATGCTATGTTAGCTACGACAAAATAGTGTTTTTCTCGGAGGCATGGTAAAGCATGGTAGCCTATTCGCAAAAAATCAATAAAAGTAGATTTAAACAATAAGACTATACGTGTTGAGCTATATAATAATTTTCTGTCTATAAATGTAACCAAACAGTTAATATCCCTTGTATATTAAAACATATATCATATTAAATCATCTTTGTTGTTTCCATAGTTTATACAAAATAAAACCAGAAACGTGGGTATGACGCAATTGACAGGCGACTCCTCACACATCCCGGAGCCTTGGCTAAAATTGCAATTTTCTCATGATTTACAAATAGTTGGAAACATTTGGGATATTGTAAGTACTCAAGTGAACAAAATATAAAACACTGGCCTAATGGTTTTTGGATATTTTACTGCAAAAATTTTACATATTGCAGCTTTAATGTTAACATTGTTAATATCAATGATGAGAATACTTTTTGTGCACAAAAACAAAACAAAAATAACAACTTTATTCAACAAATTCTTCTCTACCTTGTCGGTCTTGTATGAAGTTGACGTAGTGAATGCAGTTCAGCGCTTCCGTGTTTACATTTGAACGCTAGCTCAGTATTGGCCAAGGCTATTCACATGAGCAGCGCGACACATGCGTGTGACGCAGGAGCTGGCCAATACTCGAACTGCATACGAGTCTGACAGGGTAAGGAAGAATATGTTGTAAAAAGTTTTTTTGTTGTTGTTGTTTTTGCACACAAAAAGTATTCTTGTCCCTTCATAACATTAAGGTTGAACCACTGTTATCACATTGACTATTTTAACGACTGTGAGTAGTAGATCCTTTTCGTATAGCACCCAAACTCTATAACAGTCTTCTTAGCATTGTTCGAGAAGCAGACACACTCTGTCTCATCTTTATCCAGAGGTTACTGTAGTCAGCTGGATCCAGTCCATATCCAGATCAGATGGTGGACCTGCACCGAAACATAGCCCTGAATGTCAGCAGAGACTCTACTAGGCAATCCCCTGTGAAGGCTTTGTTGACATGAAAGCCATTGGCACTGATCCTCAGCAGAGACCACAAGAACCAGAGAGGCTCATTACTGGCGTAATGGATCCTAAATCATAATGACACCGTTTCCATTTGTTGGCATAGGAGAACTGGCACACTGACTGGTTCCTCAAAAGGGTTTTTTCTCTGCCCTGTCACCTGATGGAGTTTGGGTTCCTTGCCACTGTCGGCTCTGGCTTGCTTATTTGGGGACACTTAATATTCAACAATATTATCGATCTGAATGTACTGACACTGTTGTATAAGAACTGAACTGAGTTAGACGATGACATCTTTTTGTGTGTGTGTGTAGAACTGCTTTATAGATTAAATTACCTAATTTAATGATGATTTTTTAACTTGTTCATCCATTATGAACTGTGATGTACAAAAATTAATCAAAATAAACAAAATAGCAATGCAACAAACATGCTAAACATGCTATTGTGTAATTGTTATGTATTTTTTACAAATATTAAGCATTACTTATTTTAGATGTACATTGATATGTATAAAGCATGATTCAACCACTAAATGTTAAATTCAGAAAATCACTCATTGTCTATTTTGGTTAAAGTGAGTGAGTGGAGCTGTGGAACTACTGTAGCTCTTCTCGTTTGTTTCACTCGGACTGTATTGAGGTGCACAGCTGATCATGTGACCGTAATACAGGCGAAGCTTCACTAAACATCATTTAATTTAAATTTAAATAACTTTATACCTGAAGCTTTATTTTGTGTGATGATATATTAAAAGCGTCATAAAATGCTGTTAGTTTTATCTGAGGAACACAAGGAGCATTTAGGATTCTTATCAGAAGTGGATCCTGCGGGTAAGTGATACGAAAACAGCAGGAAATCTGTTTATTTACTTGTGTTTATGTTTAAGTATGTTACTGTTTATATATAGTAACTTATCTGTTTATCTGTAATAAATACGTCCTTCATATACGATTATAACGTCATGTGTTTTGTGAGTTATAGTGGTGTTCGGGAGTTTGAGATCACAACTTCTATTTTCTGTATTAATATCTATCAAATCTCAGGCTAATATGACCACAGCCGTATGGTTCGTGTAGCCTATGTGATCTTTTGCGTTTATACAGCCGGAATCATAAATATCTCTTCTTCTTCGTTCTTCTTCATCTTTCAAATTTGCAAAAACATTTTCTTATTTCCAAGTTATTTCCAAGACTTTGGAAGCTCTGTTTCTGCCACGGAATTCTTATATCTAACAGTTCGGACTTTTATTATCAGAATTGTGAGATATAGATTTTTTTAATACATTTTATTTTGTGTCGGAAATAAGCATAGTATAATGTAAAAGATATATATGTGAGAGACTAGCGACTAATGGTACTTATTACATAGAGTCTATCTTATTGTCAGACATAATGTTAACACACAAACGTCATTGTAATCAATATAACATTAAAGCATCATATATGATCTTCAGTGTGATTTTATGTTTTGCAGTTGTCGGAGAATTTGGCCGAATTGCTGTGGAGTTTCTGAAAAAGGGCTCAAACCCTAAAATATACGAGGGAGCGGCACGTGAGTGAACTTGTGTAGAATTACTGCAATATGATGGGTTGTTGATGAGCTGATGTTGGTTGATCTGTTGAATGATGTCGTAGGGAAGCTGAATGTGCCATCGGAGAGCGTCCAGCATGGCGTGGAAGGTTTGATGTATCTCCTCACCGAGAGCTCCAAACTTATGGTGTGTCTGTACCTCCTCAAATACGCTACAACTGATAACTGTCTGCTAAATGACTATTGTTCAATTAATTATGACAATCCATCACTTCATAGCTACATTTCCATGTGTAACCTTGCAGATTTCGGAAGTGGATTTCCAGGACTCCGTGCTGGTGTTGGGATTCTCAGAGGAGCTCAATCAACTTCTTCTCCAGCTGTATTTGGAGAACAGGAAGGAGATTCGACAGATTCTCAGCAAACTCGCCCCCAGCCTCCCCCATTACCACAACCTGGAGTGGAGGCTCGATGTTCATGTATGACAAAGGTTTTCTTCAGACAGTATCAGACTCAAAACATAGATATCTGATTACAGAACCACATCTATGTGATGTACATCAGCATCAGCATCAGTTAACTAAAACTAGTAAAGTGAAATATTATGTTAAAATACTACTACTTGAAATAAAGTTGTAGTAAAATTACTGAAACTAAAATTGAAATAAAAATCTAGCTAAATAGAAATATTTAAACTAATAAAATAGACAAATTCCCAAAGCAAAATTAATTAAAAAAAAACTAAAATTAAAATGTAAACTGAAAATATAAAAATAAAAGCAAAAATAAAAGTTTTTCATCCTCTAAAGACAAAACACAAACAAAAAATGTCACCTTAACATTTTTGTGAATTTAAATGTATAATTTTATACTCATATTTCTATTTTTTAAATTTCTAATAAATAAAGAATTATAATTTTTACACTCATTATTTATTTACTTTGAAATTACTTTACACTTTTTTTTTAATTAAAGGTGCCGTAGAACGTCTTTTTAAAAGATGTAATATAAGTCTGAGGTGTCCCCTGAATGTGTCTGTGAAGTTTCAGCTCAAAATACCCCATAGATTTTTTTTATTCATTTTTTTAATTGCCTATTTTGGGGCATCATTAAATATGCGCCGATTCAGGCTGCGCGGCCCCTATAAATCTTGTGTTCCCCTCCCCCGGAGCTCGTGCTTACGTTAACCAGCAAAAACAAAGTTCACACAGCTAATATAACCCTTAAAATGGATCTTTCAAAGTGTTTGTCATGCAGCATGTCTAAGTGCATAAGTATGGTATTTATTTGGATGTTTACCTTTGATTCTGAATGAGTTTGAGGCTGTGCTCCGTGGCTAAAGCTAACAATACACACTGTTGGAAAGATTTATAAAGAATGAAGTTGTGTTTATGAATTATACAGACTGCAAGTGTTTAAAAAATGAAAATAACGACAGTCTTGTCTTCCGTGAATACAGTAAGAAACGATGGTAACTTTAACCACATTTAACAGTACATTAGCAACATGCTAACAAAACATTTAGAAAGACAATTTACAAATATCACAAAAAATATCATGATATCATGGATCATGTCAGTTATTATTGCTCCATCTGCCATTTTTCGCTTTTGTTCTTGCTTTCTTACCTAGTCTGATGATTCAGCTGTGCACAGATCCAGACGTTAATACTGGCTGCCCTTGTGTAATGCCTTGAAAATGAGCTGGCATTTACAAATATTGGGGGCATACATATTAATGATTCCAACTGTTACATAACAGTCGGTGTTATGTTGAGATTCGCCTGTTCTTCGGAGGTCTTTTAAACAAATGAGATTTATATAAGAAGAAGGAAACACTGGTGTTTGAGACTCACTGTATGTCATTTCCATGTACTGAACTCTTGTTATTTAACTATACCAAGAAAAACTCTCCTCCCATAAATTTTGCATCTGAAAATGAAACTCCTTCAAATGCATATGCAGTAAGGGCAGTCGCAAATATAACTGTCTATGCTTTTTCTTTGCTGATTTTTCATTGCGCGTCTTTAGTAAGTAGTTTTTAATGGCAAAAGAGGGTTTGCGCTGACTTATGTAAATCTGGCCCTAAATGTTTAAGTTTGCAAGGCATTAAAATTCATGTACATGATCAAAAACTGTATCCTAATAGGAAGGTGTGAACGTGTGTTTGTTCTGCTTGCAGTTGGCCAGTCGGGCTCTTCGCCATCAGGTGAAGCCCACTGTGACCCTGAAGCTGCTCCTTGAGGATGGAGCGAGACACAGTTCCCATGTGCTGCAGACGGATCCCGCCACACTGCAGCACCTTATCCAAGAGCTGGAACGAGCGCTCGCTGAGCTCAAGAGCAACCACTGCCGCCGCATCCTCCGCAACATCAAATAGTGCCGTGCTGACAGTTTCAGCCGCCCTCATGTCCGGCAACACTAATGAACTGCTCAAAAAGGGTTTGTTTGTTTGATTCTGATGACGTTAACAACAACAGATTCTTCAGCTATGATGTTTGATACGAGGAAGGGCATTAACTCCTGATTACAGCTGTTTGCATAAATCTTCACAGTTTTAATTTGACCTTAAAGGGGTTAGTTCACCCAAAAATGACAATTCTGTCATCAGTTACTCATGTCGTTCCAAAGTCATAAGACTTTTGTTCATCATTGGAACACAAATGAAAATATTTCAGTGAAATCTGAGAGATTTAGAAAATCAATTCACCCAAAAACTCAAAACAGTCATAAAGAGATTGTAAACTAAATCCGTATGAATGGAATGCATATAATTCAAATCTTCTGAAGAGACACGATCGCTCTATATGATGAACAGATTTAATTTAGGCTTTTCATCAAATAAAGCGATCGTCGCTTCAGAAGACTTGGACTAAACCACTCGATACATATGGATTTGTTTTACGATCAATCTCTTTATGAACGTTTTGAAGCATCAGAGTTAATGTCAATAGAGGGACAGTAATCCCTCAGATTTAATTTAAAATATCTTCATCTGAATTTTGAAGAAGAATGAAAGTTGGGTCTGGAATGATATGAGGGTGAGTAAATGATGACAGTTTTCATTTCTGGGTGAACTCACCCTTTAAAGCAGTGATGCTCCACTGGCCTTACAGTTGTTTCTTAGAGAAGAATCAATGCTGATTTGATAGTTTAATTTGTGCCATAAGTATTAACAGATGCCTTTGCATCTAAAATAAGTATGTACCACAAGGAATGGAACGGTTTATCGTGTGTATTTCTGGACAAGGTGTTTATATTCCCAGCCATATATGGACATTTCGGACCAATTTTACTGAATGTCATATTGATCAGTTGTTGCACTTTTTCTTAAGTGTCCATAATGTAGAGTAATGATCAGACTGAATCTGCACTGTTTTTGAGCATTTTCTGCACTTGGGCATCTACAGAATCCTGTGCAAAAAAATGAGAAAAAATGTGTTAAATGGAACTGAGAGCTCCACACTTTTATCTGTAAATGCCAGCTGTCCTCATTCTTGTGCTCACAGAGTCCGTGTGGGAACAATTTGAACATTAAACTGCCTTTTTCCTCAATACGCATTGCACTGTTAATATTTTAACCGTATTCATAGATGTTTTTGGTTGTTTTTCATCAGTTCCTGTAATAAAAACATAATCCATCAAATTTAGCATGTACGATCCTATTCATCCTATCAAGTTAGCATAAAACAGAAGTTCCGCTTGTCTTATTTTTTCCCTTATTGTGCCGTACATCCGAATGAACGAGGCTTGATTTTTTTTTTTTTTTTTTTTGTGTGGGGAATTGATTGATTGGATGGTTGTAGTTTACTATTGGTGGATCTCATGTGAGTGACAGGTTGCCCCGACCTCATCATCAGAGAAGAGAAATCACTGCTAAAGGGAGGGGAAGTTGTTTTGACTCAAGATTATGGGGGAAAAAAAATGTTGTATCAGTATAAATCTTTTTATAATAAACTGCAATATTACATTTAAAAAATAAGATTTTGATTTCAGGGTGACTTTAAAGCAAAAACATGTTATTTGGTATCAGGTTTACTTTGAGGAAAAACAGCCTGAAGCATTCTTTTTTTTTTTTTTTCTTTCTTTCTTTCTTTCTTTCTTTCTTTCTTTCTTTCTTTCTTTCTTTCTTTCTTTCTTTCTTTCTTTCTTTCTTTCTTTCTTTCTTTCTTTCTTTCTTTCTTTCGTCAGTTATGATGATCATGAGTCATTTATCCTTTGTTAGATTTCAGGGAAACTTTCCTTGTGTCAGGATAATGATTAATTTGCTAATTGCTAACTTTTAGTCCACAAGTTAGCAATGTCATCCACTCCCTTATGCTCTGGTTGGCTTTACTAATAGGTTGTGGTGTAACTTTAACAGCAGTACATAGACACGAGAATGGTGCATGCAAGTATGCATCCCATAATGCAGTGCAGCAGTTTCTTTTATGATGTGCTGCAAAAGGCCCTGTCCATTTATTAACTTGTTGGTTTAATTATTTGTTTTAAAAATAATAATTAATATGAGAGGTGAAAGGGATTAACAGATTGACTTATGCTACCAGTAAAAAGTGGCCTACATTATTTTAAATATATCTAGTCAGTGACAGAATGCAAACATTTGTCTAAAATTATTCTGTATTTTCAGCTACAGAATCTTGAATGTTTTTATTCTGGTGTCACCATTGTCCTGCGCATTGGGTTACTACCTGCGCCAAGTCCAAGCCTATTCATTTCCACCCTCAATGTAATATGAAGGAAAAATTATACTTTGTTCATCTTCAGAACACAATAATAACCGGTGAATTATTCTTCTAATAACTGGTGAATGACGGGTGAAGTGAATAACACTGATTATCTCTTCATCACGGCACCTGTTAGTGGGTGGGATATATTAGGCAGCAAGTGAACAATTTGTCCTCAAAGTTGAAGTGTTAGAAGCAGAAAAATAGGAAAGCATAAGGATTTGAGTGAGTTTGACAAGGGCCAAATTGTGATGGCTAGACGAATGGGTCAGAGCATGTCTAAAACCGCTGCTCTTGTGGGTTGTTCCCGGTCTGCGGTGGTCAATATCTATCAAAAGTGGTCCAAGGAAGGTCCATGCTGACCCCTGTCCACCGCCAAAAGCGCCAACAGTGGGCTTGTGAACTTCAAAACTGGACCACGGACCAGAAGAAGGTGGCCTGGTCTGATGAATTATAGACGACTTACAGGATCTTAAAGGACTTAAAGGATCTGCTGCTAACATCTTAGTGCCAGATACCACAGCACACCTTCAGGGGTCTAGTGGAGTCCATGCCTTGACAGGTCAGGGCTGTTTTGGCAGCAAAACAGGGACCAACACAATATTAGAAATGTGGTCATAATGTTATGCCTGATCGGTATATATATATATATATATATATATATATATATATATATATATATATATATATATATATATATATATATATATATATATATATATATATATATATATATATATATATATCAGCATGGCTGTGATTCAGCCATAGGTAATCATAGCTTGCTGATATATCGCATGGCTACAAGTGTGATATTGCATTTATACAACAGTTTGACGGCACGGAGTGTCTTTAAAACTGTCTTGTGCAGAACTACTTCCTTCTGCCACAGATTCAAATCTTAAGTTGACAGTTTGTCCAAAGCTCCATTACTAATTCTAAAACGTCTCTTTATAATTAGTAACAAAGAAATGAGAGAGATTATTGAGAGAGATTGCATGAGTGATGTGTCTGATATTCTTAAGGTCAATGTCCATAATATTATATCCAAAAATCTTGATCTTGTTCCATAACAATGCTAAAAGAACATCCTTTGTTTATAAAAGTCCCTTTCAGTTTAAAAGTCTCTTGTGATTTATGGCTTGCCGCCATCTAATGGCGTATTTATGAAACTTTCACTCAATCCATATTACGCACTAATGGACCCTTTCTCAATACCAAATACAACATATTATTTATATAAAATAATATTTAACAACAATATTGCCCGTTTTATGTACCCAAAATGAATTATATCTCATGTTTAAGAGACAGCGGCAAATCCCAGAAGCACTGGCCGAGTTGAAGCTGTTCTCGGTGGGTACACAAGCATTGAACGGCTGCTGACGTCCTGGAGCTCACATCTCCGTAAATGTCTAAACAAATTATATAAAATAGGTGCTATATGATTAAATATGAGTCACAAACTTCAGGTCTAAACAAGTACATTCTCACCTAAAAAACAGTTTGCGGTAAAAAAAAGTGTATTTGTAAAAAAAATAAAAAAAATAAAAAAATACGGTGGATTTGGCCGCCATGATAGTCGCTTCAAGCGGAGTGATACCGTTGGTGAAGGTAGGAGTGTTATGTTAAAACTGGGTAATCCAAATGAATAGAAATTTTACATGCATATAATATGCATAAACATTTTAAGGGGCTATCCACCATATTTTTCAGATAAGTGTGGGTGCGGCCATTTGTAATTTTAATGTGTCTGGCTTCCAGGTGTCATTCGCTTCTAGTTATTTTAGCTGTACAAATCTGTGCTCGTTCACGTGATTGACAATCACTCAGTGTGAATGAGCAAAGACGCGATCTGAGAGAATCGCAGACGAGTCGCCGACGCCTGTGAGATATTTGGCATGCTAAATATCTGGACCTGTCTCTGATTCAAAATCCTGCTGTGTGAAAAGTGTTCTGACTGAAAACTACATCAGCGATGACCGACAGCCAATGAGTGATATCGCGTTGTTTCCTTGTAACATCTCGCGTGTTTGGTTGTGAAACGTAGTTTGCATGCCAGACAGAGTTGTCGGCGATTCTCCCTATTGTAAAGTCATGCAGTGTGAAACCTTCTGTTGCCGATCCATCGTGCAGTGTGAACACAGCAGCGACTGAATGCTGGTCAAGATAGTCATGCAGAGTGAAAAGAACAGTGACCCGACTACTTTGAAAATCGTGCAGTCTGAACTTGGCTTTACTGCTTGTGCCTTGTGCACACACTCCATAGTGACCAAATAGATCATTGAAGATCTGAAATCGCATACTTCCCTATCCACCTTATTCCTGGCGAGCCTACTGTGTTTTGAATTATGAGTGGCACTTCCGGTGTGGGGAACTTCCATTCAAAAAGACTGAAATTATTCCTTCATGTTTTATCTTCAGATATCACGAGAATAAAGTAACGCTTGGTATTTTAACGTGACATGTTATAACAAGAATATCTATGGCAAGAGCTCTTTTCAGTCGCTGTCGTTTTTTACTCAGGATTATTTTCTCTTTTCCCCCCTTTTTTTCCCACAGGTAAATACAATTTATTATCATGTTACATGATACAGATAATTATATCTGTATCAACAGTGGTACCTGTCCGTTACTGGTGTGGAAATAATCTTTTAGGGTTATTCATGGTCTGTTGAAAGTACCTTGTTGATACTTTTTTCACTTTTAAATGTCGTTTTAACATTAGATGGTAGAAGGGTGAGTAGAATAAATGTCATCTCATTGTACCCAGTTTTAAAAACAACGTATTATTGCGTTCATAGAGCGCTTAATGGAAGTTACACTCATGATTCGCCCAAAGCGTCATGGGGCGTTGGAATAAGGGGGATATAGTAGGTGAAAAAAACTGAATTTAGAGTAGGCAAGAAGTACTTGGATGACCTACTACTTCTGGTAAGATTCTTTAGAGTGCATACCATGAACACTTTTCTATACCATCAGGCCACGGGAATGGATTTATGAATGGCAGTGAAGTGACACAACTGACACAGGTAGGTCACATGATAATAACAACATGTTGGATGTAGTACATCTGGATTACATTCATACTACACACATTCATATAGAACTTTTTTAGTGGTCGTGAAGTAATTACTTAAAAATCTAAATAAGCACCTACTCAAGAGAGTAAGGGATTTTGGACACAGCCATCATGTTGACAGATGATGTTAGTTAATTTACACTGTTATAATACTTTGACTATACACACACCCTTTGGATTTGGATCATGCTGATGTCAACTGTTCCTAATCACAGATGGACTTTGTGTGAAACACTGACACTGAAATATTGGAATCTTCATCAGTAAGTCTGAGCCACATAAAGTCGCAATGACTTGCAATTATATGAATCATTGGATGAATATAATCTCCACACATGAACATGTGCTTCTCATATGCAGTGATTATGAGGTGTGACAGTCTGTCAGCTGGGGTTTACAGTTGACCTGATAAATGGCTTCACAACACATTTGACCCACATTTTTTTAGGCTACATTCTGCAAATGACAACATACCTCAACAGGACCCATGTGGCTCAACAGCATAAAATACTAGCAAGGTTCGGGGGCTTTTAGTAGTTCTGAATCGAAATAATGAAATTCTGTACCACTGCATATTCTATTTCCCAGTATAAAACTCAGATTAAATATTTTTTTTTTGTTTTGAATTGCTTTTACTGATTTGACTGATTTAAATAATAATAATAATAATAATAATTGTATGTTTGTTTGTTTTGTTTTTTTGTATTGCTTTATTAATGATTTACCTCTTTATGCTGTAAGGTGTCCTTAAAGGTGCTAAAAAGGATGTTTTGTTTTATACATTTTTGCAATATTACTTGAAACTGTCTTTACTAACTGATAAAAGACTATTTATTAGGTGCACTGAAAGGAATAATATTAATATACATCATCTGTGCACGAGGAAGGGCCTTAAAAACATCAGCCAATCGTTTACGCGATCATCGCGTAAACGATTGGCCCTCCGGCTTGTCAATCACTGCCGTGACGTTCCTTGTGAGAGACGAGCGCAGCTGCACGCTCCAGTAACTTCCCACACTCCACAGGCGCCGCATGCAATGTTTTTGTCAGGAGACAGGAGTAACAACTGCAGATTATGAGTTACCTGCGGTGAGTCCGACATAATGAATCCACTAACACAACACAGCGAATGCCGGTGGTAAACACTCGTGTTCCAATACTCGTGCACGACTTTTGGGAGGCGTTCCCTCTAAATGAGCTGTGAAGGAGGGGGGGTTTTCTTACGCATGCGCTCATTTAAAGAACTCAGTAACAGTCTTTGGTTTCTCAGTCGACGAAAAGATCCTCTTTATCACCTTTAAGAAAGGCACCTAAATGGTATTATTATTATTATTAATAACTTATACATTAAATATATTACATTATTAAATACATTACATGTGAAAATGCAATTTATTAAAAATAATTATTAATATTAGCCAGTATAATTACAATAACAAATTATTACTAAATTAATTTATTCAATAAACTTTAACTTTTTATAGTCAATATCAAATCAGTGTTTTTTTAGTTTTATTTATATAGTATTTATTAACATTTTGAAATAGCTTTATTTATTATTTTTCAGTTTTCATTCTTATTTTAGTATGTTTTATAAATGTTTATGCTCTTTTGTCATTTAAATATATTTTTATGTGCTTTATATTTATTTTAACTTTAGTAACTTCAGCACTTCAACTTGTTTATATTAGTTAGTTGCCAAGGCAAAAATTCTAATATTAAATGATCTAATATTCTAATATTAATATTAATATTAAAGGGTTAGTTCACCCAAAAATGAAAATAATGAAATGTATTACTCACCCTCATGTCGTTCTACACCCATAAGACCTTTGTGCAACTTTGGAACACAAATTAAGATATTGTTGATGAAATCCGATGGCTCAGTGAGGCCTCTATTGAGAGCCAAGCCATTCAAACTCTCAAGGTACATAAAGGTACTAAAAATATACTTGAAACAGTTCATGTAAGTTCAGTGGTTCTATCTTAATATTATAAAGTGACAAAAATACTTTTTGTGTGCCAAAAAAAAAAAAAAAAAACCTAAATAACGACTTTTCAACAATATCTATATGGGCCGATTTCAACTGCCGAAGTCACGTGTCTTTGGCGCTCCGATTTACTGATTCGATTCATAAAGCTCTGAAGCAGTGTTTTGAAATCGGCCCATATAGATATTATTGAAATGTCTTTATTTTGTTTTGTTTTTTCACACAAAAAGTATTCTTGTCACTTTATAATATTAAGATAGAACCACTGAACTCACATGAACTGTTTCAAATATGTTTTTAGTACCTTTATGGACCTTGAGAGTTTGAATGGCTTTGCTCTCAATGGAGGCCTCACTGAGCCATCGAATTTCATCAACAATATCTTAATTTGTGTTCGGAAGATAAATGAAGGTCTTACATGTGTAGAACGACATAAGGGTGAGTAATAAATGGCATTATTTTCATTTTTGGGTGAACTAACCCTTTAATACCAATAATCTAATATTAATATATATTTTTTTAGCTTTATTATCACTTCACTCAGAAAAAAAGCTGCACATGTAATTTAATAACACAAATAACAAATTATTTAAGGTATGAGTTAATACATTAAATATATTACATTATTTAAAACATTACATTACTAAGTTTGGGAATTCTGGATACAAATATTAGGTGTTTTGTAATATTTTAAATTGCACAGAAATAACAAGTTGACGATTAATGCATAATATGCCAAATATGTTTTAAATGTATTATTCATTTCCAGTGTGTTGCTTAGAATTGAATTAAAAACATATTGTCAATATTTAACATATAATATTAATAAATATATTAATTTTTTAATTTAACAATACAACAGCACATTTTAAACTAATTTAATGGATTACAGTAAAATGTTTAGATAATTGTATCAGATTTTTCTTAATTTTTTTGTTCAAAGAAAAGTTGGTTTAGAGTATCACTGGCGAAACAATAAAATTTTAAAAAGTTGCTATAAATTCTGGATAATCCATAGATAGTCCATTGTTGCTTTAATGGACGAACCTGTATGTTACTGGTTAATTAAATATTCATGAGCTCTAGAGTCATTGAATATTCATGAGCTGACACAGGAGCCGCACAGAGAGCGAGAGAGAAAAGCTTGAGTTTACAAACTTTCCATCGGGACAGAAACTCCGTCAGCGGACGCAGGAAAGTTACGGAGCGCAGGAGGAATATTTCTGAATACTCTCAATGCGGGACATCATGACATATACTTTTTTAGCTTTATGACAACTTTTTAAAGACTTTAAAAAGCTTTTTAAGTCGGCCGAAACTACATTTACCAAAGAAAGCACAAATAGGCCTAACCAAAGA